>NW_027507686.1:71433163-71970663 GCF_037356315.1 Lithobates pipiens | reverse complement strand
ATTGGATCATGCATATTCAATGTGTTCAATGACACCGCTGTTCAGGTCAACACCCGAACGTCAACCTCCAACATCGGAAATAATAGCAGTGACCCCTTTATCTCCCTCATCTGTCTCGTCCACACCTTCACAAATACCTCAGAAAACAAAGACATCACTAATTCGTTATATAGAAACTCCTGAGTAGTGATGGACGAACTTCCGACGGGACGTTTCGCGAACGCGAAACGCGAACGGACACAAACGTTCGCGAAAACGACCGTTCGCCGCGGGCTCCATTGACTTCAATGGGAGGCGAATTTCGCAAACCTTTAGGTCGAATTTGCGGCCACGGGGTAATTATTAGGGGGTAGCACGTAGTCCCACCACCTGGACAATAGCATAATACATGTATGAGGTGAATTTGGGATCGATAACTACAAGCATTTTTTTTTTATTTGGGAAATTGTTCTGACAATTCAGGACTATGGAGCTAATGAAGGCAATGGAGGAGAGGGAAGGTCAGGGACCAGGGTAGGCAAACAAGAGGGTGCAGGAGATACAGAGCACTGACAGCAGCACCGTAATACAGAGCACTGACATCAGCACCGTGACATACAGCGCTGACAGCAGCTCCGTGACATACAGCGCTGACAGCAGCTCCGTGACATACAGCGCTGACAGCAGCTCCGTGACATACAGCGCTGACAGCAGCTCCGTGACATACAGCGCTGACAGCAGCTCCGTGACATACAGCGCTGACAGCAGCACCGTGACATACAGCGCTGACAGCAGCTCCGTGACATACAGCGCTGACAGCAGCTCCGTGACATACAGCGCTGACAGCAGCTCCGTGACATACAGCACTGACAGCAGCTCCGTGACATACAGCGCTGACAGCAGCTCCGTGACATACAGCGCTGACAGCAGCACCGTGACATACAGCGCTGACAGCAGCTCCGTGACATACAGCGCTGACAGCAGCTCCGTGACATACAGCGCTGACAGCAGCTCCGTGACATACAGCGCTGACAGCAGCTCCGTGACATACAGCGCTGACAGCAGCTCCGTGACATACAGCGCTGACAGCAGCTCCGTGACATACAGCGCTGACAGCAGCTCCGTGACATACAGCGCTGACAGCAGCTCCGTGACATACAGCGCTGACAGCAGCTCCGTGACATACAGCGCTGACAGCAGCTCCGTGACATACAGCGCTGACAGCAGCTCCGTGACATACAGCGCTGACAGCAGCACCGTAAGCAGCCCCAGGAGGAAGTCAGCACAGCACAGGGATGGTGTGATCCCCTCATAATAAGAACCCCCAGGAGGAAGTCAGCACAGCACAGGGATGGTGGGAGCCCCTCATAATAAGAACACCCAGGAGGAAGTCAGCACAGCACAGGGATGGTGGGAACCCCTCATAATAAGCAGCCCCAGTAGAAATATGACACCGCTCAACCTCTTCAAAGAGGAGGGTAGGGGCATATAGTACGGTGTGCTTTTTTGGGTCAGGGAAGTGAGCCAAATGAATTAAGAAGGTCTGTGTGCTTGATTCCAAAAATTGTTTATAGACATATACATGGTCTACTGATCACATGTGTTGAATTCCTCCGAGATCCATGCCTCATTCATTTTTAGAAATGTGAGGTAGTTAACACTGTGGTGAGCTAGGCGAGTACGCTTATCGGTCACAATCCCCCCTGCTGCGCTGAACGTCCTTTCGGACAGGACACTGGATGAGGGGCAAGCCAACAGTTCGATTGCAAATTGGGCAAGCTCTGGCCAGAGGTCAAGCCTGCCCACCCAGTAGTCTAGGGGTTCATCACTCCTCAGAGCGTCCACATCGGCCGTTAACCCAATGTAGTCGGACACCTGACGGTCTAGGCGTTCCCTGATGCTGGATCCGGATGACACCTGTCGATGGGTCGGCTGAAAGAATGACCTCATATCCGAAGTCACCAACACATCTTCAAACCGGCCTCTTCTTGCAGGCGCTGTTGGATTGGTACCCGCAAATCCTTCTCTGGGAGTGGGAATTGCTCCTCTGCCAGCGCACGCAAAAGCAGAATGCAGCATTTCTCGAAGCAAGGCCTGGAAGTGCTGCATTCTGACAGCCCTCTGCGACGGCGGTAACATTTCCGCCATTTTGTGTTTGTACCGGGGGTCTAAGTACGTTGCCACCCAGTACTGGTCCTTGACCCTCATGCTTTTTATACGGGGGTCCCTATTAAAACACTGGAGCATGAAGGCCCCCATTTGCACTAAAGTGGAAGCGGTGTGGTGGCCTGGCTCCTGCTCATCATCCAGGATAATGTCGTCCTCTTCATTCTCCTCTCCCCATCCTCGCACAACAGGGATCCCAGAAAGGTTTAAAGCATGCTCTTCTTGCTCCTGCTCATCCGCCCCGGCACCATCCTCCTCTGACTCCTCATCAGACTCCTGTTGTTGACTTGTCTCAGATAGAGTAGCCCCCCCTGGGAATTCATCCAGCATTGCGACTTCCTCATCTTCCCGCTCCTGCTCCTCCACAGCCTGATCAATGACACGACGCAATGCACGCTCCAGAAAGAAGGCATAAGGTACCATGTCACTGATGGCGCCATGGCTGCGACTGACCAGTTTGGTGATCTCCTCAAATGGCCGCAGAAGTCTGCATGTGTCGCGCATGAGCAGCCACTGGCGCGGTGAAAAAAAACCCAGCTCCCCAGAACCGTTTCTTTCGCAGAGTTCATACAGGTAGACGTTAACTGCACGTTTCTGCTGGAGCAGCCTATCAAGCATATAGAAGGTTGAGTTCCATCGCGTCGGGCAATCGCAAATAAGACGTCTGACCGGCAGATGGTGTCGCCGCTGAATGTCAGCAAGGCGAGCCATGGCCGTGTAAGATCTTCTGAAATGGGCCGAGATTTTCCTTGCCTGCCGCAAGATGTCCTGGACCCCAGGGTATTTGACAAGGAATCGCTGCACGACCAAGTTTAAGACGTGTGCCATGCACGGCACGTGCGTGATTTTGCCCTGTTTCAATGCGCTAAGCAGATTGGCACCGTTGTCACACACCACTTTACCAACTGTCAAATTGAGCGGTGTTAGCCACTCATCTGCCTGTGAACGCAAAGCTGAAAGGAGTGCCGGGCCAGTGTGGCTCTTTGCTTCCAGGCACAACAGACGCAGCACGGCATGGCAACGTCTCACCTGGCATGTGGAATAGGTTCTGGGGAGCTTGGGCGGTGCAGTGGAAGAGACGCTAGCAGCGGAAAAGGAGGAGGCAGCTGAGGAGGAGAGGGAGGAGGATGGAGTAGGAGGAGGAGAAGAAGAGTCAGGCCTGCATGCAATCCGTGGCGGTAAAACCAAATCTACACGGGTGCCACGGGTTACATGCTTGACGGCCGTCAGAAGGTTCACCCAGTGGGCAGTAAAACTGATATACCTTCCCTGCCCGTGTTTGCTAGACCACGTGTCTGTGGTCAGATGTATCTTGGCACCGACACTGTGTGCCAGAGATACATTCACTTGCCGCTGAACATGGCCATATAGCTCTGGGATGCCCTTCTCTGAGAAATACTTCCTTCCTGGGACCTTCCATTGTGGTGTTCCAATGGCCACAAATTTGCGAAAGGCCTCCGAGTCCACCAGTTTATATGGCAGTAGTTGGCGGGCTATGAGTTCTGACAAGCCAGCCGCCAACCGTTGGGCAAGAGGGTTATCCGGCGTCATCATTTTTTTACGCTCAAACATTAGGCCCACGGAAGCCTGCCTTTTTGCAGAAAAATGTGAGCTTGGCGTGATGGAAGGTGGAGTGGAGGACAATTGTGAGGAGAGAGGAGAAGGAGAAGTAGAAGACGAGGCTGGACGGTGAGAGCCTGCAGTGTGGCTTTGTGTGTTCCGTTGCTCCCACTGGGCTCGGTGATGGCTGCTCATGTGCCTTCTTAAGGCGGTCGTCCCTAGGTGAGTATTGGGCTTACCGCGACTAACGCGTTGACTGCAAAGATTGCAGATGGCAACGCTATTGTCAGCAGCGGACACGTTAAAAAAAGCCCACACTGCGGAGCCATGTGCCGGTGTCCTGGGAGCGCCAGATGTGACCGTACATGGTCGATGACTCGCTCCTGATACATTTGCAGTCTGCTTTGTCCCTGCTGTGCAATGTAAGTCATTGCTGCTTCTCCTCCCTATCTGCTGGTCCATATCTCCCTCTGAACTCCCCTCCTCTTCCTCTCTTGTGGGCACCCACGTGACATCACTAGACACGTCATCATCAACGTCACCTTCCCCACCGCTATAAGTAGAGTAGGCAGCAACACCGGGGACCAACCTCCTCCTTGGGCTGATCTGGGTACTGGCGTCAGACTGCTGAGTAGCGCTTGTTGCTACCTCCTCTTCCTGATCCAATACCAAGAGTGGCTGCGCATCAGAAATGTCCTCTTGATATGGATCGGAAAATAATTCCAGTGACTCAAGCGGAAGGTATGTGGTGGTGGTGGTGGTGGTCGTGTTGTTGGTGGTAGTGTCTTTGGGGGTGCACATAGCAGAGAGTGAAGAAGAGGGTGCAGATCGAGAGGATGAGGAGGGTGCAGAAGAGTAAGGCTGAGCGAGCCACTCAACCAAGTCTGGTGCATCCTTTAAAGTAATTGAACGCACCTTCTGCAACTTCCCACTTTGGCTCAAGCCTGTTGCTCCTGCCCTACCCCTACCACCCCTGCGGAAGGGCCTGCCTCTTCCTCTGCATGTCATTTTTTAAATGACCCTGTGACAAAACTCTTAGTCCCTATACCGCTGAAGGACTGCTGCAGTATAGGTGAGCGGTCAGCAGTGGTGCACGTCAACCCTATCTATTGTGGACCTATAGCGGTCCTTACAGAACAGCAGACTGTACCGCACTCAAGCCTATGTACCGTAGCACCCTATACCAAGTTACCAGTCCTTATAAGAACTTTTGTGGACCAAGCAGGTTGTGTATTAGTGTTTAGCAGACTGTACGTCAGTCCCTATACCGCTGAAGGACTGCTGCAGTATAGGGCAGCGGTCAGCAGTGGTGCACGTCAACCCTATCTATTGTGGACCGATAGCGGTCCTTACAGAACAGCAGACTGTACCGCACTCAAGCCTATGTACCGTAGCACCCTATACCAAGTTACCAGTCCTTATAAGAACTTTTGTGGACCAAGCAGGTTGTGTATTAGTGTTTAGCAGACTGTACGTCAGTCCCTATACCGCTGAAGGACTGCTGCAGTATAGGGCAGCGGTCAGCAGTGGTGCACGTCAACCCTATCTATTGTGGACCGATAGCGGTCCTTACAGAACAGCAGACTGTACCGCACTCAAGCCTATGTACCGTAGCACCCTATACCAAGTTACCAGTCCTTATAAGAACTTTTGTGGAACAAGCAGGTTGTGTGTTAGTGATTAGCAGACTGTACGTCAGTCCCTATACCGCTGAAGGACTGCTGCAGTATAGGTGAGCGGTCAGCAGTGGTGCACGTCAACCCTATCTATTGTGGACCGATAGCGGTCCTTACAGAACAGCAGACTGTACCGCACTCAAGCCTATGTACCGTAGCACCCTATACCAAGTTACCAGTCCTTATAAGAACTTTTGTGGACCAAGCAGGTTGTGTATTAGTGTTTAGCAGACTGTACGTCAGTCCCTATACCGCTGAAGGACTGCTGCAGTATAGGGCAGCGGTCAGCAGTGGTGCACGTCAACCCTATCTATTGTGGACCGATAGCGGTCCTTACAGAACAGCAGACTGTACCGCACTCAAGCCTATGTACCGTAGCACCCTATACCAAGTTACCAGTCCTTATAAGAACTTTTGTGGACCAAGCAGGTTGTGTGTTAGTGTTTAGCAGACTGTACGTCAGTCCCTATACCGCTGAAGGACTGCTGCAGTATAGGGCAGCGGTCAGCAGTGGTGCACGTCAACCCTATCTATTGTGGACCGATAGCGGTCCTTACAGAACAGCAGACTGTACCGCACTCAAGCCTATGTACCGTAGCACCCTATACCAAGTTACCAGTCCTTATAAGAACTTTTGTGGAACAAGCAGGTTGTGTGTTAGTGATTAGCAGACTGTACGTCAGTCCCTATACCGCTGAAGGACTGCTGCAGTATAGGTGAGCGGTCAGCAGTGGTGCACGTCAACCCTATCTATTGTGGACCGATAGCGGTCCTTACAGAACAGCAGACTGTACCGCACTCAAGCCTATGTACCGTAGCACCCTATACCAAGTTACCAGTCCTTATAAGAACTTTTGTGGACCAAGCAGGTTGTGTATTAGTGTTTAGCAGACTGTACGTCAGTCCCTATACCGCTGAAGGACTGCTGCAGTATAGGGCAGCGGTCAGCAGTGGTGCACGTCAACCCTATCTATTGTGGACCGATAGCGGTCCTTACAGAACAGCAGACTGTACCGCACTCAAGCCTATGTACCGTAGCACCCTATACCAAGTTACCAGTCCTTATAAGAACTTTTGTGGACCAAGCAGGTTGTGTATTAGTGTTTAGCAGACTGTACGTCAGTCCCTATACCGCTGAAGGACTGCTGCAGTATAGGGCAGCGGTCAGCAGTGGTGCACGTCAACCCTATCTATTGTGGACCGATAGCGGTCCTTACAGAACAGCAGACTGTACCGCACTCAAGCCTATGTACCGTAGCACCCTATACCAAGTTACCAGTCCTTATAAGAACTTTTGTGGAACAAGCAGGTTGTGTGTTAGTGATTAGCAGACTGTACGTCAGTCCCTATACCGCTGAAGGACTGCTGCAGTATAGGGCAGCGGTCAGCAGTGGTGCACGTCAACCCTATCTATTGTGGACCGATAGCGGTCCTTACAGAACAGCAGACTGTACCGCACTCAAGCCTATGTACCGTAGCACCCTATACCAAGTTACCAGTCCTTATAAGAACTTTTGTGGAACAAGCAGGTTGTGTGTTAGTGATTAGCAGACTGTACGTCAGTCCCTATACCGCTGAAGGACTGCTGCAGTATAGGTGAGCGGTCAGCAGTGGTGCACGTCAACCCTATCTATTGTGGACCGATAGCGGTCCTTACAGAACAGCAGACTGTACCGCACTCAAGCCTATGTACCGTAGCACCCTATACCAAGTTACCAGTCCTTATAAGAACTTTTGTGGACCAAGCAGGTTGTGTATTAGTGTTTAGCAGACTGTACGTCAGTCCCTATACCGCTGAAGGACTGCTGCAGTATAGGGCAGCGGTCAGCAGTGGTGCACGTCAACCCTATCTATTGTGGACCGATAGCGGTCCTTACAGAACAGCAGACTGTACCGCACTCAAGCCTATGTACCGTAGCACCCTATACCAAGTTACCAGTCCTTATAAGAACTTTTGTGGACCAAGCAGGTTGTGTATTAGTGTTTAGCAGACTGTACGTCAGTCCCTATACCGCTGAAGGACTGCTGCAGTATAGGGCAGCGGTCAGCAGTGGTGCACGTCAACCCTATCTATTGTGGACCGATAGCGGTCCTTACAGAACAGCAGACTGTACCGCACTCAAGCCTATGTACCGTAGCACCCTATACCAAGTTACCAGTCCTTATAAGAACTTTTGTGGACCAAGCAGGTTGTGTATTAGTGTTTAGCAGACTGTACGTCAGTCCCTATACCGCTGAAGGACTGCTGCAGTATAGGGCAGCGGTCAGCAGTGGTGCACGTCAACCCTATCTATTGTGGACCGATAGCGGTCCTTACAGAACAGCAGACTGTACCGCACTCAAGCCTATGTACCGTAGCACCCTATACCAAGTTACCAGTCCTTATAAGAACTTTTGTGGAACAAGCAGGTTGTGTGTTAGTGATTAGCAGACTGTACGTCAGTCCCTATACCGCTGAAGGACTGCTGCAGTATAGGTGAGCGGTCAGCAGTGGTGCACGTCAACCCTATCTATTGTGGACCGATAGCGGTCCTTACAGAACAGCAGACTGTACCGCACTCAAGCCTATGTACCGTAGCACCCTATACCAAGTTACCAGTCCTTATAAGAACTTTTGTGGACCAAGCAGGTTGTGTATTAGTGTTTAGCAGACTGTACGTCAGTCCCTATACCGCTGAAGGACTGCTGCAGTATAGGGCAGCGGTCAGCAGTGGTGCACGTCAACCCTATCTATTGTGGACCGATAGCGGTCCTTACAGAACAGCAGACTGTACCGCACTCAAGCCTATGTACCGTAGCACCCTATACCAAGTTACCAGTCCTTATAAGAACTTTTGTGGACCAAGCAGGTTGTGTGTTAGTGTTTAGCAGACTGTACGTCAGTCCCTATACCGCTGAAGGACTGCTGCAGTATAGGGCAGCGGTCAGCAGTGGTGCACGTCAACCCTATCTATTGTGGACCGATAGCGGTCCTTACAGAACAGCAGACTGTACCGCACTCAAGCCTATGTACCGTAGCACCCTATACCAAGTTACCAGTCCTTATAAGAACTTTTGTGGAACAAGCAGGTTGTGTGTTAGTGATTAGCAGACTGTACGTCAGTCCCTATACCGCTGAAGGACTGCTGCAGTATAGGTGAGCGGTCAGCAGTGGTGCACGTCAACCCTATCTATTGTGGACCGATAGCGGTCCTTACAGAACAGCAGACTGTACCGCACTCAAGCCTATGTACCGTAGCACCCTATACCAAGTTACCAGTCCTTATAAGAACTTTTGTGGACCAAGCAGGTTGTGTATTAGTGTTTAGCAGACTGTACGTCAGTCCCTATACCGCTGAAGGACTGCTGCAGTATAGGGCAGCGGTCAGCAGTGGTGCACGTCAACCCTATCTATTGTGGACCGATAGCGGTCCTTACAGAACAGCAGACTGTACCGCACTCAAGCCTATGTACCGTAGCACCCTATACCAAGTTACCAGTCCTTATAAGAACTTTTGTGGACCAAGCAGGTTGTGTATTAGTGTTTAGCAGACTGTACGTCAGTCCCTATACCGCTGAAGGACTGCTGCAGTATAGGGCAGCGGTCAGCAGTGGTGCACGTCAACCCTATCTATTGTGGACCGATAGCGGTCCTTACAGAACAGCAGACTGTACCGCACTCAAGCCTATGTACCGTAGCACCCTATACCAAGTTACCAGTCCTTATAAGAACTTTTGTGGAACAAGCAGGTTGTGTGTTAGTGATTAGCAGACTGTACGTCAGTCCCTATACCGCTGAAGGACTGCTGCAGTATAGGGCAGCGGTCAGCAGTGGTGCACGTCAACCCTATCTATTGTGGACCGATAGCGGTCCTTACAGAACAGCAGACTGTACCGCACTCAAGCCTATGTACCGTAGCACCCTATACCAAGTTACCAGTCCTTATAAGAACTTTTGTGGAACAAGTGAGTTGTGAATGTTTAGCAGACTGCAGCAGAAGGGCAGCAGTCAAGTATAATATCCTTTCTATATTTGGAAGAAAGAATATTATACATGTACAAGCCTATTACTGTACCACTGATACCAGTCCTGAAAAGAACCTTTGTGGAACTAATAATAACAGCAAGTCTTTAAAATTACCCTCACTGCCTGACAACACTGCTTCCTTCCTGTCCCTATACAAATTGGCAAAAAAAGAGAACGATTAGTGGTTACTGGAACAGCTCTTTTGTGGACCTTGATAGTAACAGCTAATGATGATGATGATGATGATGATGATGAAAGACTAATCTGGCTGTCCCTGTAGCATACACCGTCCTTTCCCTTTCTCTAAACTAACAAAAGACACTCAGGCTGCTGCAAGAATCAGCAGCACAGCAAACCTATCAACACCTAACACCTATACCAGTCCTGAAAAGAACTTTTGTGTACCAAATAGCTAGTGGTTTATCTCTCCCTACTCCACACAGGAACCTGTCCCTATCTTAACAGAAGAAAGAATGTAAAATGGCCACCGGATCGGGTGTATTTATAGGTTAGGGGGAATGTACAAGTGTCCATGTGCTGTCATGTCTCAATTGGCTGTCCTGTATCACATGATAAACGTGTCACCAAAGGTTAAAGTTCTTGTATACATTAAACACGTAAGTCCGCCGCGGCGAACGACGGAAAAAGGCGTTCGAACGTGCGGACCGCGAATGTCGGAAATTCGCCGCGAAACGACCGCCGGGCGAACCGTTCGGCCATCACTACTCCTGAGGTTGCTCCAAAAAGGAGAAAATTGGCGTATGCAGAAGACCCAAGTTTTCATGTATCACAATGTGAAACGCCACAAAAAAGTGATCTGAGTATTTGTGAAAGTGTAGACGAAACAGAACCAGAAGAACTCATTCCTCACCCACTAGATTGGGTAAAAGAAAAAAAATACATAGTTTTCGAAAGTTGCCTGGACAAACTCCTCTACAATATGCGTTGCCCTGACACTGATTGTCATTCGCGTATACATAAAATTGAAAAACAAATTGTAGGTACGATGGTGACAGCATATTCAACATGTGTCAATTCACACAGATTGAAGTTGTGGGAGAGTCAACCGAAAAGCAAACAATATGCAGTGGGTAACATCCTGCTTGCTGGGGCCTTATGTGTAAGTGGGGGAAGCTATGCCAAACTTAGAGAAATGTTTGATTTATGTGGCATACAGATGTTTGGCAATTCTTCATACAACCGAGCCCAAAATCAATACATCTTTAAAGCTATTGATCACAGTTGGCAAGAGAATAGATCAAATGTGATTAATGATTTGACAGAAAAACCAGTTTTTCTTGTTGGGGACGGTCAATGTGACAGTCCTGGTTTTTCTGCCAAATACTCCACTTACACTTTCATGGATCTCTTTTCAAAGAAAATTGTGGACTTTGAATTAGTGCAGGTGTCACAAACAACTTCATCCGTTGCTATGGAGAAGTTTGGATTTACCAAATGTTTAGATCGCATAATTGACCAAAATTTGGATATTCAATTTGTGGGAACAGATCGACACACTGGCATTCGAAAATTACTGTCAACAAACGAAAAATATAAAAATTTAAATCATCAATTTGACATTTGGCATTACGTTAAAAATTTGAAACGAAAATTGGTTCAAATTTCCAAAAAAAAAATACATCGTGCACTATTGCCGTGGGTGCCATCCATACTGACTCATTTCTACTGGTGTAGTAGACATTGTAAAGGTAACGAGACCTTTTTCAAAGAACGTTGGCAATCTGTACTACACCACGTTGTTAATGTTCATGTATGGACAATTGGAAACGTTGAGCACAAATGCTTACATGATGAGATCAACGAGGAATCTCCGTCTGTTCCCTGGTTAATCAAAAATACACCTGCATTTGTTGCATTGTCCACAATCGTTCTAGATGCACAATTGGAAAAGGACATGAAGCATCTAACTTTTTTTTGTCAAACCGGGGTAATTGAAACGTATCACAGTATGATGTTAAAATATCGCCCCAAGCGAATTCATTATAAATTTGATTCCATGGAAGCTAGAACTAAATTGGCAGCATTATGCCATAATCATAATGTGATACGCAACCCCGCTGTGATAAAAAAAATAGATGAAAAAGGAGAAGTTGTTTCTGTCGAAAGAAAAAGTCTGGAGTTTCCACGAGGAAGAAAGAAATGGATTGTCCGTAAACTCTTCAAAAAAATGGAGAATGAACATGCCTTCCATCTGCTTTCTAAAATGATTAGCATTGTTGAGGGGACGCTAATCACCTCGTGGAAACCCAAAAATCCAGATATGCCGAAAAATATAGCTCCGATAGAAAGGCCGGATACCAGTACTGCAGTAAGGGAGCATATGACACGTTTTCCTCAACTTTGATAATTGAAACGGTCGTTGTGATAAGTTTGCTCCATTTTTGAAAAGTAACTAGTAATAAATTTTCGTTTGTTTGGTAAGGGACATAATGTTTAATATATTGTTAATATAGATATATATTCTATTTTATTTTATTTATTTAATAAAACGCTTTGAATTCTACTTACAGCTTCATGTGTATTATTAGTAAACATACACAGTTTGTGCAATGTGTACATACAATTCAGTGGAAAAAAAATACAAAAAAAATCATCTTAATCAAATATGATTTATTAAAACAAATATAATACAATTAAAAACAATAACCAAAAATATATTATAATTCAATAAACAAAAAAAAATAAAACTTTAATGAAATGCCATCTCAGAGGCATCGTAGTCATCTGAATATAAAAAACCCACATACGAACCATTCGGATCTGGGAAAACATCTCTAACTACAGCGCAGGACGGAATTACTCGCCGATTACCCTTCCCTAAATATCTGTAAATCCATGCGATGAATAGTCGGTAGGCTGTCTTCCGTAATCGCCTGAAAATAAAATAAAATTATAATTAAAAAAAGGCCAAAGAAACCATAGTGTATTTTTTATGTATTGATTACAAATGAAAATAATTACCGATTGTTGTTGGCATCCACGACAGGTAATTCATCAAGATGCATGGCCAGGGATGTGAGTTGAACATGTTCTTGCGTCGCAATTTGGGAAATGAACATATCCGCATAGGTGATACATTTCCCGCCCTCAGGGATGCATCCTTCAACCTGGTGTATTTCCCGGCAACACACAGATTCTATTTGCGTGGCCATTGGTATGCAACACTCACAATGACACCAGTGAGTGTTGCCAATACGGTCTTCAGGGGTATCTTCAGCTTGGCTTGTTTTTGAATCGTCAGGGGAAATTATTATCCAGGGATTATTGGGAAAGGCCGGATCGTGTTCTGTGTCGGGATACCTTGCCAACAGTTGTTCAATCATCATATTTCTCTTAAAAAAATAAAAAAAAATAAACACATTAGCATAATATAAAAGCATACGTAAAAATTAAAAATACAATTTTGAAAAATAAGAACTATTTAGTTTTGTAAAATAAACATTTAAAAATTACAAAAATTACAACAAAGAGTGTATACAAAAGCAATAAATAAAAGACAAAATTAATCAAAATAGAAAAATTATTAATTTTATTGCTAATATTTATGGGTAATAAAAATATGCAATAAGTGATTATTCTATAAAATTTGGTCTATCATTATACACATCCAGACATGTGTAGAGATACAACTGAAATAAAAGTATAATATAAACAATATTCTATCTGAATTACCCTTTCCTCTTGAGTGAGAGAACTATAACTCCTTGTTCCGGATCCTGATGGAACTTCAGTATTTTCCTTTAAAAAAAAAATAATACAAGTCAACTTCAAAAAATATCACCATAACATATTTATATATGACAATCAAAATACAAATGGACTTACCATTTCACACTACTTGAAAGGTGATGTTCTTTACGTCAAAATTTTTTTACTGAAATAACAAGAGAAAATGTATTATTAGAAATGGTGTTTGTTATATGTATATATATATATATATATATATATATCTATCTATATATATATAGATATATATATAGATATATAAAATTTTTAGACGAATAAAAATAAAAATAGAATGTAGGCCGTAGCGATAAGCTTGAGCAGTTCCATAGAAAATTATTAAGAAAATATATATATTTTCTATCACGCCATATACCTATATCTCCAAACACATTATATATATATATATATATTTAATTTTCTAGATATAGATATAGATATATATATATATATATATATATATATATATATATATATATATATTTAAAAAAAACATTAAAAAAATAAACAGATCTCTCTCTCTCTCTCTCTCTCTCTCTCTCTCTCTCTCTCTATATATATATATATACATACATATACACACACACACACACACACATACATACATACACATACATACATACACATATATATATATATATATATATATATATATATATATATATATAATAAATTCATAGATCGATACAAATTAAAATATAATTTAGGCCGTAGTGATACGCTTGAGCAGTTACATAGAAAATCATTTAGAAAATATATATATTTTATATCACGGCATATACCTACATCTCCAAACACATTATATATATATATATATATATATATATATATATATATATATATATATATTTATTATATATATATACACACACCCACATACAGGCCCGGACTGGGATAAAAAATAGGCCCGGGCATTTTGCATTGAGCAGCCCATGCCATGTTAACTGGCCCCTTCCCCACTCTCCTCCCTGACAGATCCCCTGAGAGGGAGAGGGGGAACCCACCAGGGGAGAGGCAGAGAACACAGGGAGGAAGAGGAGAGCACAGGGGGGCAGCATAGAGCATTGGGGGAGGTGGAGAGCACAGTGGGGCATTGGAGAGCATGTGGGGAGGTGGAGAGCACAGGGAGGGCGGCAGAGAGCACAGGGAGGCTGGCGGAGAGCATGGGGGTGGCAGAGAGCACAGGGTGGTGGAGAGCATGGGGTGCGGCAGAGAGCATGGGGGCGGCAGAGAGCATGGGGGGTGGCAGAGAGCATGGGGGGTGGCTGAGAGAGTATGGGTGAGGCTGCAGAGAGTATGGGGGGATGACAGAGAGCATAGGGGGAGGTGGAGTGTATGGGGGGTGGCAGAGAGTATGAGGGGATGGCAGAGAGCATGGGGGGATGGCAGAGAGCATGGGGGGAGGCGGAGAGCATGGGGGGTGGTGGAAAGCATGGGGGGGTGGCAGAGAGCATGGGGGGTGGCGGAGAGCATGGGGGGATGGCAGAGAGCATGGGTGGAGGTGGAGAGTATGGGGGGATGGCAGAGAACATTGGGGGAGGTGGAGACTATGGGGGGATGGCAGAGAGCATGGGGGGGAGGTGGAGAGTATAGGGGGTGGCGGAGACTATGGGGGATGGCAGAGAGCATGGGAGGAGGTGGAGAGCATGGGGGGACGTGGAGAGCATGGGGGAGGTGGAGAGCATGGGGGGAGGTGGAGAGCATGGGGGGAGGTGGAGAGCATGGGGGGAGGTGGAGAGCATGGGGGGAGGTGGAGAGCATGGGGGGGTGGCAGATGGCATGGGGGAGGTGGAGAGCATAGGGGGAGGTGGAGAGCATGGGGGGATGGTGGAGAGCATGGGGGGATGGCAGAGAGCACTGGGGGGATGGCAGAGAGCACTGGGGGGATGGCAGAGAGCACTGGGGGGTGGCAGAGAGCACGGGGGGTGGCAGAGAGCACGGGGGGAGGTGGAGACTATGGGGGATGGCAGAGAGCATGGGGGGGTGGCAGAGAGCATGGGAGGTGGCAGAGAGCACGGGGGGTGGCAGAGAGCACGGGGGGTGGCAGAGAGCACGGGGGAGGTGGAGACTATGGGGGAGTGGCAGAGAGCATGGGGGGTGGCAGAGAGCACGGGGGGTGGCAGAGAGCACGGGGGGTGGCAGAGAGCATGGGGGGGTGGCAGAGAGCATGGGGGGAGGTGGAGACTATGGGGGATGGCAGAGAGCATGGGGGGAGGTGGAGAGCATAGGGGGAGGTGGAGAGCATGGGGGGGTGGCGGAGAGCATGGAGGGGAGAGCATAGGGGGAGGTGGAGACCATGGGGGGGATGGCAGAGAGCATGGGGGGAGGTGGAGAGTATGGCAGAGAGCATGGGGGGAGGTGGAAACTATGGGGGGATGGTAGAGAGCATGGGGGGGAGGTGGAGAGCATGGGGGGATGGCAGACACACACAATTATAATGAGATATTGAGGTGCAGCGAGATTACATATAGAAATAAATAGAACAATTAACTATACATATACATATACACACACAAAAAAATAGGAAAGCAGTAATAAAATTACATACAAAATGTAAAGAATAGAACGATATATTAAAAAATATTGACATAACATTTAATTAGACTACTTAGCTATACAATATATATTAAAAAAAATAATAATGATATTTTAATTTTATATCTAAAATATATATATATATATATATATATATATATATATATATATATATATATATATATATATATAAAGAGAGAGAGAGAAAGAGAAAGATAAAAAAAAAAAAAAAACACATGGCTCTCTGTCTCTCTATGTCTATCTCTGTCTCTCTCTGTCTGTCTCTCTCTCTCTCTCTCTAAATCAATAAGTAAAGACACTATACCTCTTAGATAGAAAATCAAATTGGGTGAGCAGATGTTAGATTTTCCACCGAGTTCAAGAGTCTACGTTGCTATTTTGAATGGTGATTGCTTCTGTGGGTTTGTTTTCATTCATTCTTTGTTCTCTGTGCTGTGTGGTTTTCGTTGCCTTGACAACGGGGCGGGAACTTCCGGGAGTTTTTCTTTCCTTGTCACTGCTCTCACTGAGCATGTGCAAGATGGAGCGGAGCATGCTGGGAGCCAGACGTCATCATATACCAGGAAGTAAATGCCTGTGGGCTTCAGACGCCCACAGTTAAAATGGAAAATGCCAGAGCAGGTTTTTATAAGTCATCCTGAAGAAAAGATTTGTCGCGCCGGGGGTCAAATAAACGCCGGACGTGGATGCTAATCGAAGCTAGCACTCGCCCACCAGTGAGACAAGTAAGAAAAAAATAAAAAAAGAGCGGAATCCCACTTTAAGTATGTGTCCGTTCAGCCAATACGGGCCAGGGACAAAGTAATTGTGACCCTGATCTGGTTATAAAGCATTCAAATGATGAGCTGAACGCAACCTAGGGAGAGCAGAAACTATGGATACTTTACTTTATATATTCCAAATGAATTGTATGAATTCACTTTCTTCCTGGTTAATAATGTGCTTGATTTAAAAGTTGATCTAAATAAAGGAAATAAGCGGCATGAAGCATATTTTGAAGCAAAGCGCTGTATGCAAATTAGCTGCTCTGCCGCAAACTGTGTTTATTGGAGGCTTTCTAAGAAATGAAAGCTATATTTTATTCCATTGAGTATTACGATACCACATGAGTGGGACTTTTCCACAGCCTACCCACTCAGGGAGGCCCAATATGGAGGGGAGCACCGTTGGGTGATCTAGGAGCATAAATTACACATCTAACTTGTTGACTAACTATGACACTTTTGAAGGCCCTGGAGCACCAGGACAGTGACACTGACGTGGCACTGATGACAGATGGCACTGATGACACGCGACACTGATGTGGCACTGATGACAGATGCCACTAATACATGGCACTGATAACACGTGACACTCATGACAGATGGCACTAATATGTGGCACTGATGACAGATGCCACTAAAACGTGGCACTGATGACAGATGGCACTAATACATGACACTGATGACAAAAACAATTAGTACTGTCTGTGATACTTTATTTATTTCCATTTTTTTTTCTGTTCACAAATGTTGGTCCTTTCCATTTGGCAAAAAAAAAAAAAATCAAATAAATGAAAAACCCCTGTGGTGATTAACCACTAGGGATCCGCACTATAGCCGAATGACGGCTACAGCGTGGACCTGCATTGCCGGGACGACGTCCCGTGCACAAGCAGCCTGCGTGCCCGATGACGGGCGCACGCGGTCCGCTCTGTGATCAGCGAGTCCATGAGACTCGCCGGATCACAGATCGGAGTAAGGGATCGATCCCAACCCCCTGCCATGTGATCAAGCTGTCAGCCAATGACAGCTGATCATGTGATGTCAACACAGCCGTTAATCGGCTATTTTTAAGCGCGAGGAGAAAAAAAAACGCCAATCACCGGCGTCAGTGAGATGGACATCAGTCCCAATCACTGCGATGTGCCACCAGATCCCCAGTGCTCATCTGTGCCCCCCCCCCCCAACAAGTGCCGCCCACCAGCGCCACCTGTCAGTGCATATCAATGAAGCAGCAAAATGACCTGTTTGCAAAATTGTATAACAAACTATTAACCACTTCCCGACCAGCGCACGACGATGTACGTCGACAGAATGGCACGGGCAGGCATATTGGCGTACATGTACGTCCAATCTTCAATGCCGCCCTGCCGTCGGGAGCGTGCCGCCGGCGTCGCTCTCCCGCGCCGGTCGGGACCCCCGTGAGTCCGGTCGCGGGACCCGCGGACTGGATCGCCGCGGGCATCCCCGCGATCGTCTCACGGGACGGCTGAATGGAGGAAATGCCGTGTAAACAGCATTTCTCCATTCTGCCTAGCAACTAGTGACGCTGATCTCTGCTCCATGTGATTGGAGCAGAGATCAGTGTTCACTAAATGAAAGCCCAACCCCCCCCCACAGTTAGTAACACACCCCTAGGAACACTTAACCCCTACACTGCCACCCACTGGTTAACCCCTTCACTGCCAGTGTCATTTACACAGGAATCACTGCATTTATATAGCAGTGATTACTGTATAAATGACAATGGTCCCAAAAATGTGTCAAAAATGTCCGATGGGTCCCCCACAATGTCGCAGTCACAATAAAAATCGCTGATCGCCGCCCTTACTAGTAAAAAAAAAAATAATAAAAAATTACTAATAAAAATGCTATAAAACTATCCCTATTTTGTAAACGCTATAACTTTTGCGCAAACCAATCAATAATCGCTTATTGCGATTTTTTCTACCAAAAATATGTGAAAGAATACGTATCGGCCTAAACCGAGGGGAAAAAATTGCTTTTTTATATATTTTTGGGGGATATTTATTATAACAAAAAGTAAAAAATAATGCGTTTTTTTCAAAATTGTCGCTCTATTTTTGTTTATAGCGCAAAAAATAAAAACCGCAGGGGTGATCAAATACCACCAAAAGAAAGCTCTATTTGTGGGGAAAAAAGGACGTCAATTTTGTTTGGGAGCCACGTCGCACGACCGCGCAATTGTCAGTTAAAGCGACGCAGTGCCAAATCGCAAAAAGTGGTCTGGTCTTTGACCAGCAAAATGGTCCGGTCTGAAAGTGGTTAAACATGATTTTTTTGTTTTTCTTCAAAATTTTCCATATTTCTTTGTTTGTTTAGCAAAAAAAGTTAAAACCCCAGCTGTGATTAAATACCACCAAAAGAAGGCTCTATTTGTGGGGGAAAAATGTAATTTGGGTAGAGTGTTGTATGACCGCGTCATTGACATTCAAAGTGCGTCAGCGCCGAAAATTGGTCTGGGCAGGAGGGGGCCTTAAGTGCCCAGTAAGCAAGTGGTTAAATAGCACAAAAAGAAAGCGCTCGCTGCAAAAGTACAACTGCACCACCAATCTAAGCGCAATATATAAGTATTTATTTTTTATTTTTTAGTATAGCCAATGGCAAGAGTACACGAGATAACAAGATGAAAAAGCTTAAAAAAAACGTGGTTCGATTGGCGATTAAGCGTGTCATCCTTGCACAGGGGACCATGCTAATCTTCTCTGAATCGTTCCACTTTAAGTATGTGTCCGTTCAGCCAATACGGGCCAGGGACAAAGTAATTGTGACCCTGATCTGGTTATAAAGCGTTCAAATGATGAGCTAAACGCAACCTAGGGAGAGCAGAAACTATGGATACTTTACTTTATATATTCCAAATGAATTGTATGAATTCACTTTCTTCCTGGTTAATAATGTGCTTGATTTAAAAGTTGATCTAAATAAAGGAAATAAGCGGCATGAAGCATATTTTGAAGCAAAGCGCTGTATGCAAATTAGCTGCTCTACCGCAAAGCATTGTGGGAGCGCAGAACCCGCCCACCAACCGTCATTGAATAGCTGAAACTCACGCAGACATGGCATACATAGAAACGAATGGCCCAAGAAGTGAATGTGTAGCAGCGTGGCGCCAGAGGTCGCAGGTTCGAAACCACCCTCTGGCAGGAGTATTTTTTTTTTCTTTTGTAATTAAAAAAAGATACTTTTTAAAAAAAAATATATATATATATAAACTGTGTTTATTGGAGGCTTTCTAAGAAATGAAAGCTATATTTTATTCCATTGAGTATTACGATACCACATGAGTGGGACTTTTCCACAGCCTACCCACTCAGGGAGGCCCAATATGGAGGGGAGCACCGTTGGGTGATCTAGGAGCATAAATTACACATCTAACTTGTTGACTTAGGGCTGGTTCACACAGGGGGCGACACGAGGCGACACTACTTGTGAAGCCAAGTCGGATACGACTTGTATCCGACTTAACAGCGCGACTTGGGGCGACTTACAAGTCGCCTCCAGGACAGGGAACTGTACAAGTGAGCTTTCACCCCTTGTGACATCATTCCTGTTCCTGTCTTCTTCCTTGTTCCTGTTTTTGCCAGTTGTTCTGTGTCCAAAATGCTCTCTGTGCGTTACCTTATGTCAGCTGTCCTAACAGCTGGTTTGGCAGTACTGATGGAAGAGGAAGAAGAAGAAATGAAGCGGAGGAGGAGGATGGGAAGAAGACGTCGCTACTGGATCCATCCAATCATTGCCAATTGACATAACAGAGGGCAGTTCTGGGCTATGTATGAGAACTTGCGTAGTTTTGATGACAAGTTTTTCAAGTATACACGGATGTCGATCACAAGGCAAGTACATATGCTGTATGTCATTGTCCACTTTCCACGTCACTTGCCATACAGTCTTGGCATACAGACACCTTCTCTCCCGAACAAAGCGTATGAGGGACTCATTGTCCACTGGTTCTCTCCTGTTCATAGCAGACATTTTGCAGGACTGAGCTCTTGGTCTGTGTGAGTTCAAGATAACCAGGAAAACGAAACTAATGTGTATGGAAAGGAGGGGCTGCCTGCAGTGGGGGCTGGGTGACTTCCTGTCAAGTAGCCTGCAAGTAGCCTACAGATGAACAGGAGAGGCGACTTACATTGACATGAATGGGTACAAGTCGCCTAGAAGTCGTTTCCAAGTAGTACAGGAACCTTTTTTAAAAGTCGGAGCTACTGCAGTAGTGTATATTAAGACAGCTCCATTGACTATCATTGTTTTTAATGCAGCGCGACCTGGAGGCGACTTGAGGCAACCTAGACCGACCTGAAGTCGGATCGCAGTCGCCCGCAGTGTGAACCGGCCCTAACTATGACACTTTTGAAGGCCCTGGAGCACCAGGACAGTGACACTGACGTGGCACTGATGACAGATGGCACTGATACGTGGCACTGATGACACGCGACACTGATGTGGCACTGATGACAGATGCCACTAATACATGGCACTGATAACACGTGACACTCATGACAGATGGCACTAATATGTGGCACTGATGACAGATGCCACTAAAACGTGGCACTGATGACAGATGGCACTAATACATGACACTGATGACAAAAACAATTAGTACTGTCTGTGATACTTTATTTATTTCCATTTTTTTTTCTGTTCACAAATGTTGGTCCTTTCCATTTGGCAAAAAAAAAAAAAAATCAAATAAATGAAAAACCCCTGTGGTGATTAAGCACTAGGGATCCGCACTATAGCCGAATGATGGCTACAGCGTGGACCTGCATTGCCGGGACGACGTCCCGTGCACAAGCAGCCTGCGTGCCCGATGACGGGCGCACGCGGTCCGCTCTGTGATCAGCGAGTCCATGAGACTCGCCGGATCACAGATCGGAGTAAGGGATCGATCCCAACCCCCTGCCATGTGATCAAGCTGTCAGCCAATGACAGCTGATCATGTGATGTCAACACAGCCGTTAATCGGCTATTTTTAAGCGCGAGGAGAAAAAAAAACGCCAATCACCGGCGTCAGTGAGATGGACATCAGTCCCAATCACTGCGATGTGCCACCAGATCCCCAGTGCTCATCTGTGCCCCCCCAACAAGTGCCGCCCACCAGCGCCACCTGTCAGTGCATATCAATGAAGCAGCAAAATGACCTGTTTGCAAAATTGTATAACAAACTATTAACCACTTCCCGACCAGCGCACGACGATGTACGTCGACAGAATGGCACGGGCAGGCATATTGGCGTACATGTACGTCCAATCTTCAATGCCGCCCTGCCGTCGGGAGCGTGCCGCCGGCGTCGCTCTCCCGCGCCGGTCGGGACCCCCGTGAGTCCGGTCGCGGGACCCGCGGACTGGATCGCCGCGGGCATCCCCGCGATCGTCTCACGGGACGGCTGAATGGAGGAAATGCCGTGTAAACAGCATTTCTCCATTCTGCCTAGCAACTAGTGACGCTGATCTCTGCTCCATGTGATTGGAGCAGAGATCAGTGTTCACTAAATGAAAGCCCAACCCCCCCCACAGTTAGTAACACACCCCTAGGAACACTTAACCCCTACACTGCCACCCACTGGTTAACCCCTTCACTGCCAGTGTCATTTACACAGGAATCACTGCATTGATATAGCAGTGATTACTGTATAAATGACAATGGTCCCAAAAATGTGTCAAAAATGTCCGATGGGTCCCCCACAATGTCGCAGTCACAATAAAAATCGCTGATCGCCGCCCTTACTAGTAAAAAAAAAAATAATAAAAAATTATTAATAAAAATGCTATAAAACTATCCCTATTTTGTAAACGCTATAACTTTTGCGCAAACCAATCAATAATCGCTTATTGCGATTTTTTCTACCAAAAATATGTGAAAGAATACGTATCGGCCTAAACCGAGGGGAAAAAATTGCTTTTTTATATATTTTTGGGGGATATTTATTATAACAAAAAGTAAAAAATAATGCGTTTTTTTCAAAATTGTCGCTCTATTTTTGTTTATAGCGCAAAAAATAAAAACCGCAGGGGTGATCAAATACCACCAAAAGAAAGCTCTATTTGTGGGGAAAAAAGGACGCCAATTTTGTTTGGGAGCCACGTCGCACGACCGCGCAATTATCAGTTAAAGCGACGCAGTGCCAAATCGCAAAAAGTGGTCTGGTCTTTGACCAGCAAAATGGTCCGGTCTGAAAGTGGTTAAACATGATTTTTTTGTTTTTCTTCAAAATTTTCCATATTTCTTTGTTTGTTTAGCAAAAAAAGTTAAAACCCCAGCTGTGATTAAATACCACCAAAAGAAGGCTCTATTTGTGGGGGAAAAATGTAATTTGGGTAGAGTGTTGTATGACCGCGTCATTGACATTCAAAGTGCGTCAGCGCCGAAAGCTGAAAATTGGTCTGGGCAGGAGGGGGCCTTAAGTGCCCAGTAAGCAAGTGGTTAAATAGCACAAAAAGAAAGCGCTCGCTGCAAAAGTACAACTGCACCACCAATCTAAGCGCAATATATAAGTATTTTTTTTTATTTTTTAGTATAGCCAATGGCAAGAGTACACGAGATAACAAGATGAAAAAGCTTAAAAAAAACGTGGCTCGCTTCGCGATTAAGCGTGTTATCCTTGCGCAGGGGACCATGCTAATCTTCTCTGTATCGTTCCACTTTAAGTATTTTTGATTGAAAAATGTATACTTTATTTTGCAAGAAAATATACAAAAAAACAAAATACTTTAACAGGGTACATTCCACACTGTACTGCGACGCAGCGCGTAAAATACACTACCTAACAATACAGTTCCAAACATACAAATAAATTACATTCATCCTGCGGTATGATGCCTGATGTGTTGTGCAGAGTAATAATACCCCGAAACATCACATCATGCATGACGCCGCATTACCCTGAAAGCATTACCAAAAACCATTACTAAGTACATATCACGTCATACAGTCAAAGTCAAAATCTAAATGGCATTTCAATGAGCAACAGGTGTGATGGGGGGGGGGGTTGGAGAAGGTGGGGAGGGGAGGGAGAAAAGAGTTCACAGGCCCGAAGCTTTATTGAACTGCCAAAAAGGGTACATAGTGGTGGGGGAGGGGAAATCTTCAGACCTTCTCTTCCTCCTTGTTGTCCATCAGGTGATAGTCTCTGAGCAGACTGTGAATCAGTCTGCGGCAGTCCTGGATGGACATCCTCTCCCTCTGGTGGATGAGGCGCTTTCTGGCACACCAAACAGCGTCCTTAAAGCAGCACAGCACCCGCCAGGCACTATCAATGTTCTCCTGTGAATTAATTCCACAAAAGAGTCAGTTCAGCACACCAAAGTGTGTAATGGCAGTCTGTGGAACAAAGTCTTTGAGATCCGGTTCCAGAGCCCTCAACAGG
Source organism: Lithobates pipiens (assembly GCF_037356315.1). Taxonomy (NCBI): domain Eukaryota; kingdom Metazoa; phylum Chordata; class Amphibia; order Anura; family Ranidae; genus Lithobates; species Lithobates pipiens. The sequence continues at coordinate 71,946,825 of NW_027507686.1, read as the reverse complement.
TCCTGTGCAAAGGGACACTCCCAGAAAACATGCAGAGCAGTTTCCTCCTGGATGATGCAAAAGGGGCAGTGTCTGTATCTGCACAGGTTTCTGGCATGCATGAATGTCCTAAGTGGCAATCCCCCTTGGATTGCCATCCATGCCAGATCTTTGTGCCTGTTGGTAAGTCTCTTTGAAGAAACGTTCCTCCAGACCACTTTGCAAGTGGCTGAAGGGAGGCCTGGAACAGTCTCAACAATGTCCGTTGCTCTGATCAACTTGTGGATAGTTTTTGGCTTCCACAAGTCGGGCTTCACTCCATGTAGCCCCTGCTCCCTAATAAACTTGAACGTGTCCAAGTAATACCAAGGAGTGTCCCAGTTGTAAGGGATGGAGCTGTCCCATTTGTCCCATCCAAGGGACCTCCAGAGAGGCAGGAGGAAAAAACGGGACATGGAGTTACCGCCAGAGTCTACAGTTCTGTCCACCAAAGTTCTGCGGATGCAGTTACAGGCAAAGAAGACCCTCAGTAGGGCGGCGATGTCGGGCACGCCCTTGCCGCCCTTGAGGGGTTCCTTGAACATAACCGCCCACTTTACTCTGTCCATTTTGGAGCCCCAGATGAAGTGAAACACTGCCCTGGTGATGGCCTTGCAGGTGTTAACCCGGGGGGGCCAGGCCTGGGCGAGGTACTGCAACACAGGGAGAATCTCGCTGCGGAGTACCAGTGTTTTACCTTCGATGGTGAGTTCTCGGAGGCTCCATAGTCCAAACTTCTGTCGCATCTTTGCCAGTCTTTCTTCCCAGGACTTCAGGGCTGCGCCCTCTGCTCCAAACCAGACCCCAAGGATTTTGATGAAGTCTGCTTTGACGCTGAAGGGCATGGGTGCAGAAGAAGGCAGGAACCACTTCCCGAAGAGCATGACTTCCGACTTCCCGCAGTTGACCTTTGCCCCTGAAGCTTGGCCGAAGTCCTCACACGTCTGGGCGAGTGCGTCGATGGAGCGCCGGTCGGCACAGAACACCGTCACATCGTCCATGTAGAGCGAGCACTTGACCTCCCGTCTGTCTGGTCCTGGTGCGGTGATCCCTCTGATCTCTGGGTTCCGTCTGATGCTTCGGGCGAAGAGCTCTATACAACAGACAAAAAGCAGAGGTGAGAGAGGGCAGCCTTGTCTGACCCCAGACAACACTGGAAAGGGGTCAGTTTTCCAACCGTTCACCAACACCACACTACAAATTTCACTGTACATTACATTTACATATGAACAGAACATTTCCCCAAGACCAAACCTGCGCAGAGCGCTGCACATAAACTCATGGGAGACACGGTCAAAGGCCTTCTCCTGGTCAAGGCTGACCAGGGCCGCGTGCACACGGCGGCCATGAATGTACTGGACCGTGTCCCGGACAAGCGCAAGGCTGTCCGCGATCCTGCGACCAGGAATGCCACAAGTCTGATCCGGGTGGATGATCTGTCCGATGACAGATTTCAGCCTGTTGGCCAAAACCTTGGCGAGGATTTTGTAGTCCACGTTCAGAAGAGAGATCGGACGCCAGTTTTTCAGGTCCGATCTCTCCCCCTTGCGTTTATACAAAATCGTGATCATGCCCTCTCTTAGGGTCGGAGGCATTCTGCCCTCCACCACCATCTCCTCGTACAGCTCGAGCAGGTCCGGGCCTACGAGATCCCACAGCGTTACATAAAGTTCAACTGGGAGACCATCGCTGCCCGGGGTCCTGCCTTGCCTAAAGGATTTAGCGGCAGAGTGCAGCTCCTCCAACACCAAGGGGGCGTTGACGTCCGCTGAACCTGCAGGATCAATTTGGTTAGAGATACCTGACAGGAACCTGTCGGCTGCCTGTGAATCTGTTGTTTTCGGGGAGTAGAGGTTGGTGTAGTAGTCGCTGACCACTTGCATCACAGCCTCCTTTCCCTTCTGGAGTGTTCCGGTCTCGTCCCGCAGCTCAGACAAGGGTGTGTGTCCTGAGTGGAGTTTCCTGAAAAAGAAAGAATTACACTTCTCACCTTTCTCAAGGTTCTCCACCTTGGCGCGGAAGACAATGTGCCTGGATTCTTCCTCAAAGTGCCCTTTCAGGCTCTTCTTGGTGTCCTCCAGGTCCTGCCTAACGTCCCAGCCACAGTGGTGAAGGTCCTGCAGGGACTGCAACTGACGTTGCAGTCTCCTGAGTTCCCTCTTCCTGGCACACACTTGCTGTCGTCCCCTTGCCTGAAAGAAGCTGCGCAGCTTGACCTTCACAAACTCCCACCAGTCACTTACCCTTCCGAAGAGTCGCTTTTCCTCCGTCCAGGTGACATAGGCCTCCCGGAGTTCCCCCATCAGTTCCTCATTTTCCAGCAGGGTGCTATTCAGCTTCCAGGAGCCTGGTCCGCGGGCAAAGCCCTCGCCCAGGTCACCCCGAAAGTGAATAGCCCTGTGGTCAGAGAAAAAGCAGGGGATCATGGAGAAATCGCGATGCTTGACTGCTCTTGAAGTGAGCACGAAGTCGATCCTGGAACGCACTGATCCATCGGGACGGCACCATGAGTAGTTCACGGTACCTTTCCCTATGGATCCCACGGCGTCCTGCAGGGAAGCCTCCGAGATCATCTCCTTGAGCAGCCTGGATGTAGCATCAAGTTTTGCGTACATGCTGGAGCTGCGCCCATCCTCCTCTATCGGACAGTTAAAATCACCGCCGATTACTACTGCCCTGGTGGTGACGAGTTGGGTCCGCAGGGTCTGGAAAAGTTCCAGCCGCTCATTCTTATCTGGGGGGGCGTACACGTTGATGAGCCTAATTGGCTCTCCCACCCACGAGCCGTCTATGACCAGAAGACGGCCACAGACTAGCTCATGGATGGAGTCAACCGCGAAGCGCCCACCCCTGACAAGAATGGCTACACCTGCAGACTTACAATCGCCACCCCCGGACCAGTAGGAGGGACCGAGGGTCCACTGGGAGGTCAGATGTGTGTACCTCCTCAGAGGAGGGAGTGCACACTCCTGGAGCATGTAGACATCACTCTGCTGAGTGGCGAGGAATGTCAGTGCCGCTTGCCTTCTAGATGTATCCTTGATACTCCTCACATTAATGGAAAAGATTGAGATCTCTGCCATAATGAAAGAGGGGTATGAGGTCTAGTCGGCAAGGGACCGAACTTACCTCCCCGGAGGGGGGTCTTCCGCTGCCTCTTCTGCTTGTCCTGTGTTCTCGGACAGGCCGAGCTCCTCCAGGACAGCATCCATCATTGTCTTGGTGATGACGACGTGGAGGTCGGAGGGGAGGTCAGGCTCAGGGACGGCCTTGACCTCCACCTCCCCTACCACGTCCTCATCTTCCTCCCCCGCTGACTCGAGGTCCTCCACTATTGGCTCTGGTACCTCGCTTTCGCGCTGGTCGCCAGTGGGCCTTTTAGTGGAGGAAGCGGGTTCCTCTGCTATTGGACTCCTAGGCTTCCGTTTCCGGCTTCCTGAGAGTCCACTGGTGGGGGTGGAAGGGAGGGTGGGGAAGTCCTCCAGGGAGGACAGGTCCGGGGTGGGTGGAGGGAGGGTGGGGGGGGTCACCTCCAGCACAGAGGAGGTGGGTGGGGGTGTGCTGGAGGCAGGGGCTGGAGCAGGGGTCTGGGCTGGGGCCTGGACAGGGATGGGGGTAGACTTACCAGTCTTCGTCCGTGGTTCTTTTTCCGGCTGCTTCTTCCCGGTGCTGGAGGCTGGTTTGCCCTGGATCAGGACGCCAGCATAGGACCGGGACCGCTGGGGGCAGTGTTTAAACACGTGCTCAGCTGCTCCGCAGAGGTTGCAGGCTTTGGACCTCGGACAATCCTTGGTCTCGTGGCCTGCAACTCTACAGAACCTGCAAGCAGGTTCTTTGCAGTCCTTCCCCATGTGTCCGGCGTTGCTGCACCTGTTGCAGGTGAAGGGTATACCGGGGTAGAAAAGGATGCCTGCAGAGTTGTCCAGGGAGAAGCACGGCTGCAGGTGCAGGATGTCCCCCGAAGGGTCCTTCCTGAACTTGCAGAGTACTGACCACTTACCTATCCAGAAGCCGTTGGCATCGAGGATTCGGACGGGGTCCTTCACCACGGTGCAGAACCTCTGGAGGTAAGTGGCTATATCCTTACCTGAGGTATGGGGGTTCCTCATGGCCACCGTCACCCACTTCTCGTCCCGTGTTATGGGGCAGTTCACAGCGAACTTACGAAAGGGGGATTCGGGACCACTCGCCTTGACCATATCCCAGTATCTTCTGCAGGCCTGGAATGACACAAAAGTTATAAAAAATATACCTCTTGTGAAGGCCTGCACTGAAAGCGTTTCCGCTTTGCTGAACCCCTGCTCCAGGATCATCTTCTTCCCGAAGATCTCCGGTGTCATGTCGGGGACCCTTCCGTCCACCTCCTTCAGTTGCAGCACGACCGTCTGCTTCATCCAGGGCTCCAAGGTAGGGAGCCCGTCTGCAGGGGGGAAGGCTTGGCTGGACCCGGCTGGCTGGTGCTGGCCGGGGTAGAGGTGGAGGTTGAGGCAGCAACATCCCCGGGGACCTCGGTGGAGGTGGCTGGAGCGGGGTTCTTATTGTTTCTTCTGCTGGTCTTGCTCTTCCCCATCGTCTAGGAGAGAGAGAAGTCGCTTCAGGTGTTCTTTCGGCGGCTTCCTTCTGGATTCCTCGACGTCTTCACTCTGAAGCCTTTATAAAGGCTCTTGCATCTACTGCCCGAAGGTAGTAATGCGGAGGAGGGGGGGAGGAGGGAAGACCGCAATCTCGTTCCTTGTGGGGGCTAAGCCTCTGGCCCAATAGCAGCAAGTAGGTGAAGCTGAATTTAATCAACGATCCTACAAGGCCGAGCAGAGGGTACCCCACAAGGACCTAATGGCTTGGATAGATACAAGTGGTTCTCAACGTCCTAGCTGTGAAGCAGGGACACCCCTAAGGGCTATAGTCGATACTACACTTGATCTTAGCCAAAAGGCCGAGAAGCGATCTTTGCACCCCACGTTGCTGAATTTGAAAAACAAACGCGCCATGTTGTTTGTGCCGCGTTTGTGCTGCAAAAATAAAAGTTTGTGCCGCTTTGGTTGCGGAGATATTGTGCGTTATATGTTGTGAAACCCCGCCCACTTTACACCCCACGTTACCGAATTTGAAAAACAAACGCGCCATTCGTTTGTGCCGCATTTGTGCTGCAAAAATAAACGTTTGTGCCGCTTTGGCTGCGGAGATATTGTGCGTTATATGTTGTGAAACCCCGCCCACTTTACACCCCACGTTACCGAATTTGAAAAACAAACGCGCCATTCGTTTGTGCCTGGTTTGTGCTGCAAAAATAAACGTTTGTGCCGCTTTGGTTGCGGAGATATTGTGAGTTATATGTTGTGAAACCCCGCCCACTTTACACCCCACGTTACCGAATTTGAAAAACAAACGCGCCATTCGTTTGTGCCGCGTTTGTGCTGGTTTGTGCTGCAAAAATAAACGTTTGTGCCGCTTTGGTTGCGGAGATATTGTGAGTTATATGTTGTGAAACCCCGCCCACTTTACACCCCACATTACCAAATTTGAAAAAAAAACACGCCATTCGTTTGTGCCGCGTTTGTGCTGGTTTGTGCTGCAAAAATAAACGTTTGTGCCGCTTTGGTTGCGGAGATATTGTGCGTTATATGTTGTTTGGGCAAATATAACGCACAATATCTCCGCAACCAAAGCGGCACAAACGTTTATTTTTGCAGCACAAACGCGGCACAAACGAATGGCGCGTTTGTTTTTCAAATTCGGTAACGTGGGGTGTAAAGTGGGCGGGGTTTCACAACATATAACACACAATATCTCCGCAACCAAAGCGGCACAAATGTTTATTTTTGCAGCACAAACCAGCACAAACGCGGCACAAACGGGTGGCGCTTTTGTTTTTCAAATTCGGTAACGTGGGGTGTAAACTGGGCGGGGTTTTCACAACATATAACACACAATATCTCCGCAACCAAAGCGGCACAAACGTTTATTTTTGCAGCACAAACCAGCACAAACGCGGCACAAACGAATGGCGCGTTTGTTTTTCAAATTCGGTAACGTGGGGTGTAAAGTGGGCGGGGTTTCACAACATATAACGCACAATATCTCCGCAACCAAAGCGGCACAAACGTTTATTTTTGCAGCACAAACCAGCACAAACGCGGCACAAACGAATGGCGCATTTGTTTTTCAAATTCGGTAACGTGGGGTGTAAAGTGGGCGGGGTTTCACAACGTCGATGCGTAATGCAGGGCGGTCCACCAACCCTATAGAGAGGGGAGGAGGAAGGCCCGCACTATGCCTCGCAGCTCCCAAGGTGATGGAGCGACTAAAACATGTGAAGAGTGGATGAATCCACGAAATGCATAGAGCTACTATATGCCATGTTTTATGCCAACTATATGTTTTACTTACTTAATGATCACTTGTAATGTGATTTGTATTTTTAGTGGTCAATTGTTATTGCTGTATGTCTATCCATTGTATGGAACATATTGGTCTTCTTAATGTATTCATGATTATCTTCATGCAACTTACCATTGATTTTCCAATAAATTTAAATGTCTTACACCTGCCTGCTTCATTTAAAGTCCCAACCCCTCAGTCACCCTGATTGCTTTACCCACCATTGCCTGTGGGTACACTAGCCCCGAGTTTTCAGTTAATTACCTGTCTCTGCACTGCAGGTTACTCAGGCTCACTTACCACTTACATGTGGGTGGGGGGGGGTCCGTCCGTCCGTCAGGTTCTTTTACGCGCAGTGGTCTTGACTTTTATGCTCATATTTCATTCTTAGTTAGGCAGGGGGGTATTGTTGTTCTCATGTCTGGTTGTCTGTCATTTCTCTAGTTTGTGTTTCAAGTTGGGCCGTCTTAACATCCATACCGATATCATCCATGCTTGCTATTACTTCCTTCAGCCCGGCCGTTGTTGGGGGCTAGTTGATTGGTGCTGATGTATTTTCACCACTGAGCTCACCCTTGGGTCAGAAGCAGTCGAAAAATTTTCCTTCAGTTGATGTCCTGTTGTGTTGAGGCCCTGGTTACTGCCCAGGGATGTATAGTCTCTCTCAGGGTGTTTGTTAAGCCATGTCCCCATGACGGTCCTTGGGGGGTAGGTTGGGCAGATGTCATAATGGTTTTGGATTCCACTCTTGGCTCTGATCTTATTTGAACTTATTGCCTGGAGTTCCACTTAGGGACATCAGTCCAGTCGTCTTTTCCGATCCCCAACTTGTTCCAAGTAAGGAGGGCTTGGGTATGTCTGTATCATGCCATGGGGTCTATTTTCCCGGGAGGGAGTCTGGCCCTCCTTGGTTCAGGATTCTGTCCCAGCTGTTGGGTTCAGACTGTAGCATGACCCGATCGTCTCCGGTGGGACCTGGGTCCTGCGTCCGGTATGGTTTCTCCAGGTTGACAGTATTAATGCCATGGTGCATGGGCCTTATCCACTTACTCCGTCACATCCATCAGGTTTCCAGCTTTTCGCACTCCTGCTAGTGGTCTTTTAGCCACTCACCCTCTTGGGGGGGTATGTCTCTGGGCTATTTCACTGGTGTTCATTGGGGTATTTCACCATCTTTTGCAGGGGTTTCCTCGGGCCAGGCCTTGTTCCTTTCCCCTCTCGTATCCTCTCATTTCACAAGCAGTTCATTCTCGGGTCTGGGTGTCACGGGCATCCGGCTCAATTCAATCTTTCAGGGGATGTTCAGTTGGGTTCAGGGTAGTGTCACAGGTTCGATAGGGGGTTCCTTCTCATCGCCAAGTCAGGAGTCGGTGTGTTCTTTTGCCACTGCGAACACTTTCCAGTTACTTGCTGGATACGTACTGCTGCCGTCCGGGAGCACACCTTTATCCGTGATGGTTCTTTACCTTTCCTTCTTCACCTAAATTTTGTGTCTTTTTGCCCTCTTCTCAGGCATACTGACCAGCTAGGCCAAGGCACACCTCAGGCCTTGGTTCTTAGGAGTATCGCATTTCCCGCTTGAAGACTCTCACTACAAGTTGTAAGGCTGGCCGCAGGCCAGCCTGTATTTGTAGGAGGAGCCTCAGAGGGCTATTTAAACCTCCTCCTCTGTCAGGACCAGTGTTGTTAGGACAGAGGCGTAACTAGAAGCCTCAGGGCCCCGATGCAAGAAATCAGGAAGGGCCCCCCCCCCCCCCGAAAAGCATGATTTTGATACTATATTTTTTTCCACTGTAAAACAAAGTAAAACATTTCTGTGCAGCCTGTGTCCCGAGTGAAACCTGTGTCACCAGTGCAGTGGTGGTACTGGAGGGGGGTGGCGGTGGTACTGGAGGGGGATGGTGGTCCTGGAGAGGGGTGGTGGTCCTGGAGGTGGGTGGCGGTACTGGAGGGGGGTGGCGGTGGTACTGGAGGGGGATGGTGGTCCTGGAGAGGGGTGGCAGTGGTACTGGAGGTGGTGGCGGTGGTACTGGAGGTGGGTGGTGGTGGTGGTACTGGAGGGGGGCTGGTGGTGGCACTGGAGGTGGGTGGCAGTGGTGGTACTGGAGGGGGATAGTGGTCCTTGAGAGGGGTGGCGGTGGTACTGGAGGTGGGTGGCGGTGGTGGTACTGAAGGGGGGTGGCGGTCCTGGAGAGGGGTGGCGGTGGTACCCGAGGTGGGTGGCGGTGGTACTGGAGGGTATGTGGTGGTACTGGAGGAGGGTGGCGATGGTACTGAAGAGGCATGGTGATCCTGGAGAGGGGTGGCGGTGGTACTGGAGGTGGGTGGCATGGTGGTGGTACTGGAGAGGGGGTGGCGGTGGTACTGGAGGTGGGTGGTGGTGGTACTGGAGGTGGGTGGCGGTGGTGGTACTGAAGGGGGGTGGCGGTCCTGGAGAGGGGTGGCGGGTGGTAACGGAGGTGTGTGGCGGTGGTACTGGAGGGTGGGTGGTGGTAGTGGAGGAGGGTGGCGATGGTACTGGAGAGGCATGGTGGTCCTGGAGAGGGGTGGCGGTGGTACTGGAGGTGGGTGGCATGGTGGTGGTACTGGAGAGGGGGTGGCGGTGGTACTGGAGGTGGGTGGTGGTGGTACTGGAGGTGGGTGGCGGTGGTGGTACTGAAGGGGGGTGGCGGTCCTGGAGAGGGGTGGCGGTGGTAACGGAGGTGGGTGCCGGTGGTACTGGAGGGTGGGTGGTGGTACTGGAGGAGGGTGGCGATGGTACTGGAGAGGCATGGTGGTCCTGGAGAGGGGTGGCGGTGGTACTGGAGGTGGGTGGCATGGTGGTGGTACTGGAGAGGGGGTGGCGGTGGTACTGGAGGTGGGTGGTGGTGGTACTGGAGGTGGGTGGCGGTGGTGGTACTGAAGGGGGGTGGCGGTCCTGGAGAGGGGTGGCGGTGGTAACGGAGGTGGGTGCCGGTGGTACTGGAGGGTGGGTGGTGGTACTGGAGGAGGGTGGCGATGGTACTCGAGAGGCATTGTGGTCCTGGAGAGGGGTGGCGGTGGTACTGGAGGTGAGTGGCATGGTGGTGGTACTGGAGAGGGGGTGGCGGTGGTACTGGAGGGGGGGTGGCAGTGGTCCTGGAGGTGGGTGGTGGTGGTACTGAAGGTGGGGGGCACGGTGGTGGTACTGGAGAGGGGTGGTGGTGGTCCTGGAGGTGGGTGGTGGTGCTACTGAAGGTGGGTGGCACGGTGGTGGTACTGGAGGAGGGGTGGCGGTGGTACTGGCCATCAGGGTTCACAGAGGGCCCCCTTGCTTCAGGATCCCCAGAGAGCCCCCCTTACTTTAGGGTCCCTAGACAGTCACCCCCCCCCCTTAAAGAGGTTTCTCTGTACCTTGCTGGACTCCGATGTGCACCTTGGCCCCCAGCAGATCTCTGTAACACCCCCCCCCCCCCGCACCTGGGGGGAGGCAACAATCAGCAGCTCTATGGATGTTGATGGGCGGCGGGATCTTCCTGAGTCTCTGCCCACACTGGAGAGGGGTCAGCCAGGCTGTGAGTGGAGAGCGTGTCTGTCATTTAACAGCAGCGCAGAGCCAGAGACAGTGGGACTGATGTTTAATTTTCCCTCGTTCTCTCTCCCAGGGGCACAGCTGATCTGCTCCCCCTTCGGCCCCCCCTCCCCTCCTCTCTCCTGTGTTCTCCGCGGGCATGCAGGTGTGAAGCTAACAAGCTCACATTTCCCGCGGAGAACACAGGAGAGAGGAGGGGAGGGGGGGCCGAAGGGGGAGCAGATCAGCTGTGCCCCTGGGAGAGAGAACGAGGGAAAATTAATTGTCAGTCCCACTGTCTCTGGCTCTGCGCTGCTGTTAAACGACAGATACGCTCTCCACTCACAGCCCCGTGGATAGCAAACACGCCGGGCCCCCCCCCCACAGTGATGGAATTCCAGGGCCCAGTCGCAACTGCGACTGTTGCGACCCTGATAATTCCGCCACTGCGTTAGGATATCTGGGTTCCCACCCACCCATTCCCCAGTTTCATACATTCTCATAGTATTTTGTTCTTATTCTTACATTCAGGGTATGCCCTCTTCTCAGACATACTGACCAGCTAGGCCAAGGTACACCTCAGGCCTTGGTTCTTAGGAGTATCGCATTTCCCGCTTGAAGACTCTGACTACAATTACAGATGTGCCTAGAATCACCATTGTTTAGTGATTGCATTACTTCTAAATTAACCTGCCTTTGTGATATTGCTACACTCAGATTGGCGCTGCTCCTTTCTCCTTGTGTCTTAGTACCTACAAAGTTTCTTCTTCTGTGCGCAAGGATCCCTGTCCTTTCCTCCTGTGGCTACCATCCAGAATATACAGACTTTTTAAATTATATGAACCTTCTTTCCTCCCCCCTTCACCTTGTCTTTGGATTCAATTGTCCTACAGAGGTGTCCTTGCATCAGCCATAGAGTACCTAGCACTCCAACTACCCTTGTTCAGATCAAAAGACCTGCCTACCACCAGTAGCGCCATACTCCCCAACAGCACCAACACCAACGGAGCTAGACCCCAGAAAGAAAGGACCAGTACCAGCACTGGAATAACGCACCAGGCCCAAAGAATTCAGACACAAAGCTGTCTTGCAGATGCCCTGGCAAACCCATTATCGCTTCTCGGCCTTTTGGCTAGGATCAAGTGCAGTGTTACTGTAGGAGACCTAGTCAAGAGGTGCCCGGGGTACCCGACAGTCGGCCTTGGGGGGAGCGTCCCTTTTCGGAGGGCCCCCCCCTGCTGCTATTGGCTTTAGGCTTAGTCCCCGGGCAACGGGAAGCGATCGCCTTTCTGAAGGCGTCTGTTCTTCGGTCGGTTGGCGGAACTGTGGGGGTTCCCCCTTGTGGGGGCCCCCATAGGTAGGCAGGCGGATCGTTGGGCCTTTTCTTCAAGATGGCGAACCGTGGGCTTAAAGACTCACTGAGATTTCTGGTGGTGCCAGGATGCAAGGAGCAGGTGTCCTTGAAGACGATCGTCGTGGGTGTGCTGACGGAGACCTTTAAAATTGCGGTGAGAGATGTGTTGTGTCTTCAAGACTTTCCGAACCAAGGTATTTACGACGTGACCTTTTCTTCTACACCAATCTGCTGGAACATCTTTGAAGCTGCTGAGAAAATGAAAGGAGAAGGTGCATTGAAATATATACAAGTGGTTCCGTTGTTTATGGAAGAGGAAAAGATGATCATTGTTCACATGTACAACCCCTTCGCGGACCCGGCCTTGGTAAGAGCTTTTCTTGAGAACTATTGTGAAATGCTGAGAGGAGGAGAACCCGTCTTGAATAGATATAACATTTGGACAGGCAAGTACAGATTTTTTGGTCGTTTCAAACTGGACCGTGATAGTATTGGGGGAGTGAGACGGCCGCCCCCTATCTTCACGGTTGGTGGAGAGAGGGGATTCCTATTCTATCAAGGGCAACCGAAATATTGTAGGAAGTGTTTAATGTACGGCCATACTAGCAGTGAGTGTGAAATGAGTGAAAGATGCAGGCTTTGTCAGCAGGTGGGACATAAGGCCAAAGACTGTAAGGCGGGGAAGGTATGCGACATCTGCAAACGTGCAGGACATTTGGCCAAGCAATGCCCGGATTATGAGAGAGAGAGGAAGAAGCAAAACAGTACCAGAATGGGATGGGGGGCAGAGCAGAGGGGTGGACAAGGAGGGGGTGCTGAGAGGGCTCCTGGGGAAGGGAGTCGTACCAGCGGAACCCCTGAGTCTGGTCCCAGTGATGCTCCACCCTGTGATGCTGGAGGGGCAAGTGACGGAGTGAGGAAGGCGGGTGGTGCGGCTGCGGCTGCGGCTGACGCCACTTGCTGTAACTCTGCCCACCCTAAGAAGGCAGAGGGTACAAAAGGGGATCATGCGGATGATTCCAAGGAGGTTAATAGTTCCCCCCGAGAAGAGGAGATGGAAGTAGGCGGAGACGCCGTTCGTTCCCCTAGTTTTCCGGATGGCATCGAGATCATTATTGAGGGAGACAATCTGGTGGCTAGCCCGGTATCTAGCCCGTCTGTGGCTCCGGTGCTGGTCGGTGACATTTCTTCCAGTGAAGATGAGGAACAGGATGACATGGATAATATGGATAGTGACGAAAGTCTAGAATGTGGCCAACCTATGTTGTCCTCCCCTGGCTCTGGAACCCGGTTGGCTGGAAAGCGGACTCGGACAGAGGGGGGAGGTGTGGGAAGTGAGGAGGGCAACTCCTTATATATCGCTTCTCCTGGGGCTTCCGAAGAGGGGGTCGCCAGTTCTCCAGAGCCGAGAAGACAGCGGATGAGACAAGAAGATCCTGGACGTGAGGAAGGACCTTGTTAAATATTCTATGATGGCTGGTGTTCTTCTTTTTTTGATGATGATTCTTACTGTTGCCTCGTTAAATGTTAGGAGCCTTAAGGCGGGTGGTAGGAGGGATTTCGTTATGGATTTCTTGGGATCTGTTAATGCTGATATAATTTGTCTACAGGAATGTGGTGTGGATGATTTGGCGGGCATTACCAAATGGGAGAAGGGAGTGGCTGTGTGGGCCCCTTGCTGTGAGTCCAGGTCGGAAGGTGTTGGGGTGCTAGTTAAAAATGATAACCTGAAAGTACTATCATATGAGGAAGTGGTCCCAGGGAGATGTCTGTCAGTTATGTTTGAATTTGAGGACGAAAGAATGAGATTGTTTAATTGCTATGCACCTGCGGAGAAGAGGGGACGTAAGGAATTTTTGGATGTTCTGAGATTGCAGCTACCAGGAAGGATGACAACGATTGTGGCGGGTGATTTTAACTGTGTAAGAAAGGGGTGTGATAGATGTGGTGTCAGTGAAGGAGGGGGGACGGATGTGACCTCTCGTCTATTGAATGAGCTCATAAATGATTTTAGGCTCAAGGATGTTGCTTTGGTGGTGGAAGGGGATCAGGCAGCACATACCTACCATTCCGATAAGGGGACAATGTCATCTCGCATTGATTTCCTGCTAACATCTGAATTTGTTGAGATAAACGGTTATGAGGCTGTCCCAGTCCTGTTTTCGGATCATATGCTATTGAGTTGCAAGCTGGATGTTGGGGGAGGGGTCAAGTTTGGTGGTGGGTGGTGGAAATTGAATGTTACAATCCTGGAAGATGAAGATATATGTAGAAAATGTGGTACTTACCTGGAGGAGTTGGTGGAGCAGAAGGGGAACTTTGCAAACGTCCTGGAGTGGTGGGATTGGGTCAAGGGATGTCTTGCCGAATTCTTCCAGAGAATGGGTAGATTGAAGGCTGCGGAAAAAAAAAAGGGAGAGGTGGCTCTAATTAAAAAGCTGTCCTTTTTGCATAAGTGCAAAAGGTTAGGTATTGACGTGAGTGAGGAGCTGAAGGAGGTGCGAGAATTGAGAGAGAGGATGTTGAAGGAGAAAGGGAAAAGTATCCTCTTTAATGCTAAAGTTATAGATATGGAGGAGGGGGAGAAGTGCTCAAGGTACTTCTTCAAAAAGGCCTTTTCTGGGAGGAAAACAATGACCTCTGTATTGGTGGGGGAGGAAGAGGTGAAAGGGGATAGAGTGATGGAGGAAGTGTTCTCTTTCTACAAAAATTTATATGATGTGCAGAAGGGTGTACAGGAGGAGGAGCAGGAGGAATATTGCACTGTGCTGGGAAGATGCTTGGGGAAGGTGGATGCTGAGGGGTTGATGGATGATATAACGGAGTTGGAAGTTGAGGGAGTACTGAAAAGTATGCAGAAGAATAAAACCCCTGGTAAAGATGGCCTTCCAGCTGAATTTTATATTAGGTTTTGGGAAATATTGAAGGGGCATTTGACTGAGATAGTTACATTTTGTGTTTCAAATGGGATATTGTCTCCCACTATGAAGGAAGGGGCAATTACTTTAATTTTTAAAAAGGGAGATCGAAGGGAGATAAAGAACTGGCGCCCTATCACACTGTTAAATGCTGACTATAAACTTGTGGCAAAGCTGTTGGCTAATAGGCTTAGCATGGTGGTACATAGGTTGGTCGGGGAAGAACAGGTGTGTGCTGTTCCTGGTCGAAGGATCTCGGATATACTAATTTTGCTACGGGATTTGGTTACCTATGCCCAGCTGAATAACAGGCCCTTGGCCCTTATGGGAGTAGATTTGGAAAAGGCCTATGATAAGGTGGCACACTCCTTTTTATTTAAAGTTTTGGAGCAGATGGGAATCCCGATGCCCTTTCTAAAGGGGTTTGTATACGGGGATTGTAAGCCAAGTTTTAGTTAATGGCAATTTATCTGATTTCTTTTCTGTTAAAGCAGGAGTTAGACAGGGTTGCCCTCTGTCTCCGATTATGTTTATTTGTGCAATTGAACCTCTTCTTTGCCATGTGCGGAAGGATAAAGGAATGAAGGGTGTTTTTGTGCCAGGGAGTGGAGGGGAATACGCTAAAGCAGTCTGCTATATGGATGATGCAACTTTTATTTGTTCTTCTGAGGCCGATGCAAGGAGGGCTGAACTTCAGCTTAAATTGTTTAGTTGTATGTCTGGGCTAAATGTCAACTGGCAGAAGAGCCAGGTCTGTATGTTGAGTGGGTCTGGAACGCTGAAGGAGGTAAAGGTGAAAGTGGTCGATTCCATAACAATCTTGGGGACACAGTTCGGAAGAAATTTGTTGGACCAATCCAATGCGGAGAAGGCGATGGAGAAGATCCAGAAGAAGATCGATTTTTGGAAATTAAGGCGGCTAACATTATCTGGGAAAGTGTTGGTGGTTAAATCGGTGATATTGCCTTTGTTACTGTACTATAGTTTGGTCTTTCCACCTAATGTGAGGTGGACGCGAAGGATTGTTAGAGTTCTGTTTGTTTTTTTCTGGGGTAGTAAGATGGAAAGTGTGGAGAGGAAAACAGTAATGAAGAAACTCGAAGAAGGAGGATGTGGATTCCCTGATATTCCTGTCTTTTTAAGTTTGCATTTTTGGTTGGCACATTACAAAGCTTATGTGGCGGGGGGCAAAGCTGGTCTTTTAATGAGGTATTTGGCTGGATGGGCTCTGATTAAATGGGGCTGGTGTGAGAAAGATGCATCTAGACCAATCGCTTTGGTAACACCTTCCTTTTATCTGAAGTTGACTGCCTTTTATGGAACTAACAGATTGAAAGAGCTGGGAGGAGCTGCAGTTGAAAAGAGGGCTTTGAAAAAGTGGTTGCTGAGAGAGGAGGTAAGGGCTAGTATCTGTGGACTTAGCTCTAGGCTGACAGAGTTATGTTGGAAGAGATTTCTTTTGGAAGGAGTCTCTAATAGGCAGAAGGAGATCTCCTGGTTGGTGTTTCATGGGGCATTGTTGACAAAAGCCTTTTTAAAAGCGAGGGATCTTTCAAGGGGTGATAAGTGCCCTAGAGAAGGGTGTAATGATCTTGAGACAGCGGAACACGCTTTGTTTTATTGTTCATTTGTACGTAGAGTCCGGATGAGATTGGCCTTTTTTGTGGAAGAGGTGTTGGGTGTCAAGGGTGCGGGGAAGGTGGTGTGGTTCTTTGGACTGGTGGAGGGACATAAGACAACACAGAGGAAAATTTGGATTGTTGCTGCAATCTTTAGGGAGGTGATGTGGGATGTAAGGTGTTGGGACGTGAGAAAGAAGTATGTTATGTCCGAAGTGGATTGTGTAAATCTGTTCTTTGCTAGGTTGTATGTGGTGTTGTTGGTTGATCGGAAACGTATGGGAGTGGAGGAAGCAGATGGGTATTCGGGTTGGGGGAGGTGAAAGGGGGGTGGTTGGTAAGGGTATGGGTATGTATATTATGTTTTAAAATGTATATATGATTATTTGAAGATGTTTGTGATAAATATGAAGCCTATATGATGATTTGAGCGAGTACCTGGAAAGAACTTGGGCGGAAGGTTCTTGATGGTGAATGATCTTTTCTGTGAGATATATGGACTTGCTTGAGATCTGATGGGGAAAAAAAAAAGAAAAAAAAAAAAATCTGTTCTTATCAGTTGCCAAAGGAGGCGCTGTTCCATCCCTATTCGAGAGGGTTTGGGCGGCGCTCTCCAATGGTGTAATTTGCATCCGGAAGGACGGTTTCGGTAGGGGCCACGTCGTGCCGCCCGACAGTAAACTGGGGGCCGATGCATGGTTGAGTCTGAGCCGTCTGGAAGGATGCTCCTGGTGAGGATGGGTGCTGCCTGGTCTGATCCAGAGGGTCGGGTACCTGGACTTCTGGTCTGGATTGGGGTAGTTCTAGCCCCGAGCAGTTTTTCGGGAGGGAAAACCGGCTGCTCCCTTGGTGGGGGGGAGGAACGGTTAGTACTTCCCGAATGTAATTAGGAAGGAGTGACGGGAGCGATGGTGGAGCCTTATGGTAAAGGGCTCTCACCGAGCTTCCTGATCTTCATGCCTTCCTGTCCGGGGTGGGGACTGCTGTGGTCTGGACCGTGGGCCAGGGCGGTCTTGAAAGCCTATGGAGTATGTGCCCCTGGAGTGGCAGTCCAGGGGTGCCTAAGAATCACTGTGAGTGAGGGTCACTTTGATTTTGGGCACCAAGGTCACTGCACCATAACATGCTTTTTTAGCACCTGCCTCTTGGGCCGGGCCTTTTGGCTGGGACCAGAGGAATTTTTTATTCCTGGCCGGAGGGCCTGGTTGTTGTTTCACACAACGACCACCTTTTTCACTTGCCTCTTCACTATCCTTTCCCCACTTTTTATTTATTTTTAGTGTGTGTTATGTCACTTTGCTGTGATGAGTAGGGTCACAGGTTCTAGGGCCTGTCCTGAAAGTCTGGTGAGGGGGTGGACATGGCCTTTTGGCTTAGTTCACCCTCTTCCTTAGGGTTGGGGTCTTCCTTCGGGGGAGCCTCACCTAGTATTTGGGTGGGTCTGTTTCGGCAGACCTTCCAAAGAACGGGGTCTGACTGGTTTCGGCCAGGAAGACCAAGTTTTAAGTGTCCTTGTCCCTGTCAGGAGCCTAACGCCCCGGGGGATTCAGGACAAAGTCCTCTGATTTTAGAGGACTTGTGTACCCGTCTGCACTTTTTTGTGTCACTCTTTATGTGTGTGCACATTTTTTATGCACCGGGTGAAGTTTTTTGGAGTGTGTTTTGCACGCCACAGGCTTTCAATTAAAAAAAAAAAAAAAAAAAAAATCTGGGTTCCCACCCACCCGTTCCCCAGTTTCATACATTCTCATAGTATTTTGTTCTTATTCTTACATTCAGGGTATGCCCTCTTCTCAGGCATACTGACCAGCTAGGCCAAGGCACACCTCAGGCCTTGGTTCTTAGGAGTATCGAATTTCCCGCTTGAAGACTCTGACTACAATTACAGATGTGCCTAGAATCACCATTGTTTAGTGATTGCATTACTTCTAAATTAACCTGCCTTTGTGATATTGCTACACTCAGATTGGCGCTGCTCCTTTCTCCTTGTGTCTTAGTACCTACAAAGTTTCTTCTTCTGTGCACAAGGATCCCTGTCCTTTCCTCCTGTGGCTACCATCCAGAATATACAGACTTTTTAAATTATATGAACCTTCTTTCCTCCCCCCTTCACCTTGTCTTTGGATTCAATTGTCCTACAGAGGTGTCCTTGCATCAGCCATAGAGTACCTAGCACTCCAACTACCCTTGTTCAGATCAAAAGACCTGCCTACCACCAGTAGCGCCATACTCCCCAACAGCACCAACACCAACGGAGCTAGACCCCAGAAAGAAAGGACCAGTACCAGCACTGGAATAACGCACCAGGCCCAAAGAATTCAGACCCAAAGCTGGCTTGCAGATGCCCTGGCAAACCCATTATGACTGCCTTTCAGCTCAGGGTCAGCTGCAATTCCCCCTTTTCACCGCACAGCCAGGTGTGCATCTCAACACTCATGTTTATGAAATTGATTTTTTTTTTTACTTCATTTTCCCTGAAGATTTGCTGCAATACACCCTGGACTAAACAAGCCTTTTTGAAGAGAAACATATTGCCACCAACCCCAATTGGTCCTATGCCCGTATGTTTAATTGGCGCCGTCTCACAAATTGTTTTTGGGCCTTACATTTAATATGGGGCTTACAAAGAAAAATTTATTGCATGCCTACTGGTCCACCAACCCTGTCCATCACATGCCAATTTATTCTTCTGTCATGTCCAGGGCATGCTCCCCGAGATTTTTCCAACCATGATAAATTATAAAAAATATGCCAACTAATAAATTTGTGCAAATTGCTTAGAAAAAGAATTTATGTCCCAGACCAAAACATTTGTGTGGACGAATGTCCACTTCATTGGCCGGCTGCAATACAAACAATACATTTCCAGTAAGAGGGCCAGGTATGGATTGAAACGAAACAAACTTTGCAAAAGAGCCTGAGGATATGTGTACACCTTCCACGTGTACAAAGGCAAAGACTCCCAGCTCCAGCCCCGAGTGCCCGTTAGAGGTAAGCATCTTCAGTGGTCTTACAATTCGATTCAATTACGATCATCATGGCAATGATTTGATTCAATTCAGTGATGCATCATGTTTACTGCCGATGGTTTTCATCAACAAATTCAAGCAGGAGAACTGAAGGATGGAAGAGTCTGGGGATAGGGAAGGAGAAATCCATGAATAGGAAAGGAAGGAAGGAGAAATCCATGAATAAGAAAGGAAGGAAGGAGGAATCCATGAATAGGAAAGGAAGGAAGGAGGAATCTGGGGATAGGGAAGGAGGATCCCAAGAATAAGAAAGGATGGAAGAATCCAATGAATAGGAATTGAAGGCTGGAAGAGTCCAGGAATATTATTCAATAGAGGAGTCTGGGCGGGAGGGGTGATAGGAACTGAAGGATGAAGGGGTCCAGAGATAAGAATGGATGGGACCTCAGACTGTTCAGGGTTGCATGGTGTGGTGGTTGGAGACTGTGAATGTAGGTGGGGTGGGTGGTAGCCATTGGTTTGAATAGGGAGGTGGAAGTGGAATGGGCTGGGAGCCATATTCGTCTGATGTGGAGCCTCAGTGATCTGGGGTTAGTGACCAGCGGCATTTTGAGACATATAGGGGGGTTGGACAAGAGACAGTGGGAATTGAGGGGGAGGAACGGGTTGTGGAGGACATCAGGCAGTTTGTCAGCCAGCTGACCTATATAATAAAGAAGTGTAGCGCTAAAATTTACAAGAACACGTGCACAAATCTGTGACCAAATCTGTCTTTCCCCTATGTGTCATATATGATTTAAATGACATGAATTATCATGATTATCTAAAAATTAACACAAATATTAATTAAATGACTTCAATGTGAACATATATATATAAAAAAAAAAGAAAAAAAGAAAATGAGTGGCATTCAATAAGCTCAATAAAGTCCTTTCTCAAAAGAGCGATCAAAGTCCCCCTCGGTGCAATGAAAAAAGGAAGATATGCCCTCCAATCTTCAGGATTAAGATGTGCAAACACCCCTGTGCCAATACTACCACCTTAATGGATGTAGGCTTGCTGACTGTATCTGACCCAAAAGAACATATATTCCAAGGGTCAATCACGCTTTAGTCTGAGGCGACTGTAGATCAATCAAACCAACAGGCACTGGAACATGGAACCTAATAGGAAAGATCTCTTCCAGGACATAAATGCACACAGAACCGGTATCCTCCAATCATAAAACAGGCCAAACTCCCAGAGATGGACATATGGGATGAAAAGATGGGGCCATATAGCGTAATTCCATAAAACAACTCAATTTATTAAAACAAATATCAAACTTACATTTAAGTAGTTGATCAGCAAGCTGCGGAACATGCTGCCATATCTGCATTAAAAAACAAAATTAAGTGGGCGCTGTATTAAATAATTAGGGCACCCATCCTTTCCCCACAGCCACTCAGGGGCCCTTTCCTTCTACCATAGCCACTGAGGGACCCACTGCTCCCTTAGCCACCCAGGGGCCCCTCTCCTCCCTTAGCCATCCAGGGGTCCTCTCTTCCTTCACCAAACATCCTGGGGCCCCTCACCCCCTTTCCTCAGTAGACACCGCAAATATGTGACCAGGCTGCAGAGTGACCAATCAGGGGTGTGGTTACCTGCATGTTCCCAGGACAGGGCAGAGATCTCCTCCCGGGGGAAGGTGTACTGTGCAGTGTGCACTCATCAGCCATTGTCCCTGGATCAGAGCCAGCAGTATTCAGATCACTGCCACCAGCTCGGTGGCCCTCACGGCCTAGGACTCCCAACAGCCAATCACGGCAGAGTGAGATGACAGACCGGGCTGCCACTTCCTACTGATACGGGGACATGCCCACTGCCTGACTCCTCCACATCCTTAGTGTTCTCCCTGCAACCCCCTCAGCTAGCTCTGCGCTCTAACCGGCTCTCCTCTGACCAATCTTCACTGTCACACCTCTGGCTGGGAAAGCCACGGCCGCCCTGAACACTTACCAATGGCTCTTCTCTCCTCCTCAGAGCTTCCTGCTCCACAAGCCCAGCCACTGTCATCAGCTGCAGCACCAGCATGGACAGGCCAAGCCACCCTTCAGCTCTGGCCCTCCATGTTTCCGCCAACATGTGTGCACAGCGTGGCTCCTTACTGCCATTATCATGAATGTGACAAGGAAGAGGAGCCGCGATGACATCAGCACACATCTCAATTAAGCTGCTCTCTGCATTGATGCAGAATCGAGCAAGGCTGAATCGCATCGATTACATTCAGCACCCCTACCCAATGTACATCGGAACAAGCAGAAAAATTCTCTGGGACCTGACATACCCCCTGCTCAAAAAAGGCTATTATATCTAGACAATTATACCAATTTGCCCCTTTTTCACCACCTGTACCATGAAAAAACCATGACCTACAGGACCCTCAGAAAAAACAGGAAGGACTTCACACAAAATTTAGTAATGACAAGACTACAAAGGGGGGAATCGGAAAGTCTGAGGAATTAGGAAGTGTTGGACATGAAGTGTAGGGACAAGAGAGATGTTTACATCCTGTCCACCATCCACGATGACACCTTGGTGGAGATTCATAGAAAACACGGTCCCATTGTAAAGCCTGAATGCATCCACAATTATAATCTGTTCATGGGGAGGGGGTGGATTTAAACAACCAGATGCTACAGCCCTATTGACCAACTATTGTTTCTGGTATAAAAAAAAAAATGGGATTTTTATATACAGCTTACCTGTAAAATCCTTTTCTTGAGAGTACATCACGGGACACAGGAGCTTCATTACATAGCGGGTTATATAGGCACCTCTGGTGATTGGACACTGGTTGACCCCAATTAAGGAGAATCCCTCCCCTATATAACCCCTCCTATATGGGAGGCACCTCAGTTTTGTAGAAAAGCAATAAGAAACCACGTAAAACCCAAGAGGCGCGGGAGCCCTGTGTCCCGTGATGTACTCTCAAGAAAAGGATTTTACAGGTAAGCTGTATATAAAAATCCCATTTTCTTGATCATACATCACGGGACACAGGAGCTTCATTACATAGTGGGATGTCCCAAAGCAATGCTCAGATTGAGGGGATGGAGACACAGATCATAATTATAGACCGCCAGGGACCAGAGGACCTAAACTGCAGCCTGCAGTATGCTGCGCCCGAAGGTGATATCCTCTTGCCCTCTGACATCCACCTGATAGAATCTGGTGAATGTGTGGACTGATGACCAAGTTGTAGCCTTACAGATCTGAGCCAGGGGGGCCTGGTGATGCACTGCCCAAGAAGCACTTACAACCCTAGTAGAGTGCGCTTTCATTTGAAAAGGAGGAATCTTCCCCTTTACACTATAGGCCTGAGAAATAACCTGTCTAATCCACCTTGAGAGAGTGGATTTTGACGCCGCCTGGCCCTTCCGGCAAAATAAATAAGCAATCCGTTTTCCTTATCTGAGCAGTTGCTTGAAGAAAAATACTGATTGCTCTAACCACATCCAAAGTGTGCAAAGATTCTTCTTCTGCGGACTGTGGGTCCGGAAAAAAAAATGGTAGGATTACGTCTTGATTCAAATGGAATCCCGAAACCACCTTAGGTAGTAAGGACCTGTTGGGACGCATGACCACCCGGTCCTTATGAATAATTAGATACGGCTCCTTGCTGAAAAGAGCTGCTAGCTCTGATACTCTTCTAACCGTGGATATGGCTACCAAGAAGACCAATTTTTTAGTCAGGAGAACTAATGAAGCCAGATGCAAAGGTTCAAATGGTTGCCCCTGCAAAGCCGAGAGAACCAAATTCAGATCCCATGGGCATACCAGAGGTTTGACTGGCGGTCTTATCCGCATGGCCCCCTGGATGAAAGCCCACACCAGGGAATGCGATGCAAGTGGCTTTTGAAAAAACACTGACAGGGCCGAAATCTGCACCTTGATAGTGCTTATGGCCAAATTCATTTCTTGGCCTGACTGGAGAAAGGCCAAGATCCTGCTAATGACATACTTTCTAGGATGCCTTTTCCTGAGTTCACACCAGGAAAATTATGCCCTCCAGATTTTGTAATAAATAAGCCTGGAGGCCGGCTTTCTGGCATTGACCAGAGTAGAAAGGACTGGCCCCGAAAGGCCACGGTCTCTCAGAATGTGGGTCTCAGCAGCCAAACCGTCAAATTCAGACTGCGTAAAGCAGGATGGTAGATTGGACCCTGTGAGAGCAGATCTGGCCGGAGAGGGAGGATCCATGGCCTGCCTACTGCCAACTTCATGATCTCTGCATACCATGGTCGCCTGGGCCAAGCCGGGGCCACCAAAAGGACCGACTTTGTCTCCCTCTTGACTCTTCCCAGGAACCGCGACCAAAGCGGGCTCGGGGGGAAGGCATAGATCAGATTGTACTGATCCCAGGGAACTGTCAGAGCATCTGACCCCTGAGCAAGTGTATCTCTTGTCCTTGACACAAAATTGTCCAGTTTCCTGTTGAACCTGGATGCAAACAGATCTACGTCTGGAGTACCCCACCTGTGACATATGTTCCGAAACACGTCGGGGTGCAGAGCCCATTCTCCTGGGCACAACTGCTGGCGGCACAGAAAATCCGCCTGCCAATTTTCCACTCCTGGAATGAAGACTGCAGAAAGACACGGAACATGCTTTTCTGCCCAGACAATTATGCGATTCACCTCTTTTTGGGCCACCAGACTCCTGGTACCGCCCTGGTGATTGATATAAGCCACTGCTGTGGCATTGTCGGACTGAACCCGAACAGGGAGACGTCGTAGTCTGTAAGACCACTTTATGAGAGCCATATAAACTGCCCGGATCTCCAAGACATTTATGGGCAATAGCTTCTCGATCGCAGACCATTTCCCCTGTGAGCACGTCTCCTCCAACACTGCTCCCCAGCCTGTCAGGCTGGCATCTGTCGTGATAATCTTCCATGGAAGAGGAAGAAAAGTTTTGCCCTTCAGCAAATTCTTGGTTTGTAACCACCAGATGAGACTCCTGCGTGCCCCTGGGGATAGACGCATAGGAAGATCCAAGTATTGGGGCTTCCTGTTCCAAGCCGCAAGGATGCATCTTTGCAGAGGCCTTGAGTGGAACTGGGCGAATGGGATGGCCTCGAAGGAGGCGACCATTTTCCCTAACAGTCTCATGCACAATCGAAAGGGGGAAGATCTCCTGCCCAGATCCCCAATGGCCAAGGCCTTTGGCCTTCGAAGAAACACCTTGCCCTGAGCGGTGTCGATGATCATACCCAGGTATTCCAACCTTGTAGCAGGCTGTAGGGACGACTTTTCTAGGTTTATGATCCAACCTAGGCGTTCCAGGTGTTCTAGCGTTCTGGTGACGCTGTGGTTCAGGAACGCTGCCGTTTTCTCCATGAGAAGCAAATCGTCTAGATAAGCCACAACGGCTATACCCTGAGCTCTTAGGTTTGCCAAGAGAGGGTCCAGAATCTTTGTGAAGACTCGAGGGGCCGTAGCAAGCCCGAATGGCAAGGCCACAAATTGAAAATGGTGCCGCTCTACCGCGAACCTTAGAAATTTTTGGTGTGCGGGAAAAATTGGCACATGGAGATATGCATCCTTGATGTCTATTGATGCCATAAACTCTCCCCCTTGCAGGGAGGAGACCACAGTGCGGATTGACTGCATTCGGAAGGACCGGATGTGTAAAAACCGATTCAGATCCTTCAGATCTAGGATAGGTCTGACACTTCCATTTGGCTTCGGAACGGTGAAGAGATTCGAGTAAAAGCCTGAACCTTGTTCTTTTGGGTCCACTTCTACTATCACCCCCTGGGATAGTAAGTGATCTAAGGCCAGAAATAGCGGTTTTTGCTTTACTAGATCCCTGACCTTAGGAAACGAGAAGGTGGAATCTCCTGAAACTCTAGCCTGTAGCCCAGAGATACCGAAGAGATCACCCACTTGTCCCGGATCTCTTTCCGCCAGGCTCCTGTAAACCGCAGGAGCCTTCCCCCCACTCGGCCGAGCGGGGGCGCCCCTTCACAAGGAAGCTTTTGGGCTCTGCTTGGCAGGCTTTCACCCCCCAAGTCTTTTTCTGTCCCTGGGTTTAGCCTTGAGCCTTTCCTGTAGAGGAGGGTTGAGAAGGCTGTCGCCACTGCTTAGAGCTTGATGCTCCGGGAGAGAGAGCATGCCTAAATGAAGGATGCTTGCTCCTTTTGACTAAAAGGAGAGTAGATTTACCTCCCGAACTTTTTTGGACGAATTTGTCTAATTCTTCTCCAAACAAACGTTCCCCTTTAAACGGGAACCCAATCAAATGCTTCTTGCATGACAGCTCAGCTGCCCAATTCTTTAGCCATAGGGCCCTTCGCATGTGTACCAACATGAGGGACAAACGTGATGCTTGTTGGACAGAATCCAAAATCGCATCAATCATGAAACACAGAATATGAGGCAGTTCTGCATAATTTTCTACTTCCTCACTGGGAAGGAGCCCAAGCATCTGCTTAACCTGTTCCTTGAGGAACTGACACAACCCCACGGCTGCGACTGTAGGTTGCACCACAGCGCCAGTCATGGAAAAGGAGACTTTTAATAAAGTTTCCAGCTTTTTATCAGTTTGGTCCTTAAATACCTGCGCATTATCCAAGGGACAAGTCAGGTTTTTATTCACGCAAGAAACAGCCGCATCAACAGATGGGACCCCCCACTTCTTGGTGAAACTTTCCTCCAGAAGATAATGCATAGAAAACCTTTTAGGAGGAGCAAACAGTTTATTGGGATGTCCCCAATCCTTATACAACAATTCATCCATTAAGGGATGAATTGGAAAGGAATAGGCAGTCTGTGGGGCTTTGCTGAGTCCCAGGGAAGAAACAGAGGATGTAGCGACTTCAGCAGCAGGCATTCTGAATGTGGTACGCACCAATTCCGTATAATACTGCACCTGTTTTCTGAGCGCCTGGGAGGAGGGGACTCTCTCCTCTTCCTCTGATTCATCCGACTGCTCATGATCCCTGTCCCCAGACAGGGATCTCTCCTCATTTTCAGAAGAATCATCTGAAAGAGGAATTTCAGCAGAGGGAGGGGATCTATTCCTTTTCCTACTATCTTATAGGGAAGCAGAAATAAAATTCATTATTCTCCCTTCAAAACCCTCCAATATAGCCCTAAAGGAGTCCTCAGTGACATAAACCGGGGCTGGGACATTAGGGCGGCACAGTGGTGTAGTGGGTAGCACTTTCACCTAGCAGTAAGAAGGGTCGCTGGTTCGAATCCTAAACCACGACACTACCTGCTTGGAGTTTGCAAAGACATGCTGGTAGGGTAATTGGATACTGTCTAAATTGTCCCTAGTATGTATGAATGTGAGTTAGGGACCTTAGATTGTAAGCTCCTTGAGGGTAGGGACTGATGTGAATGTACAATGTCTATGTAAAGCGCTGCGTAAATTGATGGCGCTATATAAGTAACTGAAATAAATAAATAGGAGAGGCTGCAAAACCTGACAGGGGCACTGACTCGTCTTGAGAGGCTGGCTCCAGTCTTGCAGGGGGGGATAGTAACTTACAGGCACTTTTAGAACCCCTGGACCTAGGCGGTGATTTACCAGTGCCCTTGCTACCTCCCCCTGAGACCCTCTTACGAGGAGACATATTTCTAAGCTACAAAGCAGAGGTACTAGTACAAGTGCAATCACTGTTGTGCTTAAAGTCTCACAATAAATATATATGCTTAAACTGCACAACCTGATGCTGAGTAGGTGTGTAATATTTGCCTGGATCCATTCCACACGGATGCTTACTGCCCACAGCTCCTGTGTCTCCACTTACAGCCCCCCTGACGCTCTGGGCTTTTTAAAACTGCCGCCTGCGCAGTACAGAGACGTGCGCGGCTCACAACCACACTCCCCCCTCCTCCATTAGGCCGGGAACGTGCCCGGCGCGCGTGCACGAGGACCGCGGGATCCAGGGGGGAAAGGAGAACTCCACCGGAGCTGCGTGGGACCCCCAGACTACGTGGGACCCCTGTTTTACCTTGTTGTGGCAGGGATTGTATTGGAGACGTGAGAAAGCTGGATAACCAGGCTTCACTGAGCGTGTGTACTGAAAGGCATGTAAGTATGCATCAGGCTGCTCTTACTCCCTCTAGTGGTGGAAACCAGGTAAGACATACAACTACTCACAGTGAAGAAATCCATCATATAATTATATATATAGGATTAACTTCCCTTACCTGTCCCCGCCGCAGGAATTGCTGAACCAGACAAATTCCAGCCTTCACCCATCACGGCGGGTAGTGTTAGCCAACCTTCAGGTTTATCTGGGGCCCTTTCTCGGAAGAGCCTCCTACCTGGACCATGTAAAAGACTCTGCCAGAAACCTTTGTGCGCTCTGTGTAAACAGTACACCAAATCTGGTTTTCCCAGAGCCCAGTCTTCCAATGGAGAGGACTTACAGGCCAAACCTCGTTTCTTCGGCTGACGAGGCCCGGGTACCATACCATCTTGGGAGTCAAATATCGGCCCGAGGTATGGATCCAGTTTGTTGTAGCCGTTAGGCCCCCGCAGGGACCTGCACAGAGCTAAAGTTTTACGTGACCAACCACCATAGACACTGGCGAAAAAACTGAGGTGCCTCCCATATGGGAGGGGTTATATAGGGGAGGAATTCTCTTTAATTGGGGTCAACCAGTGTCCAATCACTAGAGGTGCATATATAACCCACTATGTAATGAAGCTTCTGTGTCCCGTGATGTATGATCAAGAAAGTTAAATTTTATCCTTACCATTTGACCATGTATAATGTGTATAAGAAATCCCCCCACGAATCATTCATTATGATTATGTAAGTCGACTTCATGAGCAACATTTTCCTGAACACCATTGTCCCCAACGTCCCCCCAACCAGGCCTATACATCGGAGAATGCTTCAGACGTTATCACACATCCCTAAGTTATTAGTTCCCCTTATTTTTAACAGCCTGCCATTTCCCCCTTTCTAATATCTATGCAGATCATTTGCCTGCTGCCTCGATTGAACATGACTCTACCTTCCATGTTAACTGACCCTGGCCTGTTTACGGATGATGCCTCTGCCTTCCATATGGATGGTTTCCAAACCACGTTTCTGCCTTCCACGTGCACTGACCTCAGCTTGTTAATCGACCATGTTTTTTGCCTGCTGCTTAGACTGATCTTTTGCCTTGCAACTGTAGTAGTGGAATACAAGATAACACAGGGGTCTCACATATATGAGGGGCTTCAGCATAATGTTCCGAGTAGAGAAAAACAGTTTTTGGCTTTCTCTGGGTTTTGTAATTCCCAGAACAGGGTCTGGAGACCTGAGTCTTCAAAGAGATTTGGGTGGGAGAAGTCTCTATGCCTGTCCCAATTCTTTCTTGACCAAGGCCCAAAATTTGTTCTTTCCTGCTGACTGGACCAATACATTGGCTGTACTGACCATATCTCTGCCTGCACTGACTATGGACAATATTCCTGCCTGCTGCCTGGAAAATACCTTTAGCTGTCACTGACCATGCCCCTGCCTACTGCCTGGACCTATGCTCTTCTATGTGGACCACTGCACTACAAAAACCACAGGTATTCATTTGTTTACCCTTTGCTCAGCAGAATGCATTTTGGGGTATAATTTGCACATAAACACATGCTATATGTTAGAAATTTGAAGGGCCTTCAAAGGAAATTATGTGTGTAATTTATGTCCCAAGAACACCTGAGGTGCTCCTTGGATATTTTGGGGTGTCATTTTTGCTATGTGTTAGAAATATTGTATAAATTGACAATTTTGTGTAAAATAAAAATATGTTTTAATTTTCTTTCCACATTTTCCAAAAACTTGTGGAAAAAAAAAAGACATGTTCAAAACACTCATAATGCCTCATTGAATATATGTTGGGGTGTTTGCTTTCCAAAATGGGGCTGTACCGGTTGATGATTTTGGAGTTTCACTATTTTCACATAAAATAAATTTAAGGGTACTTTTAGTACGGCAGCTGTTGGGGTATTATTTTGTTGTGTAAATTTAGCCACTAGTTTATAGCATGGAAGGGTTCAGCAGTATAAAGATGAATTCATTACTTATTCAAAGAGCTGGACTAGCTGTAAAACAGCTAGCCAAACTGGACACATTACACAAGGAGAGGCTCCCTCTCAATATAATCTGCAGGTCCTGGCTATCTCAGCTAGTCTTGCTCTGTGTATTAAAAGTTCTTGATTCACAGAGCAGAGGCCTTTAAACATAAAAGGATTATTTCTGTTTTATCACCTTGTTTATTAAGAAGGTCACAGTAACTATTACAAGCAATAAGAAAATAAAATAAAATAACCAAGACGGGTTTGGTAAAATTATTTTTATTTTTTAATGCATTCAGTTTTAGTTCTTATCTCATCTTTGAGCCACAAAAACCTGTACTTGTCAGACCTACACGACCCACTGCAACAAGGAAGGTCCTTAAGGATTTCTTTCTTGGTAATTAAAATCTTGACATGTTCCCATTCATTTTTTTCCCATAATCATTATAAATGAGTATTCACAAACCCATTCTCTGCATTGATCTGCCATATTGCTAATTACACCCAATCCAAGCTGAACACCTGCAGGGTACTGCCTAATAATCCATCCATGACACAGCCCCGCAGAATGTGATCTAGAAGCCACAGTAATCATGTACTGCACTGCTTCCCCCAGAAATGGGCATCTGCGCAGCTGATTTCTAGCATTAGGCACTCCAGTTCCTCTTCATTATCAGGGAATCGCTCTATGACAGACTGGATAAGACCTGAAGGACTGCTGTCATACCGCAGGGCTTCTACAGCTGCCCCTGTAGAGAAAAATAAAAAATAGCATTTTTGTACTCACCATAAAATTATTTTCTTAGATTGCATTGAGGAACACAAAGAGTCACATACTGCTTTATATAAGTATAAAGGAAGTAAAACAAAAACAACTAGGAACCAGAGCATGTATATGTACTGTAAGTCTCTGCAGTCATCATGCTGCTTTATTTCTGACTTTTTTTTTTTTAACTCTTATTTGCCTACCAACAAGTAGTGACATAGAACAGTTCTGACAGCTGCAACATGGAGACAGTTGCAGCCAGAGGACTAGAGCTGCATAGAATTCTGTTTCTTTCTTGTCCATTGAGGGACACTGTATGTCATATACCTTTGGATTAAAAAAATACCTAAAGATTGGACACTGGCAAACAAAAAAATCTGTAGGTCAACTCAGGATAATCCTTCCTACTCCCTGTTTGTAGCAAGTGGTGCAAAGAGAAAGATCATAAAGATTTTTTGCTGGTACCTATCCATGGCAGCATACCCATGATAGAGCTCTGCCCCAGATTCATCCCTCAGGTGCAGTGAATAGCATAAAAGACTAAGACATCCCAAGCATTTTGCTTTCTTCATTTGACCTCATGGTGAGCAAGATGTTCCTACATCTGCCTGGATTCAGTCTCTCCCAGGCGCGGTCCCTGTCCTGGGGCTGCTAAATGCGCTAATAAGGCTGGGAACCACTTCCATATGCCTTTTGGGGTCAGCAGGAGTCTCCTCACTAGGAGCATTTTTCTCTACCAAAATTTTAATATGGCATTAGGCTTTGATCAAGGCCAGGAGAGCAGATCACTCACCTTCCTTTTCCTCCTTTCCCACTTTCTTGTACTTCTTCTTTCCAATTCTATGGCAGACTCTGACCTATTTCAGCCATCGACTAGTAGCCTCCCTCTCCCCATGTCAAGGCGAACATCAAATTTCCAGAACAAAATTTTCCATAGCCACCTGGAACTACCCAATTCCAAGCACTTTGAATATTATTTTTTTGCATTGAGCACAACAATTTTTGGATTTAAGACTAGCACACATGATTGCACCAAAATAAGGATTCAGAGCACCTCTCTTGTTACAACAAGAATGCCTGTTCCTTCTTTTTTTTAAACTTTAATTCTTTATTAAGATATTTATTTTGTTTACAAAATACATCAAAATTAAACATCCCCTCAGTCCCCCCTCCCCCCTCCCATCACCTTATCAGATAAGAATATATAAAAAATAAAAAAAAACAAGAATCGTTCATATCTTGGGTGGCCTAAGAGGGGATTGGTATCATGAGGGCCATCCTAGCTGATGTTCCATGTAATCTAGATTCCCACTCTATCACACTTCCCTCTCATCTCCATTCTCGCACACTTCCACCCTCTTCATTTTCCCTCTTACTTTAATACCTATTGGGTCACTTTTCATCGTTAAAATATTTTTCCACACTATTATTATTCACATATCAATCCCTCTGGCTTCCCACCAAGGTTTCCACATCTTGTCATATTTCTTTAAAGTCCCTTGTTTTATATATAACGCTTTCTCTTTAAGAATTACCACATTCATGCTATTTATCCATTCTCTACCGAACAGAGGCGACACTGACAACCATCTTAGGGCAATCAGTTTTCTTGCCTGAAATAGGCATCTCAGAACAGCCGTCTGGCTGCTTCCCGGGTTTCCAACTCCTTCAACTAATCCCAGGAGACAATACATGCCTGTTCCTTCTTGATATAAAAGTCACATCAGAAACATAGAAAGTGTTGTCGGAAGGTCTCCATATCAGAAGACCTGATCAGAGAATATTCCCACAATGTAGGAAGAAAAAAAATCTATTTTGGAACAGTTGAATATAGTGCAAGAGAAAACTGTTCACCAATGACAGGTGCCTCCTGAAGGTGGAGAGAGAACTCATTGAGAGTCCCAAAACTGAAAGATTAATTCATCAGTATAAAGACTACCTGATCCCCAGGGGCTGAAAATTCAGTCAGAAACAAGACCTACCCCAGTGGATGCAGAGGCTGAGGTAGACTGAGAAGAGACTGATGAAAAGGGGGAATTCTATAAAAAGTCACCAGGGCAACAATATAGCTAACAATATGGAGAACATCTATGATGTATGGGCGACGCAGAAGTCAGAGTCCTGGTAGGTAGGAAAGTAATCAGTAAGTATTCATCCTAGATGACCACTCAAGTCAGAGGGTCCCTCTTGGGAGGGCCAGGGGTAGAAATTATTTCTCTGTGGGTGATAACAATGGCCAGACTGAGTACAGCTCCTGAGACCGAAGTGTTGCAGAAACTAAAACAAGGGTCTTTTGGTTCAGAAGACCTAAAAAGAGCAGAGGTAGGTCTGCAAGTTTGTGCAGTGACACAATGAGGTAAAGAGTTAGGAACTGAAGAGAATGCTGGTGGTAGAGGATTAGTCTATAAACCTGAAAAGGCACACCTGAATGTCCAAATGGAAAACTACTCTAGAGCCTGCAAGGATCAACAAACATCCCCCTACCTGGAAAAGTGGGGGTGCATCTTCTTGCTGAAGGCTTTCCTGACAGTCTAACAGGTTTCTTCTCCTGACCTTGTAGGTGGTTGGAGGACCAAGCTCTTAAAGGCCTAGTAGTCCTTTCTCCAGAACTAGGTGGGGAGAGGAAGGAGACTTTGACAACCTTTTTTTTAGACCTCTAATACTGAGGCAGGTATACTGAATGTTCTGTTATCCAATGATATCCTTGATGTAGGTCTGAAGGGACGGGGTCACTCAAAAACCAAGCAGGACAGGTGCTCCTTGGATGCAATGTCCTTCCAGTACTATAAACAAAGTGCTCTGTGTATTTGTATGACAGCAGACGTATACTAGAGACAAGTCTAGAGGTATCCAGCAGGCCATCTCCACTGAATTGTTAGGCTTCAGACACATGTTTCAGGTGTTCCCCTCTTTCCTTTCTTTCCTTGGGGGGAGGTCTTGCTGTCTGGTACCTATGGTGTAACTGAGTTTAGATAAATTGTATTTTGTGTAGAAATTCGTTTTTACTTTTATTTTTATAATTGTAAGCTATTTCGTACAATATATTGTTACTAAAAATATTTTTCCATATAGAAGTATTGAACCCCAACTAAAAGGATATTCTCGTGTGGATGCATCTTTAGTATCGTCAGACAGTAAAACGATATCTAGTTTGTATTTTAGGGGAACCACTGGTAGTCCACCTTTTATGTCTGATGCTATATATGTACTATAATATCGTGATATATATGTATATTAATAAATTAATTTTGTTAAAAAATGTATTTACGTGCCTTTAAAGTCCATCTTATCAAATATTGCAAATTCTATACCTGTTTGATACATGCAACCAGGAAAGGATCCTCAGCTGCAGTGGAAAAATCTCTTTTGAGGGATCTTGACCATTCTGCCACAATTTGGCAATTTAAAGTCACAGCTAGAATAAGGTGAGGGACACAGTCTGCCAGTGAGAACTGGGGTTTAAAGAGGAATTGCTGTTAGTCTGTAGAAGTCTCAAATTAAGAATGCCCTCTACTGGTCAAATGGTTCCTCTATTAAGATGGGTCAATCACAGATTTATGGTGGGTTTAGACCATTCCTTCCCAGACAGGAACAGATCCAGTAAATGCTCAGGGGGGTCCCTAGGCCCACTGTAGGGTTTTCAATCCCTATTGAAGAATACCTCAAAGAGCAGGTGTAACAGAATGTTTGCTGCAGCTGTAGGAGTTCTGAAAGACTGGAGACAACAGGCTGATTCAACAGATGCAGTGTCCTGCATCAATAGTGCCTGAGACAGTTTCCTGTAAATCTGAGAAAATGGCAGAAGACTGCAATTTATCAAACATAGTCATATCAGAAAGACACTAAGGTGACCCCCTAACAGAGTCAGATATGGTCCCTGCAACTGGTGGCCGGGCTACTTTTAAGAAAGATAGGAAACAATTTCTGCAGGGGAAGGCGCGGAAATGCAATTGTCTTTGCAGTCAGCACCAGCGGGGAACACAGTGGATTTAGCTGCAAAGTCTTGAGTGACTGCAGTACCCCAGAAAAAAACAGCAAAAGACTCACCATCACCAGGCAGAGCCAAGGAGGACTTGGATGATGAGGCAGATTCTATATTTATAGGGCAACTGGATTACATATTGCAGCCTTCAAAGGGCATAGAGAAAAGAAACCACTAGAGCACAGGTGTCAAACTGGCGGCCCCCAGCTGTTGTGGAACTACAAGTTTAGCTTGACACCCCTGCACTAAAGGAATGTGAGCTGAGATAATCTAGCAGTAATACTGTTCCCTCTGTCTAGCAGGGTCTGGGTACGGCAATCCATAGCTAGGCTGGGGAAAGGCCAGTTCAGAGAGCTGTTGTTGTAGAGACCAGCTCAAGCATCAATGAAGCAAGAAACCTTGACTGAAGAAAAAAATGGAGGAAAAAAATGCTAGCAAAAAAGAAAATAAAACAAATAGGTTATACTTTTACAAGTTGAGCAGGGAAAATGTGTGCATCCTCTTAGGGCACTGACAAAATAACTGAGGTATTCTGCCAGTAGAGGAGAGTTACCCTGTTTCTGGTCTACATATTTTGTGTTTGCAAATGTCCAATCTTCCTGTAGGTATCAATAAAAACTGTACTTACTATGTGTCCCTTAACAGATGAGAAAGAAACAAGATTATATGCTGTTAACTTACAGTTACTGCTCTTTTGGCATACACTGTACTGTGTTCATCTACAAAAGGTAATAAGAATGTATTCCTAACACATGGTAAATGCATCCAAAATACAACCACTGAAAAGTCAAGGACACCATACTCTCTGGTCCTGTTTGATAGTGGGATGTCAATGCAAACTAACCTTAAAACTTACCAAGCAAAAGCCAATTTACTCATGAAAAATTTTTTTTGATGCTGCAGGAAGAAAAAGTTTAGAGGTGCTGTTAAGCTCATGGAAGCTGTAGGGCGAGAAATGGCCCATCCCCGAGCTCAAAGGAGTACAAAAAAGTGGGAGTTTGGAGTTAAGGTTAGAGATGAGTTTGAAGGATTCCCAAGCAAATTTCTAGCGCCATGTAAAGTTATCAAATTAAACCCCATCAACCTTAAATCTTAGCGAAACATTCCTTTACATTCCTCTCCCCTGTAATCAATGAAATTAAATCATTCATTGATGTCTCAAACTAACGTCATACAACCTGCTAAACATTCTGTAATGGATAACGCATTTAACCTCTTGCCGACCGACTTCTGCAAATATACTGTGGCAGGGTGGCTCAGCTGCATGTAGTACTGTGGGAGTGCGCATGGGAAAGAGAGCCAGAATGGGGATCTGTCAATGTAAACAAATCAGATCCCCTTCTGACAGGGGAAGAGAGAGAGAGAGAGAGAAGCTGATCCTAGTGATCAGGAACAGAGATCTCTCCCTTCTCCCAGGCACCCCATCCTCCATACAGTTAGAAACACCTCCAAGGGAACACCGTTAACCCCTTGATCGCCTCCTAGTGTTAACCTCTTCCCTGCCAGTGCCATTTATACAGTAATCAGTGCATTTTTATAGCACTGATCACTATATTGGTGTCACTGGTCCCCAAAAATGTCACTTAGGGTCAGATTTGTCAGGCCGCAATGTCACAATCCAGCTAAAAATCTCAGATCGTCGCTATTACCAGTAAAAACAACACAAAATAAATAAAAAGTCCCTAAATATTTCCCCTGTTTTGTAGACGCTATAACTTTTGCGCAAACCAATATACGCCTATTGCGTTTTTTTTTAACCAAAAAATATGTAGCAGAATACATATTGGCCTAAACTGATGAATACATTTTTTTTTATA
Source organism: Lithobates pipiens (assembly GCF_037356315.1). Lineage (NCBI taxonomy): Eukaryota > Metazoa > Chordata > Amphibia > Anura > Ranidae > Lithobates > Lithobates pipiens. The sequence goes on along the minus strand of NW_027507686.1, from coordinate 71,911,413 downwards.
TATTTTTTGGGCTATGTATTATAGTAGAAAGTAAAAAATATATTTTTTTTTTCAAAATTGTCGCTCTTTTATTCATAGCGCAAAAAATAAAAACCGCAGAGGTGATCAAATGCCACCAGAGGAAAGCTCCATTTGTGGGAAAAAAGGACATAAATGTTGGTTGGGTACAATGTCACGCGACCGCGGAATTGTCAGTTATAATGATGCAGTGCTGTATCGCAAAAAATGGCCTGGTGTGGAAGGGGTTAAATCCTTCCAGAGTTGAAATGGTTAAAGGGCAAACCTGCTCAAAACGGACACCCCAGTTTTGGGTAGAAAAAAGTTGTTGAAGCAGGTGCTGAAGCCAGGAACTGTGATGGGCAGCTCTTGACACGGTGGTGCAGATAACAAGACTATGGGTATTATTAACATACTTTATTTTTTCATCTCACAACAGTAATTTGATATTTGGCTGATTGCAATGGCTGACTACACTTTATTCTATTTAATAAGCCTGCAGGCATTTCTATTGTGTCCAGGAGTTTACAGCCTTAGCATTACTCACCTGTCAACCGTGTGTTTATCTGTACAAATGATTTTCGCTCCTCTTTTCTTAAGATCACAATGTCTCGCAGTGTAAGAAACTGATAGGGTTTGGAGTCTGTAACTTTGGAGTATCCATCATACATCTCATGTGCCCTGTCTACATCGGCTGTGGATTTATATACCTATGAAAATTGGAGGCAATGTGGAATAATAGACATTAATATAGATGTAAACTATAACCCATTTTATTTTAATTATATGCCTTTTTTATTTTAATTTTTTTTTAAAGAAAACAACCACTGTGATAACATGGATACCACCAGTATACCAGAATATGTACAGTATTACTGTGTCACCAGGGAGATACCCAAAAGCTACTTGTGGCATTTCTGAGGTGGCATAAGAGACATGTCATCTGCCAGGTGGACAAAGTTTTTGAAGCTAATATAATTATAATGTGGGTAAAAAGGCAACAAATGGGACCATAGCAACATTTATATAGATTGCGTGGAGTTACAAAAGTATGCTGATCCTGAATATGTGAGATCTATCAGTATAGAAGGCGGCAATTGTATCAGCTGCTTTGTTGCTCCACGCAGGGTTTACTAAAGAGAAATAGACTTCACTTTGCAAGGGAGGTTGCGCCTGGCTAGGGAATAAGGTGAAGTTCTGCTGACCTTCATCATCCAATCGTGTGCAAGTAAAAATGCTGTTTTTTTATTTTCCTTGCACATGATTGGGTATTCTTTGCATAGTTAAATTTCACCACATTAATGAAACTGTGAAAAACTCCCTTGCAAAATGCAGCTTCCCTTGAAAGGTCAACAGTCTTTTTTGCCTTTTTGAAATCAACCCCACTGTGTTTACAAATTGCCTCAACAGCCCTCAATGCCTGCATCGTTGCTGCTTATACATCAGACTAATGCCAACATGCTCCTTTTGAACATATAAAATGCTCAAATGCAGATTTTGGGGCTGATATACTAAAACTGGAGTACAAAATATAGTGCAGCTCTGTATAGAAAACAATAAGCTTACAGGATTGTTGCCCACCCCTGATTTAAAGTGTTTTCAAATTGTGCATGTCTAGTTTGGTTCTGTATATAACAGAAAAAAAAAGATAGATTTGGTGATTTTGTACACATATGCATGCAAATGGCTACTCTTTCTTGTGTATATCCATTATAAAGGGGAATTGAACTACTGATACAGTATCTCACAAAGTGAGTACACCCCTCACATTTTTGTAAATATTTTATTATATCTTTTCATGTGACAACACTGAAGAAATGACACTTTGCTACAATGTAAAGTAGTGAGTGTACAGCTTGTATAAATAGTGTCAATTTGCTGTCCCCTCAAAATAACTCCACACAGCCATTAATGTCTAAACCAGTAGCAACAAAAGCGAGTACACCCCTAAGTGAAAATGTCCAAATTTGGACCAATTAGCCATTTCCCCTCCCCGGTATCATGTGACTCTTTAACCACCTCAGTACAGTGCAGTTACACCCCCTTCCTGACCAGACCAATTTTCAGCTTTCAGCGCTCTCACACTTTGAATGACAATTACTCAGTCATCCAACACAGTATCCATATGAAACTTGCGTCCTTTTTTCCACACAAATAGAGCTTTCTTTTAGTGGTATTTAATCACTAGTGGGTTTTTTATTTTTTGTGCTATAAATAAAATAAAACGTAAATTTTGTGAAAAAAATGCCTTTTTCTTCGTTTCTGTCATAAATTTTTGCTAATTAGTAATTTTTCTTCATAAATTTTGGCCAAAATGTATACTGCTACATATCTTTGGTAAAAATAACCCACATTAGTATATATTATTTGGTCTTTGTGAAAGTTATAGAGTCTACAATCTATGGTGCCAATCACTGAAAATTCATCACTTCTGATCAGGCCTTCAGTACATCAGGTGTACCTTATTTCTTGAGACTCTAACTAGTCAGGAAAGTACAAATACCCCCCAAATGACCCCTTTTTACAAAGTAGACATCCCAAGGTATTAAGTAAGTAGCATGGTGAGTTTTTTTAAGTTGTCATTTTTTCCCACAATTCTTTGCAAAATGAAGATTTTTTATTTTTTTTTATTTTTTTTTACTAAATTGTCATATTATCAGGTTATTTCTCACACACAGCATATGCATACAACAAATTACCCCCCAAAATACATTCTGCTACTCTTCCCGAGTACAGCGATACCACGTGTGTGAGACTTTTACACAGCCTGGCCACATACAGAGCACTAACATTGATGTAGTACCTTCAGACGTTCTGTGAGCAAAAATTACGCATCTCATTTCTCAACCACCTATTACACTTTTGAAGGCCCTGGAGTACCAGCACAATGGAATTTCCCATAAAATTACCCCATTTTGGAAAGCAAACACCCCAACGTATAATCTGTGAGGCATAATGAGTCTTTTGAACGGTTCATTTTTTTCCAGAGGTTTTTGGAATATGTGGAAAAAAATTAAAACGCATTTTTTTTTACACAAAATTGTCAATTTATAAGATATTTCTAACACATAACATGTATATAGCAAAAATTACACCCCAAAATACATTCTGCTACTCCTCCCGAGTATGGTGATACCACATGTGTAGGACTTTTACACAGCCTGGCCACATAGAGAGGCCGAACATTGAAGTAGTACGTTCAGGCGTTCTAGGAGCATAAATGACACATCTTATTTCATTCCTACCCATCACACTTCTGAAGGTCCTGGACCACCAGGACAGTGCAATTACCCACAAAATTACCCCATTTTGGAAAGTAAACACCCCAACGTATATTCTATGAGACATGGGCTGCAAATAGGTACTCGGGTACTCAGATGGACTGTGACAGGTACTCGGGTACTCAAATGGACTGTGACAGGTACTCGGGTACTCAGATGGACTGGTGACAGGTACTCGGGTACTCTGATGGCCTGGTGACAGGTACTCGGGTACTCTGATGGCCTGGTGACAGGTACTCGGGTACTCTGATGGCCTGGTGACAGGTACTCGGGTACTCTGATGGCCTGGTGACAGGTACTCGGGTACTCTGATGGCCTGGTGACAGGTACTCGGGTACTCTGATGGCCTGGTGACAGGTACTCGGGTACTCTGATGGCCTGGTGACAGGTACTCGGGTACTCTGATGGCCTGGTGACAGGTACTCGGGTACTCTGATGGCCTGGTGACAGGTACTCAGGTACTCTGATGGCCTGGTGACAGGTACTCTGATGGTTTGGTGACTGGTATTTGGGTACTCTGAAGGGCAGTGACAGGTACTCAGATGAACTGTGACAGGTACTCGGGTACTCAGATGGACTGTGACAGGTACTCTGGTACACAGATGGACTGGAACAGGTACTCGGGTACTCAGATGGGCTGTGACAGGTACTCGGTACTCTAATGGACTGTGACAGGTACTCGGTACTCTAATGGACTGTGACAGGTACTCGGTACTCTAATGGACTGTGACAGGTACTTGGTACTCTAATGGACTGTGACAGGTACTCGGGTACCCTGATGGGCCGTGACAGGTACTCGGGTACACTGATGGGCCGTGACAGGTACTCGGGTACTCTGATGTGCCGTGACAAGTACTCGGGTACTCTGATGTGCCGTGACAAGTACTCGGGTACTCTGATGTGCCGTGACAGGTACTTGGGTACTCTGATGTGCCGTGACAGGTACTCGGGTACTCTGATGTGCCGTGACAGGTACTCGGGTACTCTGATGTGCCGTGACAGGTACTCGGGTACTCTGATGTGCCGTGACAGGTACTCGGGTACTCTGATGTGCCGTGACAGGTACTCGGGTACTCTGATGTGCCGTGACAGGTACTCGGGTACTCTGATGTGCCGTGACAGGTACTCGGGTACTCTGATGTGCCGTGACAGGTACTCGGGTACTCTGATGGGCCGGGACAGGTACTCGGGTACTCTGATGGGCCGGGACAGGTACTCGGGTACTCTGATGGGCCGGGACAGGTACTCGGGTACTCTGATGGGCCGGGACAGGTACTCGGGTACTCTGATGGGCCGGGACAGGTACTCGGGTACTCTGATGGGCTGGGACAGGTACTCTGATGGACTGTGATTGACAGATACTATGAGGGGTGGTGACAGGTCCTCTTTATTGGGGGGGGGCAATCAGTATGTTTGGTGTACACTGTATGCGGTAACGAGATGTTACCGCAATCTCCTCCTCACACACGATCGGTGTGTGAGGAGGAGAACCCGGTAACATCCCGTTACCGCGGTTTGTTTACAATTTAGTGATCGGCTGTGAAAGGATCACAGCCGATCACGTGGGTAAACAGCCAGCCAATGGCTGTTTACCAGTGTCGGTGACGAGCAGTGTTCCCGTGGAACACGCCGCCACCGACGTGCACGCGCAGCGCGCTCGCGATCGCGCGCATGCGCCGTGCACGTGCGGGGTGTGACCATCTGTGATCGGCCGTGACTTCATCACGGCCGATCACGTGGTAAACAGCCATAACGAATGGCTGTTCACCCCCTTCGGTGGCGAGCGGAGTCTCCGTGACACGCCGCCACCGAAGAAACAGGGATGCACGATCGCGCGCATCCCTGTTTAAACGGGAGGCCGTCATATGACGGCCTCCCGCCGCAATAGCTGCGCCGCCTGGCCGTCATTTGACGGCCCGCGGTCAGCAAGTAGTTAACACGGGCGGACTGTCTGGCCAACTTAGTCCGTCAGACAGTCTGACAGACAGTCCGTCGTACTTTCCACTGAACGGACTTGACCACACACACCACTTTTTGAGCGGACTAATACAGCGTACTAAGTCCGCCGTACTATCCGCCCTACTTTTGAAATGAACAGACTCGCCCACACACGCGGAGGAAAGTCCGCTCATTTCGAGCGGGTCTCCAGGTAGGCGGGGCCCGCGAAGGAGACGTCGCTGACCCCGCCGCCTGGTATGGACTTAAAGGGGAACCCCAACACCGAAAAAAATTGGCGTGGGGGCCCCCCCCAAGTCCACAACAGACCCTTGTCCGAGCACGCTACCCGGCCGGCCAGGAAAGGGGGGTGAGAGAGCGCCCCCCCTCCTGAGCCGTACCAGGCCGCGTGGCCTCAACATGGGGGGTGCCTTGGGGAAGGGGGGGCCGAGCGGCCCCCCCACCCCAAAGCACCTTGTCCCCATGTTGATGAGGACAAGGGCCTCTTCCCGACAACCCTGGCCGTTGGTTGTCGGGGTCTGCGGGCGGGGGGCTTATCGGAATCCGGGAGCCCCCTTTAATAAGGGGGCCCCCGGATACCGGCCCCCCACCCTATGTGAATGAGTATGGGGTACAATGTACCCCTACCCATTTACCTGTAAAATAAAAGTCCAAAAAAAAAAAAAACACAACACACGAGATAAAATACTTTATTGCACAGCTCCGGGGGTCTTCCGTCTTCGGGGGTCTTCTCGCCGGACTCCTCCGCTATCTTCTTGTAGCTCTTTAACTGGCGGAGGAGCCCGGCTTTCTTCCTCGCAGCCGGCCTCTTCTCCCGACTTCGGGGGTCTTGTCCCCCTCTTCGGTTCTTCTGCCGGGCCACCGCGCCTTCTTTTAGCTCTTTTACAGGCGGTGGCCCGGTCTTCTGTCGCCGCCGTCGCCGCCGCCTTCCGTTCTTCTTCTTCTCCAGATGTTGCCTCGACGATCTCTCCGGCCGGAATGCCAGGGACGCGCTGCGCGGCCACTTATATAGGGACAAGGGGCGGTGTCACATGGCTTTATGTCACATGGGTTGATGTCACATGGGGACTATGACATCGTAAGGGGGCGGGGTCACCATGTGACACCAACCCATGTGACATAAGGCCATGTGACACCGCCCCTTGTCCCTATATAAGTGGCAGCGCAGTGTGTCCCTGGCATTGTGGCCGGAGAGATCGTCGAGTCAACATCTCCAGGAGAAGAACAAGAAGAACGGAAGGCGGCGGCGACAGAAGACCGGGCCACCGCCTGTAAAAGAGCTAAAAGAAGGCGCGGTGGCCCGGCAGAAGAACTGAAGAGGGGGACAAGACCCCCGAAGTCGGGAGAAGAGGCCGGCGGCGAGGAAGAAAGCTGGGCTCCTCCGCTAGTTAAAGAGCTACAAGAAGATAGCAGAGGAGTCCGGCGAGAAGACCCCCGAAGACGGAAGACCCCCGGAGCTGTGCAATAAAGTATTTTATCTCGTGTGTTGTGTTTTTTTTTTGGACTTTTATTTTACAGGTGAATGGGTAGGGGTACATTGTACCCCATACTCATTCACATAGGGTGGGGGGCCGGTATCCGGGGGCCCCCTTATTAAAGGGGGCTCCCGGATTCCGATAAGCCCCCCGCCCGCAGACCCCGACAACCAACGGCCAGGGTTGTCGGGAAGAGGCCCTTGTCCTCATCAACATGGGGACAAGGTGCTTTGGGGTGGGGGGGCCGTGCGGCCCCCCCTTCCCCAAGGCACCCCCCATGTTGAGGGCACGCGGCCTGGTACGGCTCAGGAAGGGGGGCGCTCGCTCGCCCCCTTTCCTGGCCAGCCGGGTAGCGTGCTCGGACAAGGGTCTGTTGTGGACTTGGGGGGACCCCCATGCCGATTTTTTTCGGCGTTGGGGTTCCCCTTTAAGTCCATACCAGGCGGCGGGGCCAGTGACATCTCCTTCGCGGGCCCCGCCTACCTGGATACCCGCTCGAAATGAGCGGACTTTTCTCCGGGCAGGAAAAGTCCGCTCATTTCAAAAGTACGGCGGACTGGCACACACACGGGCGGACTGTCCGCTGAAAACAAAGTTGAACGGACTGTATTACGGAAATTCCGAAATACTTAGTCCGCCAGACTGTCTGCTGAAAAAGTCCGCTGAAGCCCACACACGAGCGGACTGTCCGCTGAAATGTGTTTCGGCGGACTAAGTTGGACAGACAGTCCGCCCGTGTGTACGCGGCTTTAGTGTTACAAGGTCTCAGGTGTAAATGGGGAGCAGGGGTGTTAAATTTGGTGTTATCGTTCTCACTCTCTGACTGGTCACTGGAAGTTCAACATGGCACCTCATGGCAAAGAACTCTCTGAAGATCTGAAAAAAAATAATAATTGTTGCTCTACATAAAGATAGCCAAGACCCTGAAATTGAGCTGCAGCACAGTGGCCAAGACCATACAGCGTTTAACAGGACAGGTTCCACTCGCCGTGGTCGGCCAAAAATGTTGAGTGCAGGTGCTCAGCATCATATCCAGAGGCTGTCTTTGGGAAATAGACGTATAAGTGCTTCCAACATTGCTGCAGTGTTTGAAGGGGTGTGGGGTCAGCCTGTCAGTGCTCAGACCATATTCCATAAATTGCATTAAATTGGTCTGCATGGCTGTTGTCTCAGAAGGAAGCCTCTTCAAAAGATGATGCAGAAGAAAGCCCACAAACAGTTTGCTGAAGACAAGCAGACTAAGGACATGGATTACTGGAACCATGTCCTGTGATCTGATGAGACCAAGATAAAACCTATTCGGTTCAGATGGTGTCATGATAATGACCCCTAACACACCTCCAAGATGATCACTGCCTTGATGAAGAAGCTGAGGGTAAAGGTGATGGACTGGCCAAGCACATCTCCAGACCTAAACCCTATTGAGCAGCTGTGGGGCATCCTCAAATGAAAGGTGGATGAGTCCAAGGTCTCTAACATCCACCAGCTTTGTGTTGTCGTCATAGAGGGCTGGAAGAGGACTCCAGTGGCAACCTGTGAAGCTCTAGTGAACTAATCCCTTAACAAGATAGCCATGCGGATAATTCCTCGCCACATACGAACCAAATGAATGAAAGAGAAAAACCCCATAGCTGGAAAATATTTGAATGTGTTGACCCTTAAATAAACAGCGCCTGCATAGGTAGACAAAGCTGAGTTTATACCTTAATCCAAACTACTGGACTATAGGGATAAGAAGAGCCCCTTCCAACCAACATCCAAAACTGTTCCTGTGGTGCAACTTACACTGCCTAACCACCTCCGAACTATATGATTTAGGAATTATCCAACTTACCCCTGGAAAATGCCAGCATCCTCTGCTGAGAAGCAAGAGATAGGAATCCTAGTGCTATTACTAGAAACATTCTTCTGAGAGAGGATAGGAGAAATAAAGGAATCTAAAGAGACTTCCCCAGATGACTGCAGGTCAGCTACTGAAAGAGGATCTTTCTCCCATTGGGCCCAAAAAATACATCCAAGGCTTTTATCATTCCTCTTAGAAAGACCTTACAGCGGGGTTCAGTGAGCACTGTCTGATGACCATCCTGGGGAATACAGGTGATGAAACCTTACTCTTCAACATGGGGACCAACAGATCCCACTGGCAATACATTGAATCCAAGAAATAAAGTGGTCACGAATGACACACTCAGCTGTCCAGTGTAAGAAGCAGCAACTTATCATAGTAAGAGTGCCAAGGATCATGGCAGTTCTATAGTAGGTGAGGATTAAAAAAGACATAAGTCCATCAAGTCCAACCTATGTGTTGTGATATTGGGGTGATTAAGCTCAATTGGTAGATGCATTTTTTAGTCCACATCAGTCAGGCGTGCATGGTTAAGGGCCTGGTAGCCCACGTTTATTAGAAGAAAACAAAATATTAGTCCATCCAGGAATCCCACGCAGGGGTTTAACTTCATTCAGCACACATAAATGAAAGCATACCAAGCCACCTGGCTCTCTCTCTTGTCAGCAGCTCCTCTGCTTGCTCCCAACAGACTTATCAAATTCTTTCCCGTCCCCTGGACTCACTGGCTTCCGTAGTCTTCCCGACTCTCAAGGATGTCCAGCCTTTCCCAGTTCCTGGGCAAAGAATCCCCCTTACACAGGCTACAGTCTCCCACAGGGCAGACTACTCTCCAACACAGGTTTGTCTTCAAACAGCAGCAGCAAGCTGCTCACACTCTACCATCCTCTACCAACAGCCCTTCATTTACATGGCCTATGTGCAGCTGGGCACACACCCTGCTCGTTATCACCAAGACCCGGACACAGGGTTGGAGATCCCGTCCCACCCATAACTCTCAGGGATCTCCAAACTACAGAATCCCATCTGGAGCTAGCAAAACCTGGAGAAAACTGACAGAGCAGTTTTCTCCATTTAAAAGCTACACTCTGTAGTTTTGCAGTCCGCAGATATGCAAACTCTGTGTCTATGTCTCGTTTTCCTCCAATTTCATAGGGACAGAGCCTCGCTCTGTCACATATCCCCCCCCTTTGTTTCGATCCGGAGGGAGGAACACCAGCACCCATCATGATGGTTGGGACACCTCTGTGCTGGCTGTCAGCCACGTAGGCCCAACCCTTTTTCCGGGTGCGCTTCCAGGAACATTCCCCCCTGGATCTTAACAGGTTCCTATATTGTCCTATACTCAGCCTTCCTCTTTTGGGGTCCCTAGGCTTATTCACTTTTCTTGGGGGAACTCTGCCTTCCTTGAGCCTTCCTTTCAACTTACAAATACCCATTTTACCCTTCACCATCGGTATTTCAGGTTCAAAACTGTTTTTCTTGGTACCCACTGCAACCAAATCATTGTTTACAGAACGAACTCTTAACAGATCACAGCTTTCCATATCATCAGTGCTTTCCAATTCAGTGTTTGTTAGAAGAAGACCTGAGGAGGGACTACATCCGATGGGACCATAGCACAGCTCCACCTCACCCGTTGTCCAACACTCCATGGGTACCTGTTCTAACAAACCACCCTGACCCAAGCATAAACCATTTTTTCCAGGTGTACACATTACATTGTTATGGCAACCAATATTAACACTTTCTCCCACAGTGTCTCCAGGCACCTCAACTTGTACCTCTGGGCCAGTGACAGAAAGCATCTCTGCTACTGCTGAGTCCATTCTGGGCCCTTCCTTCTCATGAGGCCTAGCGGGAAAGGCAGTATCTGCGCCCTCTACTGACAACTGCTCCGCCGCACCCCGGACCACACCAGCAGAGATGTTTCTAGTCATCACATCAGACGGAGAGACCTCTGATATCTCAAGCAGTTCTCTCGCGTGCCTTCCATACCAATCAATAACTAGAAGTACGCTCACAGAGAATCTGGAGATCCTGTGCCAAATGGGTAACCATTGGTCCCACCAATTCCACTGTTGGTCAAGGTTTCCCAGCACTGCCTGTACCACTTGGCTCCACCCATTGGTGCTACGCAGCACCACCTGGTCCAACTGCGGCGGAGATACCCAAGTATACAGTAAGTTCATCTTTACCAATTCTAGCATTTCCAGTAAGGTTTCGGTCATCTCTAAACACCAGAACTTTCTAGGGTCTTCTACCCTGTCCAAGACATGGAGGGGCTCAGCGACTGCAGGTTGAGAGGGTGAGACATTTGAAGAGACCTCATCCTCCTTGGAGGTACCCATCATCACAGCTTGTTTCTCCCCTGGAGAGCTGTCAGACACATGTCTCACACTTATCCCTTCTGCACCAGTGTTCGTGAGCCTCTGCAGGTCATTACAAGTCACACTATCACTTTGATACTCCATATCATTTAGCGGTGGGGCTGTGGACAACACATCTGCGATGCCAGTGCCCTGAACTGTTTCTTCAGAGTGGAGGGCAGCAACCTTTGCAGGGACCAAGACGCCCTCAACCTCCGATGGCTCTGCGATCCCCCTGTCTGGCATAGCAGTTGTGTCCACACCCTTGTTACTTAAGCTAGCCTTACCCAGCATGGCTAGCAATTGTTTGGCCCAGCTGTCCCAGACCATTGTGGTTCCACCATGGGCGTTCCACAGCGTTGCATCACCTGCTGTAGAAGGCCGCACAGAAACCTGGGATTCATTAGCTTCAACTGCACATTCGTCACTTCTATACAGATCATTTTTTAACACCACACTTTTATCAACGTTGCATTGGGGTGATGCTTCATCACCTAAAGCTTGGTGCAGCACACCATTCTGAACACCTTTTTCTGGTGGCACTACAGACACATTCAGCTTTGTACACTCAACTTTTGCAGGCTGAATTAACCCCTTGCCCACTGGGCTACACGTAGGGTTGTGGGGCTGCGCCCACACTCTCTCACTGTGTGAATTAGTCCCCCCTTGTTCCACCAGCATAGCACCAGAGCCATCCTGGACAGCCTCTGACTCCAACACATGGAGACCCCATGAGACTTCCATGGACAATCCTGTGCCTCTGCCTGTCATGGGAGATCTCCTACTCTTGTCACTGGTAGTGAACACATTACCAACCTCACTCTCAGATGTGACATTACAAGAAATACATGTTTCAATGTCATTACACTCATCATGTTTAGCAATAGTATCACTTTTGTTAGTACGATCATTAGCATTCTCATTGCATGTAGACACAACTGCCGTTTTTGTGGTTTGTTTATGAGCCACCATAACCTCTGAGCGACTCTTCACAGCACCCGCTCTTTGTAAAGGGGCACTTTTGCCTATTTGGGCAGCTCCATAGCTGACCTGGGAAACTCTCTGCTCCAACACTGCAAGCTCCTTGGAAGTTTCCCTGGGCAATCCTGCAGCAGCTGTCACTAGGGAACACGGTACCAGCACTGTTTTGGTCACCCCTAGCTCGTTTTTCCCAGCCATCTGCTGGATCATAGCAGGCACATGCAGAGTCCCCATGTCCTTTTCAGTCCTTAGCCCTGCGTCTAGTTGGGCTTTAAGCTGCGCCTCCCCACTGCTCTGGGTAGCACAATGCAGAAAGTCTATGTCCATTTGTACCGCGGATCTCCCCACTGGACATACTTCCACTTCACTGGGTTCAGCATCATAAACTGAAACAGTCTTACCAGTTCCTGCAGCTGATGTCATAGCCTTCACTTGAGTGCGTTGTCTCACTGGTGTGGTGTCTCCATAGGCTGACTCCCCCATGTGGCCATGGAGCAAAACTGCAGCCTTTCTGGACCCACAGACGCCCCCTGTAGGTAAGACAAGATCCTTGTTGCTAGGGGTAACTGCAGACTTGCGCTCCAAAGCTGGTTGGCTATACCTCATGCAGGATTCAAGCTGATGTACTCTCCTTTCGGGACTGACCCCTTTGCCTAAGTGGCCATGACGGAAAACTTTACGTTTCTCTGGATTTCCAAATCCTTGGTCTTCCGGCGACACTTCTCCCATCCTGGAGCATTGCTGGCGGCCCATGATACGATGGAACTCTCCTCTAAGAAGGATTTCCTCTTTAAACTTGCTGTAGTCATCCTGGTCCCCATCCATCAAATGGTAAACCGACCGGAACTCTATCCGCAATAAGGTTTGCAACAGTTTTGGCCACCGGTCTCTAGGCCATTTTCTCTTTACAGCAACTTTTTCAAATCTTACAAGGAAGTCTCCCACCTCCTCTGTAGGCAGCATGGGTTGCACATAGTCAGAGGCCAAGATCTCAGCCCCTTGCAGTGCACCCCACTCTTTGTGATTCCACTTGAACCATTCATTCGCTGTCTCACATGTCACTGGCCCCTTTTTACTGGTCCTACAAGGTGGAGACATCTTCTCAGGCCATGCTGAGCTCACTTCTTGGCATCTCCTCAATGACTGGCTCTCACTCGTTGCCATTGGATACCACTTCTGAGGACACAGCTGATCACAATCATTAGCAGATGAGCTCCAGAATTCATCAACCTCCCATCCAGCTTGGTTATTCCACAAACATTCCTGTGACAAGGGGCAATGGGCAACAGCATGTCCCCACTCACTACAACTAATGCAGCGCAGAGGCCTCCTTGCGTCATGCTGTGGCACCTTTGGGCTCAGGCTGCCAGGAACAACATCCTCTTTCACTTCTCCTTTAACTCGGGGTGACATGATCAATTTACCCCAGATCACAGCGATGTCAGACTCAGACAAATTCTCTGGTGTGGCTGGGGCATGTGGTGAAATACCCTCTAGCCACAATAGCCGCTCCCTGGCTTTAGCAAGGATTGCTTCCTTTTTTTGCTTTGACCGTCCCATCCTTGCAATCACATGCACACAGCAGCTTGTAACAGTTCTCAGCAGAGAAAGAAAAAAAAAAAAATCTGATGTTTGATTCTTCCTTCACAGGTACACAACCCGCATGCAACACAGTCCATCAAATAAACGTATACACAATGCTGTTCGCCTGGCTGCCACACACAGCTAGCAGTAGTTCCTGATGCGACTCACCATGGAGCAAGGACCCGGATTCCACCGTCTACATGCCCGCATTCGAGCACCACTTGTGATATTGGGGTGATTAAGCTCAATTGGTAGATGCATTTTTTAGTCCACATCAGTCAGGCGTGCATGGTTAAGGGCCTGGTAGCCCACGTTTATTAGAAGAAAACAAAATATTAGTCCATCCAGGAATCCCACGCAGGGGTTTAACTTCATTCAGCACACATAAATGAAAGCATACCAAGCCACCTGGCTCTCTCTCTTGTCAGCAGCTCCTCTGCTTGCTCCCAACAGACTTATCAAATTCTTTCCCGTCCCCTGGACTCACTGGCTTCCGTAGTCTTCCCGACTCTCAAGGATGTCTAGCCTTTCCCAGTTCCTGGGCAAAGAATCCCCCTTACACAGGCTACAGTCTCCCACAGGGCAGACTACTCTCCAACACAGGTTTGTCTTCAAACAGCAGCAGCAAGCTGCTCACACTCTACCATCCTCTACCAACAGCCCTTCATTTACATGGCCTATGTGCAGCTGGGCACACACCCTGCTCGTTATCACCAAGACCCGGACACAGGGTTGGAGATCCCGTCCCACCCATAACTCTCAGGGATCTCCAAACTACAGAATCCCATCTGGAGCTAGCAAAACCTGGAGAAAACTGACAGAGCAGTTTTCTCCATTTAAAAGCTACACTCTGTAGTTTTGCAGTCCGCAGATATGCAAACTCTGTGTCTATGTCTCGTTTTCCTCCAATTTCATAGGGACAGAGCCTCGCTCTGTCACAGTGTGTGATTATATGAGAGCATTACATTGTATATCCTTGTATGTTGCGGTCATTCCAATGCTTATCTAATAGTTTAAAAAACCTATTGATGCCTTCCACTGAAACCACCACCCGTGGAAGAGAATTCCACATCCTTGCCTACCTTACAGTAAAGAACCCTCGACGTAGTTTAAGGTTAAACGTCTTTTCTTCTAATTTTAATGAGAGGCAACGTGTCTTATTAAACTCCCTTCCACGAAAAAGTTTTATCCCTATTGTAGGGTCACCAGTATGGTATTTGTAAATTGAAATTATATCCCCTCTCAAGTGTCTCCAGAGAGAATAAGTTCAGTGCTTGCAACCTTTCTTCATAACTAATATCCTTCAGACCGTTTATTAGCTTTGTTGCCCTTCTTTGTACTCGCTCCATTTCTAGTACATCCTTCCTGAGGACTGGTGCCCAGAACTGGACGGCATACTCCAGGTGAGGCCGAACCAAAGTCTTGCAGAGTGGGAGAATTATCAATTTATCCCTAGAGTTAATCCCCTTTTTAATGCATGTCAATATTCTGTTTGCTTTGTTAGCAGCAGCTTGGCATTGCAGGCCATTGCTGAGCCTATCATCTACTAGGACCCCCAGGTCCCTTTCCATCCTAGATTCCCCCAAAGATTCACCTCCTAGTGAATAAATTGCATTCATAATTTTGCCACTCAAATGCATTATTTTACATTTTTCTACATTAAACCTCATTTGCCATGTAGTTGCCCACCCCATTAATTTGTTCACATCTTCTTGCAAGGTTTACACATCCTGGGCGGAAGTTATTTCCCTGCTTAGCTTAGTGTTGTTCGCAAATACAGAGTTTGAACTGTTTACCCCATCCTCCAGGTCGTTTATGAACAAATTAAACAGGATAGGTCCCAGCACAGAACCCTGAGGGACCCAACTTCCCACCCCTGACCATTCCAAGTATTCCCCATTTAACACCACCCTCTGAACTCACAATTGTAGCCAGTTTTCAATCCATGTAATCACCCTATGGTCCATGCCAACGGACCTTACTTTGTACAGTAAACGTTTATGGGGAACTGTGTCAAATGCTTTTGTAAAATCCAGATACACCACGTCTACGGGCCTTCCTTTATCTAGATGGCAGATCACCCCCTCATAGAAGGTTAATAGATTGGTTTGGCAAAAATGGTTCTTCATGAATCCATGCTGATTACTGCTAATGATACCACTGTCCTTACTAAAATCTTGTATATAGTCCCTTATCCCCTCCAAGAGCTTGCATACTATTGATGTTTTGCTAACTGGTCTGCAATCCCCAGGGATGTATTTTGGTCCTTTTTTTAAATATTGGTGCTATATTGGCTTTTCTCAAATCTGCTGGTACCATTCCAGTCAGTAGACTGTCAGTAAAAATTAGGAACAATAAACCTTGCATAATATCATTTATAGAGGCAGAGTCCCTGCCTGCCCTGGTACCTCTATGCTTAACACCTCTCTTTCATTATTCCGCTATATTGTTACAAAGGTAACCAAACATACTTGGATAAAATGTGTATATTTTGAATGGTGTTGCGCTCCACACTTAATACAAATAAATAAATTGATATACGTATAAATCAATATATAATACACAGATAGAATAACAACTAACACTTTCAAAATAGTGAATCAGTGCCAACTCTGTAAAATCCAGTCGCATGCAATATAACGGTAAGGACCCTCTTAAAATAAAGGGCATCCAGTGACAGTAATCAATAAAGTGCATCCAGTGACAGTAATCAATAAAGTGCATCCAGTGCCAGAAAAATATAGCCAAACTATAATGTATATATTAGAGTTCAAAATTATGATGCAATCCAAATAGTGCATATAGTGTGAAACACAATATATAATAAAAATGAAAAATAAAAAATAAAAATGTGTATTAGCAAATATGAACACAGCAATAAAAATTCAATGTCCAATAAAGTGCAACAATGATTAGTATCCCATAGTAGTGATAGTGTCTCTGTCTATAGCAAAAAAGCATCAATCCGTATTGCAACATGCATATTAATTGCAGCAATATTTGCTAATACACATTTTTATTTTTTATTTTTATTATATATTGTGTTTCACACTATATGCACTATTTGGATTGCATCATAATTTTGAACTCTAATATATACATTATAGTTTGGCTATATTTTTCTGGCACTGGATGCACTTTATAGAGGGTCCTTACCGTTATATTGCATGCGACTGGATTTTACAGAGTTGGCACTGATTCACTATTTTGAAAGTGTTAGTAGTTATTCTATCTGTGTATTATATATTGATTTATACGTATATCAATTTATTTATTTGTATTAAGTGTGGAGCGCAACACCATTCAACATATACACAGCATACCTTCTTAGGGGAGGGTTTGAGCCCCTGCCGGTGTTTTAGCTGCAACCATACGTTTCTCTTTAGATTTGTTTAAATATTTTGGCGCGAGGATAATTTATAATTACTATTATACTTGGATAAAATCTCCAAAAAAAACCCATATGGTTCAACCCTAATCTTCAGGAATGGTTTTCCCTCCCGGGCCCCAATCGCTGGTACTCCAAGGGGGTTAAATATTTTAAAACCTTCTCCCAGCTACGCTTAGACTGACTTGCCAAGATCGTACCTCTTCTACTACTACCAGCTCAAACATGCGATCCACACACAATTTGGCTCCCTGGACGACCCCACTGACTTGCCCCCGTTGAAAAAACTACTCAGACACCCAGACCCCACTAAACTAGTTTCCACCTACTATGCAGCCCTAATGTCTGACTTTAACCCCAGGTTTCATAAAGCACAAGCGAAATGGACATCTCTGGATATGTCTTTGATGGACGAAGACTGGCCAGAATTCAGAGATACATATAAAACCGCAGTTATTGCCTCCAGGGACCACATCGGTCAGATCAAGATCTTTCATCAGACCCAACTCACCCCAGCCAGACTGCACAAGATGGGTCTCTTGCCCTCAGCTGCCTGTTTTCGCAGCTGTGGCCAGGAGGCCGACTTTCTAAATTGCTTTTGGGCGTGCCCAATGGTCCAGGATTTCTGGAAAGAAGTGGGTGCTTTCACCTCACTGACGTTGGGTCTCCCAAATTTACTACACCCCAAGAATGGCCTTTTAGGCATCTTTGGTGATTGACCCATATCATCCTAAGCCAAGAGACTGCTCCGCATACTCCATTTTTATGCTAAAAAAACTATTCTAATGTCCTGGAAGGGTGCACAGACCCCTCTGAAATCCTTCTGGATAAAACTTATTAATGATTCTATCCCACTTTATAAACTGACTTTTGAACTTAGAAAAAGGAACAAAACCTTTCAGCTAATTTGCGGTAGATTGTTGGCTAGTCCACTAACCCTATCCCAGGGCTGATTATACCACTCTCGGTTGTCCATTGATGTGCTGTGCCCCAAAGATTTTTAATACTTGGTTACATGCTCTTGCTCTGACTTGGTAGCATATTTGCACATTATACCATTATGCCTATGTTAAATCTTTTGCATCGATGTCTGTGTAATTTCCTATGATTGAGTATACTGCCTAAAATTGTATACCCCCTGTCTGACCAGACTGTCTGGCACTATTGCTGTTTTTTGTATTTTGTTGTTTGCGTTTTCTATGTTTGTTGTTTTGTCTAAAACCTAATAAAAAGTTCCCCAAGTACCCTCGGGTGCAAGCCATCTGGTCCCTGTGATTTATTAATGTTAAGTTTGCCAAGTGTATTTCTAATTCTGTCCTCTGTTAGCCATGAGGGTGCTTCCTGTGATGTGCCATGAGGACGAACACTGCAATTTTGGTTACTGAAGCCCCCCCGGATTCTCTCATGAAGTCTGAGGAGAAGAACAAAATTCAATACCTTCGCCATCACCCCATCCTTTGTAAGCAGATGTCCTTCCTCATTCTCTATGGGGCCAATATGGTCTGTCCTCCCTTTTTTACTGTTTATATACTTAAAGAATAAATGCATAAGACCAACCTACAGAAGGATCTCCTGATTAATTCAGAATGGTCTATTCTTGAGAAAAATACTTAAGTTTTTTTTTTTTTTTTGATTCATACTTACCTACCTTACCTCAGACCGATGCTGCAGCTGTTCCCCGCTGTCTCTACACTGAGAACTGAGCCATTGAACATTGCTGATGGCTCAGTTTTCACAGATCCGAGAGGTGAGTTGCTGACTGTCAGTCAGTGTCTCTCCTCTCTGCGTCTCCACACTCATTGGAGTGCTGAGTTGTGGAGGGGCAGGGAGTGGCTGTCTCAGCGGCTCGCTGAGACTGCCATCAATCAAGGCAGCTGGGGGATCCAGACTTGGGAAGTCGGGATGACGCTCAGCCTCGACTGATGGCAGTGACATCAGCGGAGAACGGACCGCTCTCTGCTGAAAACAGGTCACAGGAGTGCAAAACAAATTGTACTCCTGTGACCCAGAGGAGAAGCCTAGTCTAAAAAACTCAGGCTGGACTTCTCCTTTAATTGCCAGAAAAGAGATTACTCCTGTCCCTTCCAGAGTGAGGGGAAGGTACAATCCCATTCCCCACCAGTGACTGCTCAAAAGTCTTTGGGGCGTTTTGGTAAAACAACATCTTGGTATCTTACCCAGGTTCCAGACTCCCTAACTGTGCTAAAAAGGAGGTCCCCCAACAACCCCAGAGAGGAGGGAATGGAAGAGTCTGCTACACATAAGAAAGGAGCCAAGTTTCTACAGGGAGTGGACTTTATGAGTGGGGAATTGAGCTGAACAACCCCACTCAGTGACAACCTAAGGCTACCAACACTACAGTAGATAATGTCTCTAGATAAGGTTTGCAGATAATAGGACCTTCAGTATTTAGTTTAACCAGCAAAGGGCACTAGAGTTAGTGCCATGAGCAGGCTCGGAACTGCTGAAAGTCATTGGGAGTGTGGTCCCTACTAGAGAATAGATCAGTAAGGACTAATCTCTGTTGACTTTTAAAGGTCAATAGGTCCCTTAGGAGGGGTAAAAGACTGAGGAGGGTCAAGCCCTGCAAGTGGTATAATCTCTTGCGAGGGAAAAGCAATATCCTTGCTGGGAGCAGTGCAAGTTTGAGTGGGATACCAATCCAAAGCACAGGTTCCTACTAAAGTAGGAATCAGGGGTCTCAAAATGCACAGAGCTGGAAAAAACAAACAAAGAGAAGACGCACATGGAGTGCACAGTAATATCAAAAGGGTGAGGAGGGGCAGCTGGAGGAGGTGCCTGACTCAAGGATCAAATTTGAAGGCTACAGGGGAGAACTGAACAGTCAAATGCCTGGGAGGTAAACACACAGGATAAATCAGGATAAACAGCAACCACTTCCAGAAATTCGAGTGCACTTTCATGTCGAAGGCTAAGCCGGGAAAAAAGAAGAACTCTGGCTTTGAGTCCTGTGACTTGAGTGGGAGGTAGACTGACTGCCTACGAGGTTCTACTGCTGTAGCAGATAAAGGAGAAGCATGAGTTTCTGCTGCCCCAAGTACAGACCTCCTGTGTTGGAGGCAGGAGCACATTCCAGCCACTAGTGGCATTGTGAATTACAATGTCAATAGCAGATGAGAAGAGTCAACTTCCTTTGAAGGGCAACCAAGTGAGAGGTTAATTGAAAGCATCATCGGTGTACCAGGCACATAGCTAAAGTGCCCTACCCATATGAACAGACATCATCCCCCGGTGGCACACATTTCTGTTACGTAAAACCTGGAACTAGGTAGGGAGTAGTATAACAGCTGTCAATAGAATTCCTAAAAGTAAGAACACTATCAACCCATTTATATGTATGCTCGTTAAGGTGGCTCACTGGAGTGTCTACAGTGTGCAATGACCACTTAGCAGCAGCAGGATAGTGCTTCCCCTAGGTGGAATGGAAGGAGAAAAAGCAAGGAGCACACTCAACACTTCACTACACTAATAACATAATTTTCTCAGGCCTATAAGCCTTCAATCTTACAATTATAAAACCAGCAGTGGTGCACAACAGTGCCACAGTGAGGTAGCTCCTGGTGTATAAGCCCAACCAGCCCTGCTCCCAAAGTGAGTCTTCAGATACAGTTCTCTTCTGAGTCAGTCTCTGGTGTGTATTATTCCAGTTAAGGTTGAACTGGATAGACTTGTGTCTTTTTTCAACCTGACTAACTATGTAACCAGTAGCTGTGTTAAGGTTCTGGACCCAAATAGTGCTCTGCTGTGAACTAAGACAGTGCAAAAAAGGTATAGAGCATGCCAAAAGGCAGCACCCAGTGTCTGATGGTCACATTTTAGGCTATCCCTGCAATCTTCTAGCGTTCAGGGTATGACCTCCAAAAGTTGTTGCTAAGGACACACTAATACGGATATACGCTGTGAAAGACCATGAAAGTCTTCATGGAAGTCCCCAAAGAAAAAAACAAAAACATGAAAACTGTAGATTTAAAAAGATTAAAATGATTTCTGAATTCTATTAAACATGTTTACAATTTGGTTTACATCTACTTTACAAAATATTTATTGCAAGAACAGCAGACACAAGGCAGTTTTGCTGCCAACAAAAATTAAACGATAGCATATCCACAGAATTTCCCTGAACTCACCTCTTAATTGCTGACTGGGAAACAACTGTTCAAGGAGGTTAGAAATCTGCCTTAGTCTTCAGTATTTTGTCCTGACATAAACAGTGCCTGCCAGCAGGGCTGGTCTATTCTCCATCTCAACTGAGAGGAATGTTCGGCGGAACATTTCTCTCTGATTTTGGGCACTTTTAGTTATTCTTTTTCATACTGTGATAATATATACACACACCTGCAAACGCTGCAAAAATTTCTGGATTGCTAGTCGGCCCACACTCATAATCTTGCTTCTGTCCAGTGTCACCTGTGCATCTGGTCGTCCATCAACCCCAACTTTCTGGGTGAGAGTGACAAAATTTTCACCAGCTTCTAAGAGGACACGAAGAATGACAAATCGAGCCTGCATGTGAGCCTGGAAAAGTTAAACAAGCTGTGACATATATAATTTTCCTGATAGACACAGTTACCAGCAGTGGTGCTTGATTTAAGATGTGTGCAGTAATGACCTTAAATCTAGCCATGCCACGCTTCCAGAACAATTACCATACCACTTATTTTACTGAAAAACAAGGACCTCTTTCTTTACAAAGGATAAGAGCACCAACCTCTCCCTATTTTATCTTTGCTTCATTTCTGAATTCAGACATGAAAAACTAGTAAAGACAAGAGGATCTAAAGGAACTAACTTATTCAGTACAATAATGCACTCTTATCAATTCTGTTGCAGCCTTCTGTTGGTATTGTGATTGCTGGAATCTTTGCTCTATGGCCATTGGTTGGCAACAAATAATTTAATTCCTGCACATGGACCTTGGAGTTACATCATCCGGGCACGTGGTTCCATTTGTGGCAGCTCATAGAAGCCAAGAGTATACACTACATCGTGTATAAACAGTTTTTTTGTCAAAATCTTTTTCTGTACTTCAAATGAAGGACACAACATAGATCTTGAAAATATATTTATACAATGAAAACAATGCAGCTAGGTTCCTTGTGGTAACATGGATGAGTCAGTCTCATAATTGAGGTCCCATTGGTTTAAGAAAGAGGTGGCCCACCCAAAACCCTGTGACCAAGCCCCCACGCACATGACGTCACTTCCAGAGCAATGTTTGTTCCACCACCAGGCAACTTCTGGTCGCCCTTTGCTCTCCAATGATTTCACTGACATCTACAGGAACATAGCTGCTGTGGAACCAAGCCTGCCCTTCCTGTTTCCGGAGGAGCTGAGAGTCCTTCTGTGAGAAAATTCATCCCCAGCGGCTGACATATGTGTGTTTACACTTACATGCCTGTTATCACCATGTGTATCGTGTATGTTGCTAACTGTTTACTTAAATCAATGTTTTTAATAGCCACTAAATTAAGATGCGCTCTCTGCTGTCCATATCTGTTGCACTCAGGATTCTGCTAGTGAGATGTTTGTTTATAACTTCTGGGTCAGAACATATGTGGATGTATCTGGTGACTTGGCAGAAACTGTGGATACAGTTGCATTGGTCAGTGTTTATCCGTATGTTGAAGTGCACAGTTTGTCATCCCTGACAGATACTGTGGTATCTAAGAAGTTTGCATATGTGCTTGAATAGTCCATGGTTTGAGTAATGGGTGAAACAAATTGTAATTGAATGTAAAAAGGCAAGATTTTTTTTTACTTAAAATACAAAAAGTTATACTTGCCTGCTCTGTGCAATAGCGGTGGAAGCTGTCTCCGTCGGGGGAAGACAGTGATTATTTATTGCTAGTGGCTATAGCAGCTGCAAGCGATAATAGCAAGTACAATCCGGCAGGCTGGTTGTACCCAAGTTGATTGGTCAACTTGGTACATTCAGCCTGCCCATACACTGTTTGAATCTCTGCTGGTACCTGCTGAACGAGCCGAGATTCAAACTGTCTATGGCCAGCCTCAGTCTACAGAAAAGTTTTAAGGAAGGTGGGACTTGGCTATGTTGTCTGGATCACAAAACTAGTTTTAAAAAAAATGCAATTTTCCAGTGACCCGTTTGTAGACAGCTCATTAGGGATTTTAGAAGGCTTCAGAGCAAAGCTGTAGCTTTTTGCTCATCAGTATGGCTACCTCCTGGCTTCAGAGACTGAAGAAAAAGTAAATAAAAAAAGGGAATGAATGCTTCATAAAATTATCATGTGTGTAGCTGATTAGAACCAGACTGTCCAAAAATATGCATAATAGGAGTGAGTATATATATTAAGATGCCCCCTTTTATTTTAAGATAGGCAAATATTAGAAGCTGCCTGTGACTTTTCTGTGCTCTATTATGTGATTTTTTTTCCCCAGTAAGAATGTATTTACCTGTCTCCAACGCCCAGTCTCTGGTGTGTAGTATTCCAGTCCCATCAATCCAGCCTGCACCATGTTAAGCCAGTTAACATACAGAACATCTTTCGCCTCCTGAGATTCATGGCCGAATATCCTGTGGTTTGCACAAACGAGATTGTTAACAGATGGGTCTGTAGCTCTTCTCCAAGTGTGCCAGTTTATCGTATATTGACATTAAAGGGATGATTTACTAAAACTGGGGAGTGAAAAATCTGGTGCAGCTGTGTATGGTAGCTAATCCACTTCTAACTTCAGCTTATTTAATTAAGCTTTATAAAAAAGAAAACTGGAAGCGGATTGGTATCTATGCAGAGCCGCACCAGATTATGTACTCTGCAGTTTTAGTAATTCAACCCCTATATGCCCATTAAACCATGCTTTGAGCAAGTAAGAATTTGGCATTTTGCAGTAAGGACTGGCCAGAAAGGGATCAATGATGCAGTTGGTCAGCCTGAACATGTAGTGCAATGTATTACAAATCAATTTCTGGCCTATTTCAACCAACACAATTATTTTTTTACATACAAATAGGATACGCTATTTTATTTTAATGAACTTGTTCCACAGCTATTGTATTTCATCTCACCCTGCCAGAGCCATCTTGAATTGAAATTTTCCAAATTGAGTTGAATTGAATTGAATTTAGTTCCAAAAAGAATAGAGAATCCAAGAGAAATTGAGAAGGGTGCGGTGGAATACAATAGCTGTAAACCAGGTCTATAAAATAAAAATTATATATCCTATTTGTAAGTAAAAAAATTATTATGTTAGTTAAAATAGGCCAGAAATCTTAATTTTTTTGTATACAATAAACTTATGTATTTTAGGATTATTGTTGGTGCAAAATGTTTGGAGGCACCTTTACATGGTTATTTGTTGTGAGCATAAAAGCAAGCTAAAGCTTAATCACGTGCAAGCAGTATATCAATGCGGTTGGAGTAGGGGTCACATTTAAACATTCACTGTAATGGTCCACTTTCTTACCGCAGCACCTCTTCATTGACACACAGAAAAAGGCCAACACACTCTGCTCTGCATTCCTCATAGCTAGAGGCAATTGTTGAGAATTTGGAATCCCAAGTTTCACCTGGTTTATACCAACTCTTTACCTGAAGGTAGAAACACAATATTAGGGACACAAAATAGGATATAGAAATTAAAGTGGTTGTAAAGGCTAACAATTTTTTTACCTTAATTCATTCTCTTCATTAAGGTAGAAAAACCTTTTAGGTGCTGCTTCCCACCCTTCTCCCACCTAAAAACTCACCCGAACCCAATCTGAGTCCAGCACTGTGCCCGAGAGAAGCAGAGCTGCGATCTCCCTCCTCAATGGAGTCGTGAAGAGCCACTGGCTTCTGCTGCTGTCGAATCCAGTGATGGGGGAGCAGGACCGAGCCGCATTGTGTGTGGAACACAACTAACTACACACACACATAGGGCCAAAAGAGCTTTGGTCCTACTTCTGCTTTAATCAGGAAAGGAGGAACCTGGCCCTCGATCCCATATGCCCAAGAAATGAGCTGACTACTTCACCTAGAAATAGTGGATTTAGAAGCAGCCTGACCCTTACGAAAACTTTCAGGCAGAACAGGGAATCAGACTGTCAAAGCTGTAGGCTTAAGATTTTGGCAAACAGCCCAAACATCCAAAGTATGAAGCACCTTCTATTTTGGATGCTTAAGAGTAGGACAAAAGTACAACAAGACAATGTTCTTATTCAGGTGAAATGAAGAAACCATCTTAGGCAAGAAAGAGGGCAAAGGCCTCAACACCACCATATCCTGGTGAAGAACCAGAAAAGTTTCCTGGCCAAGTCTGAGATTTGTCTCTTCCCTCGAAGCAAATGACATCTCCAGATCAGACTGGAGAAAAGCTAGAAACTTCCCTTACAGCCAACTGTTGAGGATAGAGCTTAAGAATTTCAAACCAAGTGAAATAAGCTTTCCAAGTAAGTTATTACACCTTTTTGGGGGTTAAGCTCTAAGAAGGGTAGCAGAGCCGGCGCCAGCAATAGGCAGGTCAGGTGGCTGCCTAGAGTGCCAGGGTAGGGAGGCAGTCTGTCCCTCCAGCAGGCAAAATAAAACTTCCACCCTGTGCCCCATAGAAGAGAGGGCATGCCGCACAGCATGGAAGCATTCGTTTGACTGCAGGGAATGGAATGCAGAGCTGGAGAAGGGATCCCAGTGGCCAGTGAGCAGAGGAGTGGCTGGCTGCAGAGGAGGGGCAGGAAGGACAGAGTGAGCGGCACGGTCTTGTGCGGAGAGAGAGCCCAGAGAGGAGGGCACTTTCAGAACCAGTGAGAGAACTCAGGGTAGGGGGTCGGCATCAGATCAGCAGCATCACTGACACATAGGCGGCATGTGTGATTTGTTTTACTTCTGTCCCTACCTTGTGCCAATTAGAGCAGTGACACTGAAGCCTCTCCCACACTGTTATCTGCATAGTTCTGCCTCCCAGCAGGAGGTCTGGCTGCTGCTTTACTTAAATGCAGCTAAAAGCTGATTGGTCTGCTGCTCTGTCATTCAGCTCTTTACCTGCCTTCTCTTCCAAGTCCAAGCTGTGCGAGAAGAACAATATGCAGCTTGGAGAATGAAATGTCTGCTGGAGCAAGGGTGGGAAGAGTCAGCTCCTCCTCTTGTCACAGAGTTTACACTGAACCTAGTTTACCATCAATACTGAATATGTGCAGTAGAGAGAGTACAGCAATATAACACTTGTGCAGTAGCGCGAGTACAGCAATTTCACACGTGTGCAGTAGAAAGTGTACAGCAATGCAACACGTGTGCAATAGAAAGTGTACAGTAAAGTAACGTGTGCAGTAGAGAATACAGCAATGTAACGTGTGCATTAGAGAGAGTACAGCAATGTAACGTGTTTAGTAGAGAGAGTACAGCAATGTAACATGCGTGCAGTAGAGAGAGTACAGCAATGTAATGTGTGTTGTAGAGAGTATAGCAATGTAACTTGTGTAGTAGAGTACAGCAATGTAACATGGGTGCAGTAGAGAGTACAGCAATGTAACAAGTGCGTAGTCGAGAGAGTACAGCAATGTAACAAGTGCGTTGTTGAGAGTACAGCAATGTAACAAGTGCGTAGTTGAGAGAGTACAGCAATGTAACGTGTGTAGTAGAGTACAGCAATGGAACATGTGAGCAGTAGAGAGGGTACTGCAATGTAATGTGTGTGCAGTGATGGAATATGCGTACAGGAAAGTACAGTGGTGGAACATGGGGGTAGGGGTGTAAGGGGGAGCAACTTCTTGTCCCTTCTTGATTGCCGATTTATGCCATTGCAGTAGCACTGTCTAAATGCACCCTTACAGGGAGACCCTACAGAAAGACGAACCAGTGCAAGCGTAAGAGGGCCAGCCGAATCACCTGAAGTTCCTGGATGTTGATCAGCAACTCCCTCTGGTTCTCTGACAACCACGTTCTCTGAACCAGGTGGTTTCCCTAGGACACCTCCCCAGCCTGACAGGCTGTCTGTCATAGAGATTTTTTTTCATTAGAAGGAAGAATTTCCCTGCATCCAACATCTGTGTGTTGATATCCTCTGGTCTTGAGAGTCAGATGCATCGGCTGAGCCAGATTTAGCAAATTTTATACCTCTTTGTTTTATTTTAGCCTGTGCTTCCTGTAGAGCAATTCTACCTCCAACACCTCCCCAGTATGCCTCTACCTCCAACGCCTCCCCCAGTACGCCTCTACCTCCAACGCCTCCCCCAGTAAGCCTCTACCTCCAACGCCTCCCCCAGTAAGCCTCTACCTTCAACGCCTCCCCCAGTACGCCTCTACCTCCAACGCCTCCCCCAGTACGCCTCTACCTCCAACACCTCCCCAGTATGCCTCTACCTCCAACGCCTCCCCCAGTACGCCTCTACCTCCAACGCCTCCCCCAGTAAGCCTCTACCTCCAACGCCTCCCCCAGTAAGCCTCTACCTTCAACGCCTCCCCCAGTACGCCTCTACCTCCAACGCCTCCCCCAGTACGCCTCTACCTCCAACACCTCCCCAGTATGCCTCTACCTCCAACGCCTCCCCCAGTACGCCTCTACCTCCAACGCCTCCCCCAGTAAGCCTCTACCTCCAACGCCTCCCCCAGTAAGCCTCTACCTTCAACACCTCCCCCAGTACGCCTCTACCTCCAACGCCTCCCCCAGTAAGCCTCTACCTCCAACGCCTCCCCCAGTAAGCCTCTACCTCCAACGCCTCCCCCAGTACGCCTCTACTTTCAACGCCTCCCCCAGTAAGCCTCTACCTCCAATGCCTCCCCCAGTAAGCCTCTACCTCCAACACCTCCCCCAGTAAGCCTCTACCTCCAACGCCTCCCCCAGTAAGCCTCTACCTCCAACGCCTCCCCCAAGTACATCTCTACCTCCAATGCCTCCCCCAAGTACACCTCTACCTCCAACAACTCCCCAGTACACATATACCTCCAACACTTCCCCCCAGTACACCTCTACCTCCAACACATCCCCCAGTACACCTCCAACACCAACACATCCCCCAGTACACCTCTACCTCCAATTCCTCTTCCCTACATATATCTGCCTCCCCCCAATCTGTGCTTTTAACGACCCCTCCAGCACACCATCTTCTGACCTCCCCTCTCCAGAACACCTATGCCTCCAATCTCCCCCCCCAATCCAGCGCATTTATGCTTTCAATATTCTCCCCAATCCATCATACCTACGCCTCCAATTCCCCCCCCCCCCAAATCCACCATACCTATGCCTCCAATTCCACCACCACTAGCCCCCCCCCCCCCCCCCCCCAAGCACACATCTTATTTAATCCTCCATTGTACCAATACCTCCAGCACACTGTCATATTTACCATTTGGCAGCCACGGGGGTCAGTCATCACTGTGCACACTGAGGGCAGACCAAGGCAGTTTGAGCCTGCCAACCTAGGACAGCTCCATTACTTAGATGCGCAGCAGAAGGGAGGCGGAGGGGGGCAGTCCTAGGCAGCTCTTTAATTCCTATTAAACAGGGGCAGGACGCAGGTCCCCAAACACTTTTTATGACAATACCATGCCTATAAGCCCTTTTTATAATAATAATCATTTTGATATAAGCACTTTTTTTGATGTAGACTTTTAAAGGGTGTTCTGCGGCTTTCGAATTTGGCACGAATACCCAAAATAGTTTGCTGTTCGGTGAACAGCCAATGTTCGACTCGAACATAAAGCTCATCCCTGGTAAAAACACTTCAGAAAACATGATGGGCAATACAGGAACTCTAACTATAGCTCTGACTAAGCATTAATGGAGCGTGAAATGCATTAGCTGGATTTGCCGTATTTCTCATTATGTTTTGTGGAAATGTTTTTAACATGATGAATCATTAAATAGAGGTGAATTTATTGGATGCACGGCCTACCATATTTGTAAGAGGGCACTAACCTGGAACCATATTTTGCTTTCTAAGCAGTGTTGGAAACTTGGCAGCACTGGCATATGTTTCTATTCTTGGAGGAGGGCAAAGGGCTGATGGCTGGAGTGGAGTAAAGGAGCAACACCTGGGTGTAAGCTTGCTAAGATTTCATTCTTGCAGTTACCAGTCTGCATGGAGTCCCTGGTGCTCCCTCCCCCCTCTCTTTTTTTTTTTTTCCTCTTCCATCTACATTTTTTTTTTTTTTACATAGTATTCCCCAGTTATCTTCTTTCCTGTAAGGTAACAGTTTTTGCACTTTGACAAGACCCAACTATACAGCTTGACACTTGTATGTTTGTCAAATCTCTCTGCCTACATGATGTTTGTTGCATTTTTCTCAGAAACACTGTTTTCAAGTTGTGAATGTCTCATGAAAAAAAAAAAAAACTGTAAACATACAATATATAATCCCCTCTAGAAATGATCTGCTATATGGGATCTGCTTCAAAAGTCTGACAATTTTGGTGACTAGATCTTTTGCATTCCACAATCATCAGGAACACAAATACATCAAAATTTAAGCATGTATTGGTATCTACTGCAAGAGGCATTCCCCTGCCTTGGCAGAATAATCAGTCACCACTGTGGCTCTACACCATCTTTTCAGCAGCTGATCCTTTGCCCATGTTAATTTTCATGCACAGCACAGTAGTCACATACAATCTCTGTTGTTTGCCCTAAAAAGACACACAATTTTATTTATTTTTCCTACTAGGTTTGTTTTCCCCTAACAATAAAGCAGACTTTTAATCCGCTTATAATGTGCTTTCTCTGGCTTAAACCCCCAACTCGCATCAACATGCCAATTAAAGTGGATGTAAACCCGATTCATGAAATTTGAGCTGGGCACATATGTTTGTTGACATGTTTTCTTATCTCTTTTCAAAGCACTATGTCCGTAGCTGTCTCCTGCTCCATTCTTCTGTTATTAGCATGATAACGTTTGACAAGTTCTCCATCAACTGAGATAAAACCAGCCTGAAATTTGTGTAGAGGAAGTTGCTATAAATAGATTAGAAAAAATAAATAAGCTGTGCTAAACCATACGTATACCAAGGTTAGGGCCTTGGTATACCATGCATATACTTCACAAATAATGTGACAAAAATTGTGAGCTTTATCTTACCCCTAACATATGGGTAATAAAAAATCAAGCTTAATCATAAAACAGTGATCTAACAAAAAACTGTGTAATAAACACCCAGTGTATTAATTGAATATATTAATATATATAAAAAGAAAAAAAATGAAAAAAAAAAATCTGAAAAAAGTCCTTTCAAATCCAATTAAATGCAGATGAAGGGATGAAGTCCTCCAACAAGTGAATAGTGCTTGATCCACCACCGTATATCGGGATAATCTTTTTATATAGATTTTCAATTAATACACTGGGTGTTTATTACACAGTTTTTTGTTAGATCACTGTTTTATGATTAAAGCGGGAGTCCACCGGGACTCCGCGTTTTTTTTTTTTTTTTTTTAAAAGCCAGCAGCTACAAATACTGCAGCTGCTGACTTTTAAAATAGTGACACTTACCTGTCCAGCGCGTTCGCGATGTCGGCACCCGAAGCCGATCTCTAGGTCGTCTGTCGGGTCCTGCCGCCGCCATCTTGGGTATGGGAATCAGGAAATGGAGCCTTTCGGTTTCATTTCCCGGTTCCCTACTGCGCATGCGCGAATCGTGCTGCGCAATAAGGACGCTCCCCGCTGCCTCTGGGATCTGTGTGTTTCCCAGCAGGCAGCGGGGCACTTGCGGGAAGGGGTGGGCACTTGCGGAAAGGGGCGTAAGTTACGCCCCTTTCTGTAGAGAGCTTTTCCGGAAGTGGGTGCAGTTACCTGGATTATCCAGGTAACTGCACCCCCCTCCCCCCTGAAAGGTGCCGATTGTGGCACCGGAGGGGGGGAGGGTTCCGATGAGCGGAAGGTACACTTTAGGGTGGACCTCCGCTTTAAGCTTGATTTTTTATTACCCATATGTTAGGGGTAAGATAAAGTTCACAATTTTTGTCACATTATTTGTGAAGTATATGTATGGTATACCAAGGCCCTAGCCTTGGTATACGTATGGTTTAGCGCAGCTTATTTATTTTTTCTAGTTTGATTTCTGTAGTTATGTGATACAGTGAAGCCGCAGCTGAACTTGGTCCTTTGAGACCAATTAATATTCAATTTGTGATTCACCTTAGCGCAGTTTCTTTTTATTTTTTATCTATAAATAGATTAGCAGAGAGCTAAATTATTCACAGAAACAGCTCCGAGAGTCTCTGCCTATGTGGAATGGGGGTGTGAGCCTTTCCTCCAATCAGCTGTCTTGGCTGTGCGCCCAGACTTCAAGATCAGTGCTGAACAGGAAGAGAAAGTCTCTAACACAATGTGAACTGTCTAAAGAATATATAAAGCTGAAGACAGTAGATATACATGTAAAACTTATGTAGGGAGATTTGTTTCATCTCTGTTTATCATCTGAAGCGGTTCACTTCACTGGGTATATGTGAGGGATTACAACCACTTTAAAGTTTTAAATAAAACACATCTTATTTTAGACCTAGTGGCATTACTGGATCTTTGAGGTTCTCTATACAATGCAGGCAGATCTTAGCTGGTGGGAAAGGGGGGGGGGGGTGGGGTGGTGTTAATAGTTTTCTGAAAACAGCACCCCTTCCATTGCACACATTTCAAGAGCTCTAAACCCTGATGCAAAAAAGTGAGCTCTTGGGAGGATTTATACAAATATAAAAAAGCCTTGATGTGCAGATATCAATCCTGATCCATATGTGATATTGAGCCTTCAATAAAATCCAATAAATGGAATGGGCCAGGGACAGTAAGGCTGGGGAGGAAAGAGCTAGACATGGTTGGACATCCACCAGCCCATAAACAAGGTGGGCCATATTCCACTTTCTGCAGTGAAATCCCAATTTCAGTACAAGAGATGAACCTGTACAACTGTGTAAGACTCAAAGGCAAGACTGGAGTTAAAGGGGTTGTAAAGGTAAATGTTTTTTCACCTTAAACATAAGGTGAAAAAACATCTGACAGTCCCGGCACCCCGAGCCTCCCCCGTTTTACTTACCTCACCCCTCGAAAATCCCATGCTCGCCCCCGTCGTCCTTTCCACCGTTCAGCCTGGCCGCTGATTGGCTGGAGTGGATGGATGGAAAGCAGCACAGCCATTGGCTCGCGCTGCTGTCAATCACATCCACTGACGCGGAGCATCGGGGGGCGCGTGTGATACAGCGAGCGGCTATAGCCGCCGGCTGTATCACGGGAGCACGCCCGCAGATGCTTCTCACCATGCGAGGGAGCTCGCATGAACGTGAGAAGCATCTGCAGGAGGAAGCAGAGACAGCCGCAGAGGGACCCCAGAAGAGCAGGTTGGGGGCCACTCTGTGCAAAACGAGCTGCACAGTGGAGGTAAGTATAACATGTTTGTTATTTTAAAAAAAAAATAAAATCACTTTACAATCCCTTTAACGTGTAACATTTACACAAAATAAAATTCAACTGCATTTAACATTTAAAAAAAAACGTCTCTCAAAACGTTATACTCACCAATTCCCCAGTTTCTGGGTTGATAACATGGTCTTTATCAAAGTTGAATCCTCCTTTTGCATCCTGCAAAATATCAAGCTTAAAATTTAACTCTGATTGCTCACATTTGGTTTGTTAAATGTACCATTTAGCCCTGGTTCACACTGGAGCATTTTGACATGCGATTTGACACGTTAAATCGGCGTCAATTGCCGTCAATGGCACTATCCTAATTGGTGCGACTCCGAATCTGCATGGTTTGACAATTTGTTATACAGTGGTCATATGGAGTTGGTAAGAGTCTTGTGTATTTGTTGTGTGGAGCACTCGCTGTTATGATTCCTTCCTGATAATATTACCATCACATGAAGCAGACTGTTGGGTGTCTCTCCTGATCAGCACTTTTGTACACACGGTCGGAATTTCCAACCGCAAAATCCATTGGATCTTTTCCAACGACAAAATCCGTTGGATTTTTTCCGATGGATTTTGGCCCAAACTTGTCTAGCATACACATGGTTTCACAAAGTTGTTGGAAAATCCGATTGTTTTGAACGTGGTGACGTAGAACACGTACGACGGGACTTTAAATGGGCCAGTAGCCAATAGCTTTCGTCTCGTAATTTAAAAAAAAAAATTCCGATCGTGTCTACACATGATCGGAATTTATACGATTGGATTTTGTTGTGGGAAAATTTTAGATCCAGCTCTCAAACTTTGTGTGTCGGATTTTTGACACGATCGGATTTTCTGACAACACGATCCGATCGCACATTTTCCATCAGAAAGTCCGACCGTGTGTACAGGGCATGACACTTTTCCTTCAGACTTTTATGGACACGATGAGTTGGTGATTTATGTTTTAATCAATCTTTTATATAAAATTTATAATTGGATGTACAATATATAGGATTATTGAAATTTCATGTTTATACGTTTGTTTCCCTATATATTGGATATGATATGATTTGTATTACATATTTTAACACTGCACTTTTTATTGCACATAAATTTGGTATCATAAATTTTAGTGCTGGAAGTTGATAGGTATTCTACCCGAGCATGGTGATTTTTCTCTTGATTCAGATTCCAGGGAAAATCGGAAGTTGGGCAGTAGAGAGGGGGTTTGATATGCTATAAATGCCACCACATGGATATTCACTAGAGAAGTCACAGGGTAGTTTATGCCATAGCGCTATACTTTGAGAGCACCCTGCAGCTAGCAGTACACAGAGGTCTAGAAAGTGCTAAAATGAAGACTCAGTGAGTGAAGGTCACATACCACACAAACCCACAAATTACCAGTCCAGTGGGGTACAAGTAGGGGTGCCCAAGCTATGTTGAGAAAATAAATACCCATGTGCTTCAACTGTACGGCTTTGTTAACAAAGTAAAAGTATTGGTAAAGACAAAACTTTTTTTACTCAGTTTTGAAAAGAGTGGAGAGGGTTAAGAACCCCTGTCAGTTTTTATGGCGGTCTGTGCCCCTGTTAGGGAGATCTCACTCTAATTTTCTCAATTTACCATTATCATCGAAAGTCCCTAATTTTGTGTTGTCCTCAGAACAGTAATAGAGGGGGAATCTTCCAATGGGGACACTAGTTCTGATGACAGCCAGGGATTCCCTCTCATTTTCTGTTTTGGCTTTGGGACAGGAAGTGAAGGGAGTCCGATGGCTGAAGGTCACGATCCAATCTAGGCCCGCAATCTTCAGTCCAGCAGAGCTTATCGTGACTTCAACGCTGCTGTTAAGGATATCCTGATTTGAATAACTGCTGTGAAGAGATTAGCTGAAGAAGCAACCAAATAAAAATATCTATGGTGCAAAAAGTCTTGTATGAAGAGAAGAAATCATAAGAAAAATATATTGTTTTCCACAGCAAAGTTGAGGAAAATGCATTAAAACTTCTAGGACACTAGCAAAAATTTGGCATGACATGACATTTTTTGTCTCCAAACCTCTTGTAAGCAACAGTATAACTCACACATTCAAAAAATAATATATAATCAAAAAAGACAATTTCATTTATTTTTTGTTGTTGTGAGTTCCCCTCAACCCCTGTGTGCAAATATGTTGTCAGGAGGGCAGAAGTGAGGGGAAATCTATTTAGTGGAGCCCCAGATAAAAGGAAGGGTTAGCATTCTATTCAACACTAAGAAAAAATGGCTTGACATATGCTTTCCATTCAGTATACATTTATATGTAGGCCATAACACTAAATACTTTAATACATGTGCAATGCAAAGAAACAGTGTAACATTTTGTAGCAGTTCCTACACGGATTTCAATACGAATTACAAATACAAATTTAAGCATAATTTTATCAAATATTTTAGGCGGCATATTGATAACAGGATTCATGTACTAGATGAACATATGTGGCGTGTGAGAGCATGAAGAATATGCCTATAGTCACATACCTGAACAAAAAGCTTCCCACTGCCATGACCGAGTAATTCATGCAGACCAACCTGAACTTCAAAAGATGGTCCACGATACTTGATGAAAACATCCTGTAAAGAAAAAAATACTCTGTCACCATCCAATTACATTGCAGAAAAAGGAGTGTGGAGTTCCACCCACTTTTGAGAGGTGGTCTTAAATGAAAGACCACCCCTTTTTCCTTCTATAGTACCTTTTTGGAAGTACTGAGGGTACTTCCGATCCAGCCGGCCATCCAGCCGAGGACGTCACATCCTCTTCTGCGGTGAGCCCCCCGTTGCGTGTCCCAGAAGACAAGCTGGCCATTCACAAAGTGCTACGTATCTCACGCATGCGCAGTCAGAAACCGGCAGTGATGCTGCAAGGCTTCACTGCCAGTTTCCCTTAGTTGGCGTCTGCACCCTATCAGATGGATGGATGGAGCTCGGGGGCCCGAAATCGTGTGCTTCCTGGACAGGTCAAAATCAACGCATTTCGCAATAATCACTTCTTGTGCTGAAGGTTATTCTCAGTCATCATTTTCAACAAATATAAAAATTACCAAAAAACACTGCGCTATCTCTAGCAAACCAGCCGCTGACACACTAAAAGTGGAAATCTTAGTAAGGTCAATTGTAAAAGAAAGTGCCGCGCTAAATAAAGTAATATAATGATGAATGTGCAAACATAGACCTCTCCACAAAAATTACAAACATGTATACAATTATCAGGTGACCCCTATATCAGTTGAATATGTGTATATACGTTATACGTGAAAAAACAATACAAAAAATAAATTGACAGTCCTTCTGATAAGGATTAGTGCAATGTTCAAGCAAGGGATGAACAACAGTCCCCCACTTTCACGTGAAAAGTAAATGACAAGTCTTTCAGGAAATTCAAAAAAGTGCACAATACACCCTTGTGTGAATGCCACCACCTAGAACAAATTCAAAGCTTACCAGATGCCTTTGACCCAAACGGATATATGCCCGAAGGATCAAAACAGCTTTGATATAAACCGATTAGATGGTCTCCGAGGAAGAATGGAACCGACATAGCGTAATTCCGTAAAAAATTGAAGTTTTATTAAAACAGTATCACACTTACATTTCTGTAGTTGACATAGCGCTTTTTCAAAATAGTCACAGCAGTGAGTTTCTCCCGATGCGCTTCGTCTCCTCGGACGTCGTAAGTGTGATACTGTTTTAATAGAATTTCAAATTTTTATGGAATTACGGTATGTCGGTTCCATTATTCTTTTCTGTATGATCGCTTTGGTGGAGTATGATCTGCTTCTCTAACTGGAGGATATTTTGCATCGAGTTTGGTTTTGCATTGAGTTTCTATACCAACTAGTTCCATACCTCACGGTTCCTCGGAGACCATCTAATCGATTTATATCAAAGCTGTTTTTTTTCCTGAAAGATTTTCGTCATTTACTGTTCAAGTGAAAGTGGGGGACTGTTGTTCATCCCTCGCATGGACATTGCAGTAATCCTTATCAGAAGGACTCTGTCAATTTATTTTTTGTATTGTTTTTTCACGTATAACGTATATATATCACCCGATAATTGTATACAAGTTTGTAATTTTTGTGTAGAGGTCTATGTTTGCACATTCATCCTTATATTACTTTATTTAGCGCGGCACTTTCTTTTAAAATCATTTTCAACAGGGGGTGAGCTTTCCCAACTATCTTGGATCTAATCTAGGATACATCTTGCATAGATTTTTTGGTATCATCCTTATTGGGATCTGTATACTATTATGAGAGAGAGAGACTGAGGACTCAAGTTACTAAGAGTTGAGATTAAAAAGTATTTTTTTTTCAACATAATAAACATGTTCTACTTACCTGCTCTGTGCAGTGGTTTTGCACAGAGCAGCCCAGATCCTCCTCTTCGCGGGTCCCTGTTTGGCGCTCCTGGCCCCTCCCTCCTGCCGAGTGCCCACACAGCAAGCAGATTGATATGGTGGCACCTGAGCCGAGCCACTGCTCTGTGTGTCCATTCAGACACTGCCGTCTCTCTCTCCTCATTGGCTCACTGACTTTGACTGACAGCAGCGGGAGCCAATGGTGCCAGCTGTTGTCTCAGCTAATGAGGAGGGAGAGTCCCGGACAGCCGATGCTCTCGTGCAACATTGCTGGATCGAGATGGGGCTCAGGTAAATATTAGGAGGGCTGCTAAATACATTAAGATAAAAAAGCCTTCAGCCTTTACAACCACTTTAACTGCTTGCCTCCCGCCCACCGTCAAATGGCGGAGGGAGGGTGCGGCCCTCATTCTGGGATGACATCACATGAAGTTGTCGCAGAACGGCTGCGCAGCAATCGCGACCACGCCGTGTTGCTAGGTCATGTCGCGACCCTGATCTCTGTAAAGAGCCGCGGCTCTTTAAACCATGTGGTCAGCTGTGTCCAATCATAGCCAGTCACATGTAAACACGGAAATGGCACTAATCATCTCCCATTGCCTCACACTGACAGAGTGTGTGGCAAGGAGAGCTGATCAGCGGCATCTCCTCGCAGGGGACATCCAGACATGTAATCAGGGCACTGATCATCACTGCCCTGATTAAAATACAGCACCACCAGTGCCAGCAATCAGTGTCCACCAGTGCCAGCAATCAGTGCCTATTAGTGATGCCAGTCAGTGCTGGCTATCAGTGCTGCCCATCAATGCCCATAACAGTGGCATATTAGATATATAAATTAATTTTTTTGTAAAAAATTTGAAAACAGTGATTAAATACCACCAAAAGAAAGCTCTATTTGTGTGAAAAAAATTCTAACAATTTCACATAGTTACAGTGTAGCATGACCGTGCAATTGTCATTCAAAGTGTGACAGTGCTGAAAACTGTAAATAAAAGTAAATTGTAAACGAAAACGCCACACAGCTTTTGACAAGTCTTATCAAAAAAAAAAAAAAAAAGTCATCAATCATGATGAACGCCACCCACACGAGAAAAAACAAATAAAACCTGCCGCTTGCCCACCCAACTACGCTCACGCTTAGTGTCCGCAGACTGATTGACAATGGATGTACATTGGGGGATATTTTTTATTTTATTAATGACTTGTGTTTGTTTCCAGGGCACAACTATTTTTTTTTTTTAGTAGGGGTACTAGTAAAGCTTAGTCATTCACATAAGGGGGCAAGGTTCTGGGGGCCCCTTTGTTAAAGAGGGCTTCCAAATTCTAACAGACTATACCCCTGCACCCTCTTTTGTTCATCAACATGTGGACAAAGTGCTTTGCCAGTGTGCCCTCCCGACAAAGTGCCAGCTCCATGTTAAGGGCACGTGGCCCCATATTACACCCCCCCTTCCTGGGCCGCATGCTTGGATAAGAGTTTGTTGTGGATTTTGGAGGGTGGGACCTTACACTATTTTTTCGTTTTCTTTTTTGGTGTTATGCACCCCTCAAAATCCATACCAGACCTCAATGACTTGAAATGGATTGGTGGTGGTGGTGGTGGTGGGGGGTGGTGGGGGGATGGGACGACCGCATGCTGTTTTAAAAAAATAAAAAAACTGTTTACTCTCAGCTTGTTTGTTTACATTCTACTCTCAGTGGATGAGTCAATGGTTGTTAAGAATATGGTGGGTGCCGGATCCTTAACAACCAGCAAGTAATTACCTATATTTGAATATTTATTATCATACAGGATTTATATAGCGCCAACAGTTTGCACAGCGCTTTACAACATGAGGGCAGACAGTAAACTTACAATACAAATCAATACAAGGGGGATCAGAGGGTGTGGCTAGACTTTTACATAGGATTATCTATTAATATGCGATATTTACAGAACATTTCTTAGGTTTGCTGTAAATACAGCATCATTTCTTTCCACAAACAACTCTACTGGAATGCAGCTTGAACATGTCAAATGCAAGTTAAAAGGCAGTTAAATCAGCCCTATAAATTAATTCTGAATTATCTCAGAAGCATTTCACCCTGATATCTAACGCAAGCTGCATTTTCCCATTGACACAAGCCCTTACAAATTATATATATTAGCTCAATTCCATTACTATATTATGTTACTTTACAACATAGCTCATTCAGAAGCAAACCAAGAAAGCTTCCATTTAGCTTGTCACGAGAAGGGTCAACACAGAGGAATCAGGGGGAGAGGAGGCAGAAGCTGGAACATATTACAAGTTCCATCCTAAATATAGGTGGCACATTTATCATGTTCCAAAAGTGAACTTGGCCTTTATTACCACTTTAAGTAGGGTGAACCAGAGGGAAGCGAGCCAGCGTCAACATTCAGCGAAGCTCATCCTCACCATCAGAAGCTCTGGGGAATACCGACTGACCCTTTGACTTCAAGCCCTGGGCAATCCTGCGTCACCTGCTCTTACAATGGACCAACTTCGGAAGAGCCCTTCAGCGTGGTTACAGTTCCGCAGATTAAATTCCATGTCTGATCTGCCCCATGATGGCCAGACTCTATAGGGAACTGGCTGTCAGACAACACTTTTTGGGTACACCTACCATCTCCCTTGGGTATCCTTTAGGCCTCATGCACACAGGATGTTAGAAAAACGCCAGTAGAGTTAGCTGTAATGTGAGTTTTGCAGTGTGTCTGCAGTAGCGTTTTTTATTAAGAAAAACTAAAACTCCCACAAAAGCTTATGGTTCAAAAATGTTCAAACACCGAAAAGCCGCATTGTTCAGCTTTTTTTCAGAGTTAGAGCATTTTTACAGCTGAACTACTCCTCTCAAAACCACTAGTTCTGGGTTTTTTTCCAGGCAAAAAATGCTCCTGTCAAAAACACTAATGCCCCATACACACGGTCGGACATTCCAACCACAAAATCCGTCAGATTTTTTACGACGGATTTTGGCCGAAACTAGTCTTGCATACACACGGTTGCACAAAGTTGTCGCAAAATCCGATCGTTCGGAACGAGGTGACGTACGACGGGACTATGTAGAGGCCAGCAGCCAATAGTTTTCGTCTCCAATTTTTTTCTGAGCATGCGTGGCTTTGTTCGTCGGAATTCTCTACACACAATCGCAAAAAGTCAGATTGGATTTTGTTGTCGGAAAATTTTAAATCCATCTGGCAAACTTTTTCTGTCGGAAATTCTGAAAAAAAGTCTGATAGAGCCCACACACGATCGGATTTTCCAACAACATAATCCGATCTGACTTTTTCCGTCTCAATTTCCAACAGTCTGTATGGGGCATAACAGCCTATGTGTACATAGACACATAGGATAACATGCTGGGGAGTTTACTGGCTGCAGAAAAAAACACCTGAAGCCAGAAAAAGCAGCTGTAAAAACATTCAGTGTGCATGAGGCCTTATAATTTAGCTAGAGGGTCCACATCAGTATGTCACCTTACACAAAATGCATACACATTTAACATACAAATAAAAGCAGACCTCTGGACTGTTCCCCATTTGAAGTCAATATGTCTGTATACTGCACCTTGTCTTCCTCTGATAAAAATGTTAGCTTTTCACGCTCAGTGATTGATCCAACTGATAAAACATTTCCCAAAGAGACATTTTTAAATCCAACACTCTGCCGGATATCATCATCTGAAACAAAGAAAGAATAGCACCCATGACATTCAGCATATTATAACAAAACAAATCATGTCAAACTATGTGATTTTTTTTATAAATACACTCCTAATGCCGCGTACACACGACTGGACTTTTCGAGGGACTAGGTCCGACGGACTTTCGGCAGAGTTCCGACGGACTTTCCGAATGAACGGACTTGGCCACACACAATCACACCAAAGTACAACGGATTCGAACGTGATGACGTACGACCGGACTAGAATAAGGAAGTTCATAGCCAGTAGCCAATAGCTGCCCTAGCGTCGGTTTTTGTCCGTCGGACTAGCATACACACAAATGGATTTCTCGGCCCGGCGGAATTCCGGTGGGAAAATCTAAAACATGTTCTATTTCGGTCGTGTGTACGTGGCATAAATGTTAGAGAAATTTTAACTGCTAATTCTAAAATGATGTTATGTTTTAGGGCCTGGAAAAGAAGAGGGCTGTGTGTTAATGGATAAGTTCGCTTTAAAAATAAATAAATGCACATTTTTTGCAGGTAATAAAATGTCCATTTATTTTCTTAGGAGCCTGTAGAGCATATCAGGCTCCTGCAAGCTCTCAGTGCAGCTGTCTGCCTGTACCTCCCGTATAGACAAGACAGTTACTAAAGCCGGGGAGGAATCAATGAACTACGAGAGCGCTCACCAGCACCTTTGCAGTTCAATAAGGTACAAAAACAGCAACTGAATACAGAACACTGCATGGTACATGCAGTCTGTATAAAACAAAAACAAAAAAAAACAGCATTCTACTAAGAAAAAAAACAAACAAAAAAAACAAACATAGCCCGTGACCAAGACAGCATTCTCCACATGCAAGGAGAATCCAGGATACAAACCCTCTCCAAATACTAAAGACAGAGGCAACATAATGATACACTCCACACACTAGCTCTTATGATGAACGGAGAAACTAATAGTTGAATAATCTAGGCGGTAAAAGGAAAACACATTTTTAATTCAAATGAATGGACAAAAAACTTGGCGTAGTAAAGGAAGAACAAAGTCAGAGACAGTGAGAGGACCCCTTCACACACACACTTTATCAAACTTATGGGGTACACCTCTATTGGAATAAGTTGCTTTATAAAAGGGAAGAGACCTATTAAAGTGGAGGGCCACCCTGAAAAAAAAAAAATATTAAAAATGACAAAAAAAAAAAATGTATTTTTTTTTACTTACCAGAAGTGCCTGTTGCTAGGCACATAATCCTAATCTTCCTCTTCCTCCTCCGCGGAGATCTTCTGTCTTCTCTCCTCCGTGCGGCGTCTTCTGGGTAATGGGTCACGCTGTGTTCTGGGAACTGTGTGTTCCAGAACACAGCGCGTCCCATTCACAAAGCGCTGCGTGACTCGCGCATGCGCAGTAGAAAATGGGCAGTGAAGCCGTAGGACTCCACTGTCTGTTTCCCTTACAAGGAATGGCGGCGCCGGGACCCGAGAGCCAAGGGACGGGTCGGCCGACATCGCGGGCGCCCTGGACAGGTAAGTGGGCTGATTAAGTCAGCAGCTGCAGTGTTTGCAGCTGCTGACTTTTTTTTTTTTTAAATGGCCCTCCGCTTTAACTAAAAATCTCCAAACTGCTGATTTCGGGGCTGCAGCCATGCTGTTTTTAAAGTGGTATTAACCACTTGAGGACCGCCGTATTGCCATTGTACGTCAGCACAATGGCACAGGCAGGCATAATCACGTACATCTACGTGATTGCCTTCCAGCGGGTGGGGGGTCCGATCGGACCCCCTCCCGCTGGATACGGCGGTCCGATTCGGTCCAGGAGCGCTCCGTGATGAGGGGATGGCCGTTGGTTTTCGGCCACCCCCTCTGGATCGCTCCTGGCCAATGAGAAGCTTCCTCCCCTGTGTATTGTTTACACAGGAAGGAGGAAGTGATGTCATTCTCCTCGGGGCGGTCTTTTTGACCGGACTACGAGGAGAACAGTAAAAGTAAGTGTGCACCAACACTACACTGACATGTAGGTACACACAGGCACACAAACCCCCCCTGATCCCCCCCCCGATCGCCCCCCAATCCCCCCCCCCCGCCCCCCCCCCCCCCAGTCACAGTGTCACTGATTGCCTTGATCATTTCTTTACTGATCAATGCATTCAGTGTCAGTTGTGACAGTAAAAACTGTCAGGACAGTTAGTGTTAGGTCCAGGGTAGCCCCCTATCACCCCCCAATAAAGATTTAACCCCCTGATTGCCCCTAGAGTTAACCCTTTCACCCCCTTTTGCCAGTGTCACTAAGCGATCATTTTTCTGATCGCTGCATGTGTCGCTAGTGTCGCTAGGTAGCTAGTTATTTTTTTAGGTTCACCGCCAGGTTTTTATAGCGCTAGGTACCCCGATATACTACCCAATAATGTTTTTAACCCCCTGATTGCCGCTAGTTAACCCTTTCACCCCCTTTTGCCAGTGTCACTAAGCGATCGTTTTTCTGATCGCTGCATTAGTGTCGCTACAGTCGCTAGGTAGCTAGTTATTTTTTTAGGTTCACCGCCAGGTTTTTATAGCGCTAGGTACCCCGATATACTACCCAATAATGTTTTTAACCCCCTGATTGCCGCTAGTTAACCCTTTCACCCCCTTTTGCCAGTGTCACTAAGCGATCATTTTTCTGATCGCTGCATGTGTCGCTAGGTAGCTAGTTATTTTTTTAGGTTCACCGCCAGGTTTTTATATCGCTAGGTACCCCGATATACTACCCAATAATGGTTTTAACCCCCTGATTGCCGCTAGTTAACCCTTTCACCCCCTTTTGCCAGTGTCACTAAGCGATCGTTTTTCTGATCGCTGCATTAGTGTCGCTACAGTCGCTAGGTAGCTAGTTATTTTTTTAGGTTCACCGCCAGGTTTTTATAGCGCTAGGTACCCCGATATACTACCCAATAATGGTTTTAACCCCCTGATTTCCGCTAGTTAACCCTTTCACCCCCTTTTGCCAGTGTCACTAAGCGATCGTTTTTCTGATCGCTGCATTAGTGTCGCTACAGTCGCTAGGTAGCTAGTTATTTTTTTAGGTTCACCGCCAGGTTTTTATAGCGCTAGGTACCCCGATATACTACCCAATAATGTTTTTAACCCCCTGATTGCCGCTAGTTAACCCTTTCACCCCCTTTTGCCAGTGTCACTAAGCGATCATTTTTCTGATCGCTGCATGTGTCGCTAGGTAGCTAGTTATTTTTTTAGGTTCACCGCCAGGTTTTTATATCGCTAGGTACCCCGATATACTACCCAATAATGGTTTTAACCCCCTGATTGCCGCTAGTTAACCCTTTCACCCCCTTTTGCCAGTGTCACTAAGCGATCGTTTTTCTGATCGCTGCATTAGTTTCGCTACAGTCGCTAGGTAGCTAGTTATTTTTTTAGGTTCACCGCCAGGTTTTTATAGCGCTAGGTACCCCGATATACTACCCAATAATGGTTTTAACCCCCTGATTTCCGCTAGTTAACCCTTTCACCCCCTTTTGCCAGTGTCACTAAGCGATAATTTTTCTGAACGCTGCATCAGTGTCGCTAGGTAGCTAGTTATTTTTTTAGGTTCACCGCCAGGTTTTTATAGCGCTAGGTACCCCGATATACTACCCAATAATGGCTTTAACCCCCTGATTGCTGCTAGTTAACCCTTTCACCCCCTTTCACCAGCGATCACAGTATAAGTGTCACTGGTGACGCTGGTTAGCCAGTTAGTTATTTAGGTTCCCCGTCAGGTTTTTATATAGCGCCAGGGACCCCCATATACTACCTAATAAAAATTTGAACCCCCTGATTGCCCCTAGTTAACCCTTTCACCACTGATCACCGTATAAGTGTTACGGGTGACTCTGGTTAGTTTGTTTTTTATAGCATTTTATATTCAAATCCGGAAGGCAGTGTTTGGTTTTCGGGGTCCCGTACGTGGCTAGGCTCCCAAAAAGTCCCCCACATGTGGTATCCCCGTACTCGGGAGAAGCAGCAGAATTTATTTTGGGGTGTAATTTGACTTCTGCACATAGCATGTGTGAGCAATATATCATTTAGTGACAACTTTGTGCAAAAAAAAAAAAAGTTTGTAATATTCCCGCAACTTTTGGCAAAATATAAAATATTCCATGGACTCAACATGCCTCTCAGTAAATAGCTTGGGGTGTCTACTTTCCAAAATGGGGTCATTTGGGGGGGTTTTGTGCTATTTTGGCATTTTATGGCCTTCGAAACTGTGATAGGTAGTGAGGAGTTAAATCAAAAATTTGCACCCTTAGAAATCCTGAAGGTGGTGATTGGTTTTCGGGGTGCCGTTCGCGACTAGACTCCCAAAAAGTCCCACACATGTGGTATCCCCGTACTCGGGAGAAGCAGCAGAATGTATTTTGGGGTGTCATTTCACATATGCCCATAGCATGTGTGAGCAATATATCATTTAGTGACAACTTGGTGCAAAAAAAAAAAAGTTTGTAATATTCCCGCAACTTGTGGCAAAATATAAAATATTCCATGGACTCAACATGCCTCTCAGTAAATAGCTTGGGGTGTCTACTTTCCAAAATGGGGTCATTTTGGGGGGTTTTGTGCTATTTTGGCATTTTATGGCCTTCGAAACTGTGATAGGTAGTGAGGAGTTAAATCAAAAATTTGCACCCTTAGAAATCCTGAAGGTGGTGATTGGTTTTC
The DNA here is from genome assembly GCF_037356315.1 of Lithobates pipiens. Taxonomy (NCBI): domain Eukaryota; kingdom Metazoa; phylum Chordata; class Amphibia; order Anura; family Ranidae; genus Lithobates; species Lithobates pipiens. The sequence continues at coordinate 71,866,439 of NW_027507686.1, read as the reverse complement.
GGGGTGCCCTGCGCGACTAGACTCCCAAAAAGTCCCACACACGTGGTATCGCCATACTCGGGAGAAGTAGCGGAATATATTTTGGGGTGCAATTCCACATATAACCATGGCATGTGTGAGCAATATATCATTTAGTGACAACTTTTTTTTTTTTTTTTGTCATTATTCAATCCCTTAGGACAAAAAAAATAAATATTCAATGGGCTCAACATACCCATCAGCAATTTCCTTGGGGTGTCTACTTTCCAAAATGGGGTCATTTGGGGGGGATTTGTACTGCCCTGCCATTTTAGCACCTCAAGAAATGAGATCGGCAGTCATAAATTAAAAGCTGTGTAAATTCCAGAAAATGTACTCTAGTTTGTAGACGCTATAACTTTTGCGCAAACCAAAAAATATACGCTTATTGACATTTTTTTTACTAAAGACATGTGGCTGAATAAATTTTGCCCTCAATGTATGACTAAAATTTAGTTTATTCGATTTTTCTTATAACAAAAAGAAGAAAATATCTTTTTTTTTCAAAATTTTCGCTCTTTTTCCATTTATATCGCAAAAAAAAAAAATCGCAGAGGCAATCAAATACCATCAAAAGAAAGCTCTATTTGTGGGAAGAAAAGGACGCAAATTTCGTTTGGGTGCAATATTGCATGACCGCGCAATTACCAGTTAAAGCAGCGCAGTGCGAAATTGCAAAAAGACCTCTGGTCCTTAAGGTGTTTATTGGTCCGCAGCTGAAGTGGTTAAACCCAAAAGTAAACATTTAAATTGCACTTTACCATTTCTTAAGTTTGATGCATTAATTTTCCTTTTTAGGCTTCCTTCCTTCTATTTTCATCTGGTGATCCAGTCTGCTTGTTGTTTTTCAAAAGAACAAGCTCTCCAGCAGAATGTATCAGTTATAAAGATGAGACAAACCATTTACCACCAACAGGGGGTGTGTACAATGATCAACCTAATGTAAATGTAAAATTTTACAAGACGTTAAAGTGCTGTCTGGAGTTTGGCTTTAATTTATTAGTGGAACTAAATCCGCCAGTGTATCTAACACTCCTCTCCCCCCCAGACTGACAATACTTCTATTCAAAGGTGCCCCCTGTGCTCTTTCATCCAGAGTGAGGGCTCTCTAATACAGGGGATGTGTTACTGGCCAGATCAGCAGGAGGAAAAAAGACTAAAATAAGAAAACAAATGCAGCCACCACTAGTGATGGACGAACTTCCGACGGGACGTTTCGCGAACGCGAAATGCGAACGGACCCAAACGTTCGCGAAACCGAACGTTCGCCGCGGGCCCCATTGACTTCAATGGGAGGCGAACTTTGCAAACCTTCATGTCGAATTTGCGGCCACGTGGTAATTATTAGGGGGTAAAACGTAGTCCCACCATCTGGACAATGACATAATACATGTATGAGGTGAATTTGGGATCGATAACTACAAGCATTTTTATTTTATTTGGGAAATTGTTCTAACAATTCAGGACTATGGAGCTAATGAAGGCAATGGAGGAGAGGGAAGGTCAGGGACCAGGGTAGGCAAAGAAGAGGGTGCAGGAGATGATCACCAGCAGCGTGACATACCGGAATGACACATGCACCGTGATAGAGGCATCTGACAGCAGCACCGTAATACAGAGCACTGACAGCAGCACCGTGACATACAGCGCTGACAGCAGCACCGTGACATACAGCGCTGACAGCAGCACCGTGACATACAGCGCTGACAGCAGCACCGTGACATACAGCGCTGACAGCAGCACCGTGACATACAGCGCTGACAGCAGCACCGTGACATACAGCGCTGACAGCAGCACCGTGACATACAGCGCTGACAGCAGCACCGTGACATACAGCGCTGACAGCAGCACCGTGACATACAGCGCTGACAGCAGCACCGTGACATACAGCGCTGACAGCAGCACCGTGACATACAGCACTGACAGCAGCACCGTAAGCAGCCCCAGGAGGAAGTCAGCACAGCACAGGGATGGTGTGATCCCCTCATAATAAGAACCCCCAGGAGGAAGTCAGCACAGCACAGGGATAGTGTGATCCCTTCATAATAAGAACCCCCAGGAGGAAGTCAGCACAGCACAGGGATATCATAAGCAGCCCCAGTAGAAATATGACACCGCTCAACCTCTTCAAAGAGGAGGGTAGGGGCATATAGTACGGTGTGCTTTTTTGGGTCAAGGAAGTGAGCCAAATGAATTAAGAAGGTCTGTGTGCTTGATTAAAAAAATAGTTTATAGACATATACATGGTCTACTGGTCACATGTGTTGAATTCCTCCGAGATCCATGCCTCATTCATTTTTAGAAATGTGAGGTAGTTAACACTGTGGTGAGCTAGGCGAGTACGCTTATCGGTCACAATCCCCCCTGCTGCGCTGAACGTCCTTTCGGACAGGACACTGGATGAGGGGCAAGCCAACAGTTCGATTGCAAATTGGGCAAGCTCTGGCCAGAGGTCAAGCCTGCCCACCCAGTAGTCTAGGGGTTCATCACTCCTCAGAGCGTCCACATCGGCCGTTAACCCAATGTAGTCGGACACCTGACGGTCTAGGCGTTCCCTGATGCTGGATCCGGATGACACCTGTCGATGGGTCGGCTGAAAGAATGACCTCATATCCGAAGTCACCAACACATCTTCAAACCGGCCTCTTCTTGCAGGCGCTGTTGGATTGGTACCCGCAAATCCTTCTCTGGGAGTGGGAATTGCTCCTCTGCCAGCGCACGCAAAAGCAGAATGCAGCATTTCTCGAAGCAAGGCCTGGAAGTGCTGCATTCTGACAGCCCTCTGCGACGGCGGTAACATTTCCGCCATTTTGTGTTTGTACCGGGGGTCTAAGTACGTTGCCACCCAGTACTGGTCCTTGACCCTCATGCTTTTTATACGGGGGTCCCTATTAAAACACTGGAGCATGAAGGCCCCCATTTGCACTAAAGTGGAAGCGGTGTGGTGGCCTGGCTCCTGCTCATCATCCAGGATAATGTCGTCCTCTTCATTCTCCTCTCCCCATCCTCGCACAACAGGGATCACAGAAAGGTTTAAAGCATGCTCTTCTTGCTCCTGCTCATCCGCCCCGGCACCATCCTCCTCTGACTCCTCATCAGACTCCTGTTGTTGACTTGTCTCAGATAGAGTAGCCCCCCCTGGGAATTCATCCAGCATTGCGACTTCCTCATCTTCCCGCTCCTGCTCCTCCACAGCCTGATCAATGACACGACGCAATGCACGCTCCAGAAAGAAGGCATAAGGTACCATGTCACTGATGGCGCCATGGCTGCGACTGACCAGTTTGGTGATCTCCTCAAATGGCCGCAGAAGTCTGCATGTGTCGCGCATGAGCAGCCACTGGCGCGGTGAAAAAAAACCCAGCTCCCCAGAACCGTTTCTTTCGCAGAGTTCATACAGGTAGACGTTAACTGCACGTTTCTGCTGGAGCAGCCTATCAAGCATATAGAAGGTTGAGTTCCATCGCGTCGGGCAATCGCAAATAAGACGTCTGACCGGCAGATGGTGTCGCCGCTGAATGTCAGCAAGGCGAGCCATGGCCGTGTAAGATCTTCTGAAATGGGCCGAGATTTTCCTTGCCTGCCGCAAGATGTCCTGGACCCCAGGGTATTTGACAAGGAATCGCTGCACGACCAAGTTTAAGACGTGTGCCATGCACGGCACGTGCGTGATTTTGCCCTGTTTCAATGCGCTAAGCAGATTGGCACCGTTGTCACACACCACTTTACCAACTGTCAAATTGAGCGGTGTTAGCCACTCATCTGCCTGTGAACGCAAAGCTGAAAGGAGTGCCGGGCCAGTGTGGCTCTTTGCTTCCAGGCACAACAGACGCAGCACGGCATGGCAACGTCTCACCTGGCATGTGGAATAGGTTCTGGGGAGCTTGGGCGGTGCAGTGGAAGAGACGCTAGCAGCGGAAAAGGAGGAGGCAGCTGAGGAGGAGAGGGAGGAGGATGGAGTAGGAGGAGGAGAAGAAGAGTCAGGCCTGCATGCAATCCGTGGCGGTAAAACCAAATCTACACGGGTGCCACGGGTTACATGCTTGACGGCCGTCAGAAGGTTCACCCAGTGGGCAGTAAAACTGATATACCTTCCCTGCCCGTGTTTGCTAGACCACGTGTCTGTGGTCAGATGTATCTTGGCACCGACACTGTGTGCCAGAGATACATTCACTTGCCGCTGAACATGGCCATATAGCTCTGGGATGCCCTTCTCTGAGAAATACTTCCTTCCTGGGACCTTCCATTGTGGTGTTCCAATGGCCACAAATTTGCGAAAGGCCTCCGAGTCCACCAGTTTATATGGCAGTAGTTGGCGGGCTATGAGTTCTGACAAGCCAGCCGCCAACCGTTGGGCAAGAGGGTTATCCGGCGTCATCATTTTTTTACGCTCAAACATTAGGCCCACGGAAGCCTGCCTTTTTGCAGAAAAATGTGAGCTTGGCGTGATGGAAGGTGGAGTGGAGGACAATTGTGAGGAGAGAGGAGAAGGAGAAGTAGAAGACGAGGCTGGACGGTGAGAGCCTGCAGTGTGGCTTTGTGTGTTCCGTTGCTCCCACTGGGCTCGGTGATGGCTGCTCATGTGCCTTCTTAAGGCGGTCGTCCCTAGGTGAGTATTGGGCTTACCGCGACTAACGCGTTGACTGCAAAGATTGCAGATGGCAACGCTATTGTCAGCAGCGGACACGTTAAAAAAAGCCCACACTGCGGAGCCATGTGCCGGTGTCCTGGGAGCGCCAGATGTGACCGTACATGGTCGATGACTCGCTCCTGATACATTTGCAGTCTGCTTTGTCCCTGCTGTGCAATGTAAGTCATTGCTGCTTCTCCTCCCTATCTGCTGGTCCATATCTCCCTCTGAACTCCCCTCCTCTTCCTCTCTTGTGGGCACCCACGTGACATCACTAGACACGTCATCATCAACGTCACCTTCCCCACCGCTATAAGTAGAGATCTCGGAGTAGGCAGCAACACCGGGGACCAACCTCCTCCTTGGGCTGATCTGGGTACTGGCGTCAGACTGCTGAGTAGCGCTTGTTGCTACCTCCTCTTCCTGATCCAATACCAAGAGTGGCTGCGCATCAGAAATGTCCTCTTGATATGGATCGGAAAATAATTCCAGTGACTCAAGCGGAAGGTATGTGGTGGTGGTGGTGGTGGTCGTGTTGTTGGTGGTAGTGTCTTTGGGGGTGCACATAGCAGAGAGTGAAGAAGAGGGTGCAGATCGAGAGGATGAGGAGGGTGCAGAAGAGTAAGGCTGAGCGAGCCACTCAACCAAGTCTGGTGCATCCTTTAAAGTAATTGAACGCACCTTCTGCAACTTCCCACTTTGGCTCAAGCCTGTTGCTCCTGCCCTACCCCTACCACCCCTGCGGAAGGGCCTGCCTCTTCCTCTGCCTGTCATTTTTTAAATGACCCTGTGACAAAACTCTTAGTCCCTATACCGATGAAGGACTGCTGCAGTATAGGGCAGCGGTCAGCAGTGGTGCACGTCAACCCTATCTATTGTGGACCGATAGCGGTCCTTACAGAACAGCAGACTGTACCGCACTCAAGCCTATGTACCGTAGCACCCTATACCAAGTTACCAGTCCTTATAAGAACTTTTGTGGACCAAGCAGGTTGTGTATTAGTGTTTAGCAGACTGTACGTCAGTCCCTATACCGCTGAAGGACTGCTGCAGTATAGGGCAGCGGTCAGCAGTGGTGCACGTCAACCCTATCTATTGTGGACCGATAGCGGTCCTTACAGAACAGCAGACTGTACCGCACTCAAGCCTATGTACCGTAGCACCCTATACCAAGTTACCAGTCCTTATAAGAACTTTTGTGGAACAAGCAGGTTGTGTGTTAGTGATTAGCAGACTGTACGTCAGTCCCTATACCGCTGAAGGACTGCTGCAGTATAGGGCAGCGGTCAGCAGTGGTGCACGTCAACCCTATCTATTGTGGACCGATAGCGGTCCTTACAGAACAGCAGACTGTACCGCACTCAAGCCTATGTACCGTAGCACCCTATACCAAGTTACCAGTCCTTATAAGAACTTTTGTGGACCAAGCAGGTTGTGTATTAGTGTTTAGCAGACTGTACGTCAGTCCCTATACCGCTGAAGGACTGCTGCAGTATAGGGCAGCGGTCAGCAGTGGTGCACGTCAACCCTATCTATTGTGGACCGATAGCGGTCCTTACAGAACAGCAGACTGTACCGCACTCAAGCCTATGTACCGTAGCACCCTATACCAAGTTACCAGTCCTTATAAGAACTTTTGTGGAACAAGCAGGTTGTGTGTTAGTGATTAGCAGACTGTACGTCAGTCCCTATACCGCTGAAGGACTGCTGCAGTATAGGGCAGCGGTCAGCAGTGGTGCACGTCAACCCTATCTATTGTGGACCGATAGCGGTCCTTACAGAACAGCAGACTGTACCGCACTCAAGCCTATGTACCGTAGCACCCTATACCAAGTTACCAGTCCTTATAAGAACTTTTGTGGAACAAGCAGGTTGTGTGTTAGTGATTAGCAGACTGTACGTCAGTCCCTATACCGCTGAAGGACTGCTGCAGTATAGGGCAGCGGTCAGCAGTGGTGCACGTCAACCCTATCTATTGTGGACCGATAGCGGTCCTTACAGAACAGCAGACTGTACCGCACTCAAGCCTATGTACCGTAGCACCCTATACCAAGTTACCAGTCCTTATAAGAACTTTTGTGGACCAAGCAGGTTGTGTATTAGTGTTTAGCAGACTGTACGTCAGTCCCTATACCGCTGAAGGACTGCTGCAGTATAGGGCAGCGGTCAGCAGTGGTGCACGTCAACCCTATCTATTGTGGACCGATAGCGGTCCTTACAGAACAGCAGACTGTACCGCACTCAAGCCTATGTACCGTAGCACCCTATACCAAGTTACCAGTCCTTATAAGAACTTTTGTGGACCAAGCAGGTTGTGTATTAGTGTTTAGCAGACTGTACGTCAGTCCCTATACCGCTGAAGGACTGCTGCAGTATAGGGCAGCGGTCAGCAGTGGTGCACGTCAACCCTATCTATTGTGGACCGATAGCGGTCCTTACAGAACAGCAGACTGTACCGCACTCAAGCCTATGTACCGTAGCACCCTATACCAAGTTACCAGTCCTTATAAGAACTTTTGTGGAACAAGCAGGTTGTGTGTTAGTGATTAGCAGACTGTACGTCAGTCCCTATACCGCTGAAGGACTGCTGCAGTATAGGTGAGCGGTCAGCAGTGGTGCACGTCAACCCTATCTATTGTGGACCTATAGCGGTCCTTACAGAACAGCAGACTGTACCGCACTCAAGCCTATGTACCGTAGCACCCTATACCAAGTTACCAGTCCTTATAAGAACTTTTGTGGACCAAGCAGGTTGTGTATTAGTGTTTAGCAGACTGTACGTCAGTCCCTATACCGCTGAAGGACTGCTGCAGTATAGGGCAGCGGTCAGCAGTGGTGCACGTCAACCCTATCTATTGTGGACCGATAGCGGTCCTTACAGAACAGCAGACTGTACCGCACTCAAGCCTATGTACCGTAGCACCCTATACCAAGTTACCAGTCCTTATAAGAACTTTTGTGGAACAAGCAGGTTGTGTGTTAGTGATTAGCAGACTGTACGTCAGTCCCTATACCGCTGAAGGACTGCTGCAGTATAGGGCAGCGGTCAGCAGTGGTGCACGTCAACCCTATCTATTGTGGACCGATAGCGGTCCTTACAGAACAGCAGACTGTACCGCACTCAAGCCTATGTACCGTAGCACCCTATACCAAGTTACCAGTCCTTATAAGAACTTTTGTGGAACAAGCAGGTTGTGTGTTAGTGATTAGCAGACTGTACGTCAGTCCCTATACCGCTGAAGGACTGCTGCAGTATAGGTGAGCGGTCAGCAGTGGTGCACGTCAACCCTATCTATTGTGGACCTATAGCGGTCCTTACAGAACAGCAGACTGTACCGCACTCAAGCCTATGTACCGTAGCACCCTATACCAAGTTACCAGTCCTTATAAGAACTTTTGTGGACCAAGCAGGTTGTGTATTAGTGTTTAGCAGACTGTACGTCAGTCCCTATACCGCTGAAGGACTGCTGCAGTATAGGGCAGCGGTCAGCAGTGGTGCACGTCAACCCTATCTATTGTGGACCGATAGCGGTCCTTACAGAACAGCAGACTGTACCGCACTCAAGCCTATGTACCGTAGCACCCTATACCAAGTTACCAGTCCTTATAAGAACTTTTGTGGAACAAGCAGGTTGTGTGTTAGTGATTAGCAGACTGTACGTCAGTCCCTATACCGCTGAAGGACTGCTGCAGTATAGGGCAGCGGTCAGCAGTGGTGCACGTCAACCCTATCTATTGTGGACCGATAGCGGTCCTTACAGAACAGCAGACTGTACCGCACTCAAGCCTATGTACCGTAGCACCCTATACCAAGTTACCAGTCCTTATAAGAACTTTTGTGGAACAAGCAGGTTGTGTGTTAGTGATTAGCAGACTGTACGTCAGTCCCTATACCGCTGAAGGACTGCTGCAGTATAGGTGAGCGGTCAGCAGTGGTGCACGTCAACCCTATCTATTGTGGACCTATAGCGGTCCTTACAGAACAGCAGACTGTACCGCACTCAAGCCTATGTACCGTAGCACCCTATACCAAGTTACCAGTCCTTATAAGAACTTTTGTGGACCAAGCAGGTTGTGTATTAGTGTTTAGCAGACTGTACGTCAGTCCCTATACCGCTGAAGGACTGCTGCAGTATAGGGCAGCGGTCAGCAGTGGTGCACGTCAACCCTATCTATTGTGGACCGATAGCGGTCCTTACAGAACAGCAGACTGTACCGCACTCAAGCCTATGTACCGTAGCACCCTATACCAAGTTACCAGTCCTTATAAGAACTTTTGTGGAACAAGCAGGTTGTGTGTTAGTGATTAGCAGACTGTACGTCAGTCCCTATACCGCTGAAGGACTGCTGCAGTATAGGGCAGCGGTCAGCAGTGGTGCACGTCAACCCTATCTATTGTGGACCGATAGCGGTCCTTACAGAACAGCAGACTGTACCGCACTCAAGCCTATGTACCGTAGCACCCTATACCAAGTTACCAGTCCTTATAAGAACTTTTGTGGAACAAGCAGGTTGTGTGTTAGTGATTAGCAGACTGTACGTCAGTCCCTATACCGCTGAAGGACTGCTGCAGTATAGGTGAGCGGTCAGCAGTGGTGCACGTCAACCCTATCTATTGTGGACCTATAGCGGTCCTTACAGAACAGCAGACTGTACCGCACTCAAGCCTATGTACCGTAGCACCCTATACCAAGTTACCAGTCCTTATAAGAACTTTTGTGGACCAAGCAGGTTGTGTATTAGTGTTTAGCAGACTGTACGTCAGTCCCTATACCGCTGAAGGACTGCTGCAGTATAGGGCAGCGGTCAGCAGTGGTGCACGTCAACCCTATCTATTGTGGACCGATAGCGGTCCTTACAGAACAGCAGACTGTACCGCACTCAAGCCTATGTACCGTAGCACCCTATACCAAGTTACCAGTCCTTATAAGAACTTTTGTGGAACAAGTGAGTTGTGAATGTTTAGCAGACTGCAGCAGAAGGGCAGCAGTCAAGTATAATATCCTTTCTATATTTGGAAGAAAGAATATTATACATGTACAAGCCTATTACTGTACCACTGATACCAGTCCTGAAAAGAACCTTTGTGGAACTAATAATAACAGCAAGTCTTTAAAATTACCCTCACTGCCTGACAACACTGCTTCCTTCCTGTCCCTATACAAATTGGCAAAAAAAGAGAACGATTAGTGGTTACTGGAACAGCTCTTTTGTGGACCTTGATAGTAACAGCTAATGATGATGATGATGATGATGATGATGAAAGACTAATCTGGCTGTCCCTGTAGCATACACCGTCCTTTCCCTTTCTCTAAACTAACAAAAGACACTCAGGCTGCTGCAAGAATCAGCAGCACAGCAAACCTATCAACACCTAACACCTATACCAGTCCTGAAAAGAACTTTTGTGTACCAAATAGCTAGTGGTTTATCTCTCCCTACTCCACACAGGAACCTGTCCCTATCGTAACAGAAGAAAGAATGTAAAATGGCCACCGGATCGGGTGTATTTATAGGTTAGGGGGAATGTACAAGTGTCCATGTGCTGTCATGTCTCAATTGGCTGTCCTGTATCACATGATAAACGTGTCACCAAAGGTTAAAGTTCTTGTATACATTAAACACGTAAGTCCGCCGCGGCGAACGACGGAAAAAGGCGTTCGAACGTGCGGACCGCGAATGTCGGAAATTCGCCGCGAAACGACCGCCGGGCGAACCGTTCGGCCATCACTAGCCACCACATCTAATGATTGTTAAGCTGTAATATATTACATTCATGGATTTGGGTTTAATACCACTTTAAATAGTGACATCGGGTGCACGGAGACGATCCCTCACCCACTGTCACAGAGAGGGGGGGTGCTGAACATGTTACACCCCAAATAGGGATGTAACATGTTCAGAAAGGTGAACTTATCCTTTAAGGTCAATTGAAGAGTAAATAAAGAGTAAAGGGTAGAGGTTAAAGCATGCTACAAAAGCAGGTTTTCAGCACTGAAAACCAACTTACTATCAATTTCCGTCCATTCACCATATACTGCTCTGTGGTCTAAACAAAGCAGATACTGTTGGCAGAAGTTTAGAAACTCACAATTCAGTATGTTGATTCCAGCTGGGATGCCACTTCCACTGAATGTTACAACATCCAAGGAGGTGAAGTCTGGACGGAGGAAAGCATCCTTCTCATATGAAGATGGCCATGGAAGACTTGCCACAAGGCTCTCTGCTGCTGACACAAGCTGAGCAAAGGGAGCACTTACCAATTTGTTAACTACTGCTACAAAGCCTGTGAATACAGCAAAGTGTTTGTTACCAACAAGGAAGAAACAAATGAACGTTGCACAATAAATTTATACCCTTCCATGTTTTAAGCCCTGTATTTACCAAAACATTGAATCAATATCAAATCCAAGTACTGATGTTAAACCAATCTATAGTGACAAACAGACAGTCTAGGTACCTCTAGGCCCTTGAGGCAATTTCATAAGTTTAGGAGATTGCATTTGCAAAAACTCACCTCTCATACTACATTCATAAAAGTTAACATATTTATATTCCTTGTGTCAGGTATTCTCCCCATGTTTCACCTCATGTTCCTCACACCTGTCCTCATTTCCCCCAAAAAGTGCATGTTCACAAATGCATAGGTGGAATAATTACTGTTCCAGCAATGCTATATAACAGCCATCATTGTATAGTCTCATTTTTTTAAAATTAAAAATACCAAACATTATATACTTACCTACTCTGTGCAGTGGATTTGCACCGAGCGGCGCTTCTTGAGTCCCTCTTCAGTGCTCCTGGCCCCTTCCTCCTGATGAGTGTCTGAATGGACACAGGGAGCTGTGACTTGGCTTGGGTGCCCCCATAGCAAGCTGCTTCCTATGGGGGCACCCGAGCCAAGTCACAGCTCCCTGTGTCTATTCAGACACAGAGCCGCAACCTGGCCCCACGCCTTTCTCTCCTCATTGGCTGACTGACTTTGATTGACAGCAGTGTGAGCCAATGGCGCCACGCTGCTGTCTCAGCCAATGAGGAGGGGAGTCCAGAGCAGCCAAGACATTCCTGCAAAACCGCTGGATGTAGAGGGACCTCAGGTACATATCAGCGGGGCTGAGGGGGGCTGCTGCACACAGAAGGCTTTTTATCTTAATGCATAAAGATAAACCTTCTGCTTTTAAAACCACATTAAATGGCCGACCATGGTCCAGATGCGGACATAGCCACTTTCCCACCTGGACCTGCTGTTGCCCCATTTAGGAGTCATTTCCCCCAGCCATCATTATCACCGCAGAGTGGAGAGCAGGTGGCAGGACAATTCAGGATTGAAAGTAGAAGGCCCAGTAGCACTGAACATAGGGTGGGAGCTGCCAAAGTTACCTTTTCAAGTTAACCAGCTGCTTGGTTGCTAGGCTGTAGGTTGCTGTACCAGCTTGTTAATATGAAAAGTTCACCCTGGCTGCTCCTTCTCTTGCCTCTGTCCAGTGCTGCTGTGCCTCCCACCGTCAATCCAGAATTTTTCTGCCTCCTGATCACCACAAGGTAGGAGAGTGAAGGGGGGCAATGGACATATGGGGGGGGGGGGGGGGGGTTGATATGAAGGGAGGCAGTGCTGTCTGTGTGTGGTCTCTTGACCTAATAGCAACAGAGACCCATTTTCAACTAAGTGGTCATATTTATCAGAGCTCTAATTTTTTTTGTTTTTCTATAGAATGTATAAACATTTTTAAATTTTTTGTAATAAAGAGATTTAGTATCATTACGCAGTGATTATCCTTCTCTGGTACTAGTAAAGTCCGATCAATCTGTCCAAATTTTCAAATAAAAAAATCACCAATGTTCTACTAAACGGTATGTTAACCCGGGGCCCCTCTGCAAACTCACCTTCAAATTCTCCACGGGAACCGAATGGATCTCTATAGCTCTCAATGAACCCGATGTAACTGAAAAGAAAAATGTACTAATTTTCCAAGAAATACTGACTGTGGGTTAGAAGCTCACTTATTTTTCTGTATAAAAGCAAGTTTACAGCTAAAGTCTAGGCAAACCAAAAAACTAAACACACAGTCAAAATACACATTTGAGAATTGTTTTTGCCAAAGAATTTGTATTTTGCCCATCCAGGCCTCAATTTTCCTAGCCTAATAGCGAAGGAGCAGCAGTTCCTCCCTTTGCTTACATTAAAAAAACACTCTCAATATGATCCCCAATACACCTAACTGAAATAAACAAATGTCAAAATGGCATGCGTCAAGAGCTGCTCACACCAATATGTGCAATCACTGCCCTCTCCTCCTGTCAGCAAATTCTTTTGCCCACATATACATGCAGAGCAAATGATTGACTCCCAATTCTGCGATTCCTCCCCCAAGTCAGAGGGCTATAGTACAAGGGATTATAAGAGGCCGATATCAAGTCATATTCAGGTACTTAAAGCAAAACTAAAGTCCAGCTTTGAAAAACAGAAAGCAGACAGGCTTTTTATTGCAGAAGACACAAGCAATGTCTCTTCTGCAATAACAGAAACCAACTGTTGGCTTGCAATTTTCTCTGGAATGTACACTGAGCTGTGCGTGCACATTCTGGCACAGCGCCCAAGTGCCAGGATGAATGCACTTACAGGCATGTGCAAGAGTGATATCAGCCCTTGCCAGTTGCCAGCCTATGAAGATGGCATGTAAAAGAAGACAGATAGAAGATGCTAGCGCCAGCGAAGGATGTCAGACCATTGAAGGAGAGGGAAGTTTTATGAAGTCTTGCAATAAATAAGCTGCATTTAAAATTGATTTTTTTTTGTTGTTAATGAACACATAACTGCATTAATCAGTGTTTTTTTAATGAACTAAACACATATTTTTGCAAACATAGGTACCTGGTTGTGTTCTTTCTGCTGACTCCACACAAATTGTTACATGAACCTCATTTAGAGGTTCATGTAACATTAACATTCTCTGTGTGTGTTTTATTTTATAACGACCGTTTACTTTTGGTAATACCCCCCTTTTAAATTGTTCAGATTAAACCTTGTATCACATGGACTATGATCTGAATACTATTGTGAAGTTTGATACCATTGGGGTTCTACAAGTGAATCACTTTTTACCACCTGATATTGACCAGCTTCTTCACTTGTCATGCTTCTCACATTCTCACCCCCCTTGTCTCTCTTTTTGTCTTTCCCTCTTTATTGTTGTACTTTCTTCCATGTCAAGAATATAACCATCACTTCCTCACTTTCTAACCTCTAAATCGGGGTCTCCAAACTGTGGCCCATTGCTTGTCTTTATCTGGTGCTTGCGGCACTATTCCTCCAACTGACATAAAAGATGGGGCACTATTCCTCCCACTGACACCAACAATGGGGTACTATTCCTCCCACTGACACCAACAATGAGGCACTATTCCTCCCACTGACACCAACAATGAGGCCCTATTCCTCCCACTGACACCAATAATGGAATTTTATTTGACTCCCACTGACCACCAAGTCTTTAGCATTTTCTACTCCCACTGGACACAATCTGGCCCCCCTAAAATTTGAAGGGCAGTAAACTGGCCCTTTGTGTCAAAAGTTTGGAGACCCCTGCTCTAAAAAGTTAGCGATCTATATGGTCACATCACTGAGTGACCTATATTTCCACACCCTGTATGACTGAGACTAAATGTATTTAGATCATGGTATTGCCAATGAGGCAGAACTACTTCACATTTTAACCTAGGTGTATAATTTTATAGAACACTAAAAAAGCGTATAGACATTGACCTTGATGGTTTGTCATTGTTGTACTTTACCTTTAGATTGGGGAACCAGACCATTTATCCTGCAACATCCGAAGAAGACTGAGGAAGTCTGCTAGGCTATTCTGTGTTCCTTTCTGGTGATTTGTTGAAAGAGGCCAGAGTGATTTCTGCCTAGTCCAGAATGTTATGAGCCATTCTTGGCAGGGCTGGACTTCTTGTACATCCCTGCTTGTTGATATAAAAACTATTGTGGCTATGTTGTCTGAAAATGTCTGCTTTCGTTGCCAGTGAGAACTAGGCAGAAACTAGCTAGGGATATATACTGCATAAATACTCCACTCCAATATTATCTCAATATTTATATGTAAGCTTTCAAAGTGGAACTTTACTCATAACAGCCTGATATAAAATAATGTTCTTTAGCAAGGAACATATATTTCACAATAATAATTATGCCACCAAAAATTCATCTATGCTACAAATTGCCTCCAGCATTGCTCCTGTTTCTTCCTACTGGAGGCTGCCATTTTGCTGAAGCCAACAGCCCCTGAGCAGAAATAAATCATAGTGGAACTAAAACCATTAATTTAATGGTTTCAAAAAACAGCTACAGAAATGGAATCCCAGGATTACAGACTGTCATATTTGCTTGTTTCCGCAACTAAACAGTCAAACCATCAAATGGCTGGTGTAATAACTGATCACATGTGCAGTACCATAGCAGTTGCAGATCAAACAGAATCAGCTTCCTTGGCTACAGCCAAGCATTGAAGGGTTTAACTCTGTTTTAAGGCAGACAGAAGATCGGTCACAACAAATTCAGCAGTGCCTTAAAACAAAGGGCAAATGAGCAGTGTATTACTAGATTTTAAAAAGTATAGGTACTGATTTTTTTATGTTTTACATAGTTGAAGAGGTCCCCCAGTAGGGGCTGCTGAGTGTTGTGGTCCACCTATCATCCTGCCCAGGCAGGCACACTGTTCTCATTTACCCACAGGCAGAAAACCAGTCCTTGAACCTTGTTTTGTATTTTTACTGAGAGGAATAAACTTGGATTGGGATTGGATACTCATGAGATGCCCAAACTGATTACAGGAGATATATATATATATTATATATATATATTTTGTAAGATTGGGGTTATCAGACTCAAACGGTAGGTGCGTTTTCCAGTGAGTACGCCAGTACAAAACTGTATTTTGTAGCCCACTTTTATTTAAAAGCACAGGGAAGTTCACAAAGACATCAGTACCCATGCAGGGGGGTCCCACCATTAATGTATCTTGCACACTCAATATTTTAACCTCCTGGCTTACATTCTTCCCATACGGCTGATTCAGGCCTTTAGCCTAGGCCTTAGGTCTGCTCCTCAGACCAAAAAGAGTTTCCTAGAGTTAAGCTTTCTCCTAGCTCATTCCTAGCTCATTCCTAGCCAGCGTCTTGCTGCTCTGTCACCAAGTACGTCTGCCTCCTGCAGACATGCATGCACCTCCGTGTGTCATGAGAAAGGTCCTGTCTGCACCCGTGCCCCAGGCCCAAAGTCACCATCCCACAGACTGGGGAGCTTCCCCCCAAGGCCACGACTGCCTAGCACTCCAGCTTCCTCCTGAACAACTCCTCCCTAGCTGGGCTGACCCTGGGTATTTAAGGAGGCCTGCCCCCTGCCAATCCAGATTAGGGATTGGTCAGGGCTCCTCAGGACACCCCAAGCAGCTCCACCTTCCCACCTCTCTTTCCAGGAAACAACAGAACATTCTGGAAAGAAGTGGTAGGTCTTGATGATGCTGCCTGTGAGTCACCCAGCTATATTCTGAGTCACTCCCAACCCAGATCACAACACACCCAGGTTTGGCTGCCAGCCAAGCCTAGAAATGTACCTATATTTTACAGAGCATGGCTATTTAGGTCATGCACAAAATGGATGCAATGACCTCCCCAAACATTGAAATACAAGTATGTTTCCATGAGTCTACACACCCAAAATATCTTCCATTCCAAGAAATGTCTTTTTAACAAGACAGAGAAGGCACACACTATATTGCTAAACTTTATCCTGGTACTGACCTGGTCACCCAGTCCTAGCTGCCTCTCACGTGGTTCTAGCGAGTACATATGTTCTTCAACAATTTTCCAAATGCCTTCCATTCCCTCTGGATCCTTAGCAAAAGCATCACTTGCCCGTAGTAACTTCTCAAATTTATCCTGAGGGCAAAGAACAGTCAATCATACATTTAAAAAAAAAAAATTTTTTTCATGGTGTGTGGAAAACTTGTGATTGTCATTAATGAAACAAGAACTTACTTTGGAGACGTTGGGGACAAACTTAGTATCCCCAAAGGACTTGTAGTTTCCCATGTTTGCAAAGAATCCAGCAGCATATACCAACAGAGCCTGTGGAATTAGTGGTAAAAATATAAGTGAATACAAGCTATACACTCGATATATATATATATATATATATATATATATTTATTATATAAAAAAATTCCCCCCACTGGAGCAAAATGGATCTTGCTTTTTTTTTAATTTTACCCTCCCCTGGATCAACTGAAAAAATAGTATTGTGTATACGGAGGTTTTCTATTACAGGGAGTCCCCAGGTTACAAACATGATAGGTTCCGTAGGTTTGTTCATAAGTTTAATTTGCATGCAAGTTGAAACAGATACATTTGATTAAGTACAACTCCAGGCAAAAAATAATTTTTTACCTTTTGGACAGTATCTGGAAGGGTTAACTGGCCATGCAGTGATGTGGGATTGCTGACAGGTCTGCCGGACAGTAGCTGCCAGCATGCAGTGAGCAGCAAGATGGCCCTCTGGCAGTTTCCAGGACCAGTGTGATATGACGCTGCCTCCAGTCTTAAGTATGAGTCAAATGTAAGTCGGATGTTTAACTCTGGGATTGCCTGTAGTTCTTTTTTGTTTGGTTGGAACTGAGGTCTGAATATACACCTGTTAGAGCTTGAAAAATGTCAGAACAGTGGGCCATATGATGGCCTTGCAAATGTGTAATAAAGAAGCTGGATGCTGAAAAACCTAAAGATGCAGCCATGGTGGAATGGGTTCTGATAGGATAGGGAGGAAAACAATTGTGTTAGAGCTGCACCTTAAGAAGCAATCTTTTCCAAGATAAGACTTGGGTACTCCAGACAGTGTGAGCGATGGAGGGCCGATTTTGGAAAGTTGACTATGAAGCTAAAAATGTTTAAATTTACATGGAATGTCCTTTAAACATTGGCAGACACAGGTAACCTGTGACATGAATGCCCTGGGTTCGTAAAAGAGACAGAAGTGGGACAAGCGCGTTTGCGCATTTGATTTTGGGACTTTGAAAAGGTCTGGGCAGAAACTTTGAAAGCTGTTTTTCTGAAGAATAGTACAGCCATTTCTGGTGCTTGAAATTGATGCAAAGTGGTCTTTATAGCTGCCTCTTTGATCTGAAGCTGGCAGGTTGGAAAGTAAAAAAGCAAGGGAGGGTAGGGTCAGAAAGTCTATTTTGCACCATTCTGAAATTAAAGATTGCACACAGGGGTCCGGGATGTACGCGATCCAGACTGGCTCAAAGGCCAACAGATGTCCCCCCCAGTTCGAAGGTGGGCGCCCTTCATTGTAGGGAGGATTTTTGGTAGTTCAAGGGTTGCAAAAAAAGGAAGTGTTAAACCTTGGTCTAGAGGTTAATGCTTGGTGACAACAGAAAGCCCTTTCTATGAGTAGAGGTAGAAGCTAAAGGAGTAGGAGGCTTAGGCTTTTTCTTGTGTAGTAGAAGTACTAGTTACTTACTTGATGAATTTCTGAATGGATTCCCCAGACATTCACCATCAAAAGCCATACACAGAAGAGGTTTCTTACAAGCATGTGCAGCAGACTTTTAGCCACAAAATCCTGCACATGTGCACAGAGATAAGAGCAGTTCTTGTCAAATTACATTGTTAAGAGCATCAAAACAAAACTACAGGGATGAAGGCATCAAATATAATTGTTTTGAGGCTGCATTCACACCTGAGCGTAGAGTTTTCAAGCAGAAAATTGCGTGAATTTACTGCGATTTTGTGTCGTTTTTACCGCGATTTGCTGCGTTTTTTTACCGCGATTTTGTGCAGGGCAAAAGGTCACCAATGTTAAAAGAAGAAAAACGCCCAAATCTGCTCAATTCGAGCGACAAAAAAAGAGTCCGGAACTTGTTTGAGCTTCAGGCGTTCAGCTTCAGGTGACATGGAGTGGAGATGTGAACCATCTCCATTGAGAATAATAGATTTTTTTCCCCTCTAGCGTTTTGTAGCTTCAGGCTTCAAGCTACAAAACGCTCAGGTGTGAATGGGGTCTAAGAGTGCAGTGTCTTCAAAGAAGGGGTCCTGGTCTCTGTTCATGCTTTTTGACCAGTTAGAAGATAGTCTTGCAAATAGATATGGCAGTGATTGCCAGCTACAGGGCTAGACCTGCAAGAGCAAATAAGGCCTTTAAAAGGGGCTTCAAAACACCTATCAAGAGAACACCCTCAACAGGACTCTAAGGTGTTTATTGGGAAAATAAATGTATCCCACTACTGGAATATCCTTTTCCCTAGTATAGATGTCAGATAAAAAGCTTAAGATGGGTATAAATGTTTCCAGGACAAAGCCAGTCTTCATGAAGCGCATCTATGGGAAAAGTTTTTTTAGTTATAGCCAGTTTCTTAGTACCCATAGTGGTCTGTTTTAATTCTGGAAAATCAGATGCTGTTACAGTGGAGAGTATTTGGTGCAAAGCCATAGCTTGTACCTCATAAGCTTCATGGGAAGGAACATTCTCTGTTACGTCTACTACAAACTTATTGTCCTTAGTACTTTCCTCCATATATTCAAGTAAAGAAGGTTATGCTTCTGAATCCTGAACACGGGCAGTGGAAAAGGGAATAAGTAGTATTGTTGGCCTCTGGAAACTGAACAGAAAAACCAAATGTTTTTTCAAAAAATTCTGCTTTTGTCTGAGGGGCCACATGCTGCATGCCTGAGAGGAAGTCAAAGTCAGATGAAGGGAGCAGTATAATAAGACATTGCTCCATGACAAGGGAACAGCCATCACCCTGTGCCATGGTCTGTGTTTCCTGTAGGCGGTCTGCAGAACTCATGCTATTCAGGCATTTTTTTCAAGCTTCCTTGCACCTGTGATCTGCTAATGCTAGTGAGGGGACCCTCAGTGGCATATTCATGGTTTAGGAAAGGGTTTTGTGTGTCCAGAGAAGGAGCTGCTATAACCCAGGCACTGACTTCAAGTTCATGTGGCTGTGTCTCTGTAGAAGATGACCATGGGTATACAGCTTTACTGCACTCCTGTGCTGCCTTACCTCATTCTTCTAAGACTACTGCCACGTACACACGATCGGAATTCTCGTCGGAAAAAGCTCTGATGGAATTTGGCTCAAGCTGTCTTGCAGTGACGTACAACACGTATGACGGGACTAGAAAAAGGAAGTTCAATAGCCAGCAGTCAATAGCTTCTGTCTCGTAGTTGAATCTGAGCATGCGTGATTTTTGGCGTGTCGGAATTACATACACACGATCGGAATTACCGATAGAAAGTTTTTCCGTTGGGAAAATTGAGAACATGCTATCAATTTTTGGCTGGCGGAAATTCGGACAGCTAAATTCTGATGGAGCATACACACTGTCACATTTTCCAATGAAAAGCTCTCATCTGTGTTTTTCTGGCCGGAATTCCGATCGTGTGTACGTGGCATAAGTCCAGATAGGAGGAAACAATTGGCAATTTTAAAACTACTCACAGAGAGCCGTTAAAAGACAAATATACACGATAAAGTGAATAACACCCAAATCCTCTGCACACTAAACATAGTGTGCGCTATGCTCTGCAGATAGTGTCATATACAGGAAAACTTTTGTACTTTATCCACGACACTGGGCCTACAGTGGGGATCGAAAGTTTGGGCACCCCAGCTAAAAATGTGTATTAATGTGCATAACAAAGCCAAGGAAAGATGGAAAAATTTCCAAATGGCATCAAATGACAGATTAGACATTCTTATAATATGTCAAAAAAGTTCAATTTTATTTCCATCATTTACACTTTCAAAATTACAGAAAACAAAAAATGGCGTCTGCAAAAGTTTGGGCACCCTGCAGAATTTATAGCATGCACTGCCCCTTTTGAAAAGCTGAGACCTGCCAGTTTGCACCTTATATTTGCACGTGCACTTTTTTGATTAATCATTTATATTTTCTACATTTATTTACACTGATTAGTTGGAGAGGTATTTTTACCCAATTTGTATTTATATTTTTATATAGCAGCGCGAAGGCCCTTTTTCCATTATGAGACCTGCCAGTGTCATGGATTGTTCTCAATCATCATCTGGGAAGACCAGGTGATGTCAATCTCAAAGGTTTTAAATGGCCAGACTCATCTGACCTTGCCCCAACAATCAGCACCATGGGTTCTTCTAAGCAGTTGTCTAGAAAACTGAAACTGAAAATAGTTGACGCTCACAAAGCTGGAGACGGCTATAAGAAGATAGCAAAGCTTTTTCAGATGTCAATATCCTCTGTTCAGAATATAATTAAGAAATGGCAGTCATCAGGAACAGTGGAAGTTAAAGCAAGATCTGGAAGACCAAGAAAAATATCAGACAGAACAGCTTGCAGGATTGTGAGAAAAGCAATTCAAAACCCACGTTTGACTGCATGATCCCTCCAGAAAGATCTGGCAGACAATGGAGTTGTGGTACACTATTCCACTATAAAGAGATACTTGTACAAATATGGTCTTCATGGAAGAGTCATCAGAAGAAAATCTCTTCTATGTCTTCACCACAAAAATCAGCGTTTGCAAATTAACATATAGACAAGCCTGAGGCATTTTGGAAACAAGTTCTGTGGACCGATGAGGTTAAAATAGAACTTTTTGGCGGGAATGAGCAAAGGTACATTTGGAGAAGAAAGGGCACAGAATTTAATGAAAAGAACCTCTGTCCAACTGTTAAGCATGGGAATGGATCAATCATGCTTTGGGGTTGTATTGCAGCCAGTGGCACAGGGAACATTTCACGAGTAGAAGGAAAAATGGATTCAATAAAATTTCAGCAAATTTTGGATGGTAACTTGATGCCATCTGTGAAAAGGCTGAAGTTAAGGAGCGGATGGCTTTTACAAATGGTTAATGATCCTAAACACACCTCAAAATCCACGGGGGATTACATCAAGAGGTGTAAACTGAAGGTTTTGCCATGGCCTTCACAATCTCCTGACCTCAACGTTATTGAAAATCTATGGATAGACTTTAAAAGAGCAGTGCGTGACAGACAGCCCAGAAATCTCAAAGAACTGGAACACTTTTGTAAGGAAGAATGAGCAAAGATACCTCAAACAAGAATTGAAAGACTCTTGGCTGGCTACAAAAAGCGTTTACAAGCTGTGATACTTGCCAAAGGGGGCAGTACAAGATATTAACTCTGCAGGGTGCTCAAACTTTTGCAGAAGCCATTTTTTTGTTTTCTGTAATTTTGAAAGTGTAAATGATGGAAATAAAATCTAACTTTTTTTTGACATATTATAAGAATGTCTAATCTGTAATTTGATGCCATTTGGAGATTTTTCCATTTTTCCTTGGCTTCGTTATGCACATTAATACACATTTTTACCTGGGGTGCCCAAACTTTCGATCCCCACTGTATTAAGGTCCATGTTTTGCCTGTCATGGTAGTCCTACCCCCAAAAGGTGTCCTCAGAGTCTGGGAACCAGAAGAATAGACCTTGGCTCTGGACCTGTATAGAACCCTGCTGTTTCACACATACTGCTCTATACCAAGTTGAGTGCTTTATGCAAAATCCAGTGCCCAAAGCAAAAAAATAGGCCTGCCTCAAAGACACAACCAGGATAACCATGGAAGGATGTACACCGTTAAATGGTACACAACAAGTGTAACAGATTTGGAAACTGGTAGGTAGCACAAGGTTATGCATTGTCAAATGTTGATAAAAGATTCAGATGAAGAAAACGTCTCTGGAGGAGAACAGGTCTATCACTTAAAATGGTTGTACCCTTACAAAACACTTTTTACTACAGATAAGCCTATAATAAGGCATACCTGTAGCTACTGTGGATATTTTCCACGCGCATGCCAATCACAGCGCCAGAGCCCGCAATATCCAGAAATAACTCTGGGAGACATGGTGCCGGGCAGAGCAGTGTGCCGGGACCGCCACGGGGGGGGGGGGGGGGGGGTGGGCTTCAATCTAAGGTGAGTATTTCATAATGAACTTAGTACTAACTGTGCATACTATCTCCTTATGCCTTTGTCTTGCAGTTTTTTTTTGTTTTGTTTTTTGAGGGGGGGGGGGGGGGGGTTTACAACCACTTTACCCATTTGCCTGTCAGGCCAATTCTGACATCTCTCTCCTACATGTAAAAAATCATATTTTTTTTTGCTAGAAAATTACATAGAACCCCCAAACATTATTTTTTTTAGCAGATACCCTCAAGAATAAAGTCATTACAACTGCAGGCATCATTCAGATATCAAGTCGTACACTCACTACTTTACATTGTAGCAAAGTGTCATTTCTTTAGTGTTGTCACATGAAAAGATATAATAAAATATTTACAAAAATGTGAGGGGTGTACTCGCTTTTGTGAGATACTGTATATGTGCAGATTATGACACCTGAAAATCAGTATTCTTCATCGGTTGCGCAGTTGTCTGTATCTATAAACAAACATAAAATGTTAGCCTCCTGATCTGTCCATTTTGGTGGATTGGCCAACAATCTCATGCCTACGGGCAGCTTCAGACAGCCCTGGTTGAAAGCTCTTGGGGATGAAAGTGATTTTACAGGATTTCACCTCAAAGCGACGTTCCAGGCAAAAATTGAACTCCTTTGAAAATATATGTACCCCACTTCATTTTTTGAAAGCCACAGCTGCCTCATCTGTGCCCACCAATGCCACATATATCAGTACCCACCAGTGCCCACCTACCTTTGCCCAACAGTGCCACCTATCAATGACCATCAGTGCAGCCTCATTAGCGCACATCAACGAAGGAGAAAAATTACCTGTTTTCAAAATTTTATAACAAACTATGAAATGTTTTTTGGGGAGTTTTTTTTTCAAAATTTTCTGCCTTTTTTCGTTTTTTTTTAGCAAAAAAAACAAAAACAGCAGAGATTAAATATCACCAAAAGAAAGCTCTATTTGTGTGAAAATTTTAATTTGTATAGAGCGTTGCAAGGCCGCACAATTGTCATTCAAAGAGTGAGAGCTCTGAAAGCTGAAAATTGGTCTGGGCAGGAAGGGGGTTTAAGTGCCCAGCAAGCAAAAGGTTAAAAAATAAAAAAAATAAAAAACCTTCACAATCACTTTAAGTATGTGTATGCAGTCCTTATTTCCAATAGTGTGGATAGAATCCTTTCTTTGCTATATCTTTCGATATCTTACGAGGATTCAAGCAGAGTGACTAAATTGTTTCATAAATGGTTGGAGGATATACCTGCCCTTGCTGAAGAAGAATGGGAGAAAGGGATCTAACATTATATATCCCATTGAGGATATTGGCTAGGGACAGATATATTCAACTCATGTTTCTTCACAGAGCATACTATATGCCTTTTTTTATGCCAGGAAGGCCATCCTGATTAAATGGAAGAAGCCGGAGCCTCCCACGGTTTCGCAATAGAGAGCTATGATTGATTCTACCCTACCACTTTATAAACTTACATAGATGAGACGGTCAAGAGGAAATAGCAGTATCAATTGCTGCTTTACTCCACTTTTTTGTGAATTTTTCCTCCATAGGATAAAGTGTTGATCATTTTTCATGAGGGAGAAAATGCTTATCTGGGTGATCCCACTCAGAATACATAAGCTGTTCTAACAACGGATGGACAGGAAAAGCATGCATAGCTTGGGGAGGCTTTATGGAACCCAAAGAAGAAGCGGGTTTTTCAGCTGACTTATTTAAGGGTAGCTTAAATGTGGAGCGAACCATTTCTGTAAGCGATTGCACCAGCAATTTTCCAGATTGTGAAGCTGAAAAAGGTTATTCCACAATTGATTACTCAGAAGGGGAGTCAGCCGCCTCACGATCCCCTGAGGGGGCCTCATCCTCCCCCACCCACCGATCCCCTATTTGAGGGTCCTGGATGGTAGAAGGGGACCTATTGCGTTTTCTCCCATGCCGGGAAGATGCAATTAGAGGAGTCAATATTTCCGCCAACCCCACCAAGGCTGAGGAGAAAACATCCTTAGTAATGTAGACATGGGCTGAAGTGTTGGAAACAGTTGTAACACTTCAAAAAAAACGTATGGCTCACCCTGATCAGCTTCCCATTGATCTTCAGGGAGAGGTGGCACTGCTGAGGTGAGATTATGCGACAGCAGAAAAAGTGGCCTTTAACCACTTAAGGACCGCCGCATGCCAATGTACGTCATCACAATGTACAGGCACAAGCACGCACATGTACGTACATGTACATGCTTGCCTTCCAGCAGATGCGGCGGTCCGTTTCGCTGCAGGAGCAATCCAAGATGAGGGGATGGCCGTTGGTTTCTGGCCACCCCCTCTCGATCGCTCCTGGCGAATGAGAAGCTTCCTCCCACTGTGTATAGTAAACACAAGTAGGGAGGAAGTGATGTCATTCTCCTCGGGGGCGGTCTTTTTGACCGGACTACGAGGAGAAGTGAAAGTAAGTGTGCACCAACACTACACTAACACGTAGGCACACACAGGCACACAAACCCCCCAGTCACAGTGTCACTGATTGCAGTGATCATTTATTTACTGATCACTGCATTCAGTGTCAGTTGTGACAGTAAAAACTGTCAGGGCAGTTAGTGTTAGGTCCAGGGTAGCCCCCTACCACCCCCCAATAAAGGTTTAACCCCCTGATTGCCCCTAGAGTTAACCCTTTCACCCCCTTTTGCCAGTGTCACTAAGCGATCATGTTTCTGATCGCTGCATTAGTGTCGCTAGTGTCGCTAGGTAGCTAGTTATTTTTTTAGGTTCACCGCCAGGTTTTTATAGCGCTAGGTACCCCAATATACTACCCAATAATGGTTTTAACCCCCTGATTGCCCCTAGTTAACCCTTTCACCCCCTTTTGCCAGTGTCAATAAGCGATCATTTTTCTGATCGCTGCATTAGTGTCACTAATGTCGCTAGGTAGCTAGTTATTTTTTTAGGTTCACCGCCAGATTTTTATAGCGCTAGGTACCCCGATATACTACCCAATAATGGTTTTAACCCCCTAATTGCCCCTAGTTAACCCTTTTACCAGCGATCACCGTATAAGTGTCACTGGTGACGCTGGTTAGCCAGTTAGTTATTTAGGTTCCCCGTCAAGTTTTTATATAGCGCCAGGGACCCCCATATACTACCTAATAAAAATTTGAACCCCCTGATTGCCCCTAGTTAACCCTTTCACCAGTGATCACCGTATAAGTGTTACGGGTGACTCTGGTTAGTTTGCTTTTTATAGCATCAGGGCACCCACCATTTATTACCCAATAAAGGTTTAACCCCCAGATCACCCGGCGGGTGATATCAATTAGGTTTTAGGGTCAGGGTCTGCGTCACCCCAGGCAGCGCTAGGTTAGTGCCAGTACCGCTAACACCCACACGCAAAGCATAAACCTCCCGTAGTGGTATAGAATCTGAACAGATCAATATCTGATCAGATCTATACTAGCGTCCCCAGCAGTTTAGGGCTCCAAAAAAACGCATTGTTAGCGGGATCAGCCCAGATACCTGCTAGCACCTGCGTTTTGCCCCTCCGCCCAGCCCACCCAAGTGCAGTATTGATCGATCACTGTCACTTACAAAACACATAACTGCAGCGATCGCAGAGTCAGGCCTGATCCCTGCGATCGCTAACAGTTTTTTTGGTAGAGTTTTATATTTAAATCCGGAAGGCAGTGCTTGGTTTTTGGGATCCCGTACGTGGCTAGGCTCCCAAAAAGTCCCCCACATGTGGTATCCCCGTACTCGGGAGAAGCAGCAGAATATATTTTGGGGTGTAATTTGACTTATGCCCATAGCATGTGTGAGCAATATATCATTTAGTGACAACTTTGTGCAAAAAAAAAAAAATTTTAATATTCCTGCAACTAAAATATTTCAGGGACTCAACATGCCTCTCAGTAAATAGCTTGGG
This sequence comes from Lithobates pipiens, assembly GCF_037356315.1. Classification (NCBI taxonomy): domain Eukaryota; kingdom Metazoa; phylum Chordata; class Amphibia; order Anura; family Ranidae; genus Lithobates; species Lithobates pipiens. Next base: position 71,839,906 of record NW_027507686.1, on the reverse strand, counting down.
GTGTCTACTTTCCAAAATGGGGTCATGGGGGGGGGGGGTTGTGCTATTTTGGCATTTTATGGCCTTCGAAAGTGAGGAGTGAAATCAAAAATTTGCACCCTTAGAAACCCTGAAGGCAGTGATTGGTTTTCGGGGTGCCGTACGCAGCTAGACTCCCAAAAAGTCCCACATATGTGGTATCCCCGTACTCAGGAGAAGAAGCAGAATATATTTTGGGGTGCAATTCCACATATAACTATGGCATGTGTGAGCAATATATCATTTAATGACAACTTTTTGTAAACTTTTTTTATTTTTTGTGTCATTATTCAATCACTTGGGACAAAAAAAAAATATTCAATGGGCTCAACATGCCCCTCAGCAATTTCCTTGGGGTGTCTACTTTCCAAAATGGGGTCATGGGGGGGGGGGGGTTGTGCTATTTTGGCATTTTATGGCCTTCGAAAGTGAGGAGTGAAATCAAAAATTTGCACCCTTAGAAACCCTGAAGGCAGTGATTGGTTTTCGGGGTGCCGTACGCAGCTAGACTCCCAAAAAGTCCCACATATGTGGTATCCCCGTACTCAGGAGAAGAAGCAGAATATATTTTGGGGTGCAATTCCACATATAACTATGGCATGTGTGAGCAATATATCATTTAGTGACAACTTTTTGTAAACTTTTTTTATTTTTTGTGTCATTATTCAATCACTTGGGACAAAAAAAAAATATTCAATGGGCTCAACATGCCCCTCAGCAATTTCCTTGGGGTGTCTACTTTCCAAAATGGGGTCATGGGGGGGGGGGGGTTGTGCTATTTTGGCATTTTATGGCCTTCGAAAGTGAGGAGTGAAATCAAAAATTTGCACCCTTAGAAACCCTGAAGGCAGTGATTGGTTTTCGGGGTGCCGTACGCAGCTAGACTCCCAAAAAGTCCCACATATGTGGTATCCCCGTACTCATGAGAAGAAGCAGAATATATTTTGGGGTGCAATTCCACATATAACTATGGCATGTGTGAGCAATATATCATTTAGTGACAACTTTTTGTAAACTTTTTTTATTTTTTGTGTCATTATTCAATCACTTGTGACAAAAAAAAAAATATTCAATGGGCTCAACATGCCCCTCAGCAATTTCCTTGGGGTGTCTACTTTCCAAAATGGGGTCATGGGGGGGGGGGGTTGTACTGCCCTGCCATTTTAGCACCTCAAGAAATGAGATAGGCAGTCGTAAATTAAAAGCTGTGTAAATTCCAGAAAATGTACTCTATTTTGTAGACGCTGTAACTTTTGCGCAAACCAATAAATATACGCTTATTGACATTTTTTACTAAAGACATGTGGCTGAATACATTTTGCCCTAAATGTATGACTAAAATTGAGTTTATTCGATTTTTCTTATAACAAAAAGTAGAAAATATCTTTTTTTCTCAAAATTTTCGGTCTTTTTCCATTTATATCGCAAAAAATAAAAAACGCAGAGGCAATCAAATACCATCAAAAGAAAGCTCTATTTGTGGGAAGTAAAAGGACGCAAATTTCGTTTGGGTACAACATTGCATGACAGCGCAATTATCAGTTAAAGCAGTGCAGTGCGAAATTGTAAAAAGACCTCTGGTCCTTAGGCTGAAAATTGGTCTGGGGCTAAAGTGGTTAATGCTCAGCTGCCAAACATGTTCATATACAATAAAAAAAAGAAAACTGTGAGCGCAAAGATATGTGTACCTCTATACATGAAACAATGTCTGTAATGAACACAGTCACAGTTCCTTAGTCCATAGACTGAACAGATAACAAGTCCTAAAAGAAATGGTGGTGGGTTGCAGCTATCCCTAGAGAGAAGCCAGTTCTGTAATAGGAAGACAAGGGAATAAGAAGGAAGCGCCACCTAAATGCACTTAGGTGGCGCTTCCTTCTTGTTCCCTTGCCACACATGTCCATGGCAAACTGAGGTTGTGTGCTGAGAGTGTACTTACTGTACTGCGTACTCCCAGCACACTAACCAGGAATCCTGTACGATTCTTCACAGATATTTTAGGGAAATTTAGGGAGCAAATAAGAGAAATGTATTGTTAGAGTTTTCATGCACACTTTTCAATCTGGTTTAAAGTCTCTGTACAGTTTTCCTTATTAGCAGTAAACTACAAATTTTTGCTCTGCCTGGATATTTTTTACACAGATTTGTCTGATGTGTGCAGAATCACACAATTCAGGAATCCTGTATGAATCCTCACAGATATTTTAGGGAAATTGAAGAAAGGGTGCTGAAACACCCGATTTGCGAATCAGTTCTACCTCGTACAACAGCACCCATGCAAACACCACACAATTATCTACTTAGTCTGGGCAAAAGGCGGATACTGCCAGTAAATGCGTGCCATGTATTGGGTAACTAGGAGTGTACTTAAAGCGGTTCTCTACCCTAAAGGGGAAGTTCCGCTAATCTGATCCCTCCCCCCCCTCCGATGCCACAATCGGCACCTTTCGGGGGGGGGGGGGTGCAGTTACCTGGATAATCCAGGTATCTGCACCCACTTCCGGGCAGACCGCCGCAGACCCCCGCAGACGCCCCCCCCCCCCCCCCCCGTTGTGTTCTGGGAAACACACAGTTCCCAGTACACAGCGGGGGATCTGAAGAGACGCGCAGCGCGACTCGCGCATGCGCAGTAGGGAACCGGGCAGTGAAGCCGCCATGCTTCACTTCCCGATTCCCTGACAGAGGATGGCGGCGGTGGCAGCAGCGAGATGAGCGATCGATCGTCATCTGCCGCCGACATCGCTGGACCCTGGGACAGGTAAGTGTGATTTTATTAAAAGTCATCAGATGCAATATTAGTAGCTGCTGGCTTTTAATATTTTTTTTCTTAGGTGCAGAACAACTTTAAAATTCACAAACACATTACTTGTTTCTGTTCAATCCATTTTTAAAGACTGGAAAACCTGGTACTACTCGATAGGCAACAAACAAGCTCAAACAGACTTTTCTCTAAAAATTGCAGATTGCAGCATCCAGTCTGCATATATGTAAAAGACATATTTCTCAACTCAATTTGGATTTTCACCTTCTTTCTGCTACCTCGTAGGTTTTTGAGGTATAGTCAACTACAATAACTTTTCTTGACTGTCTTGTCTTGCCTATTTGTCAGGAGTCTTAAACTCTTGCCGGTCACATGATTCATGTATGCGACTGCAGAAAAAGTGGGCTTTAAAGCTCAGCTACCACACATGTCCATGGCAGACTGAGGTTTTGTGCTGAGAGTGTACTTACTGTAACTGCGTAGAGAAAGAAATTTCTCCTCAGAAAAGTTGGGACTTTTTAGGCTCAAGGAATAATCAAAGGTCAGGCACAATAAACAGTGAATCAAGGGAGGTGCGCTGGGATCACCTGTCATGGACAAAGAGGGAAAGGGGCATATATCTCACAAGTAAGGTGCTATATGAATAAAATTACATATTAACCACTTACCACCCGGCCTATAGCAAAATGACGGCTGGGCAGTGGTTCAGTTATCCTGACTGAGCGTCATATGACGTCCTTCAGGATAACAGCCAGAGCGCGCCCGTGGGGGCGTGCATCGCAAGGATTGGTGGTGCGGTGTGTCAGTCTGACACACTGCTACACTGATCTCGGTAAAGAGCCTCCGACGGAGGCTCTTTACCACGTGATCAGCTGTGTCCAATCGCGGCTGATCACAATGTAAACAGGAAAAGCCATTGGTCGGCTTTTCCTCACTCGCACCTGACAGAGACGAGTAGAGAGCCGATCAGTGGCTCTCCAGGCGGGGGGGGGGGTCTGCACTGATTATCAGTGCAGCCCCCCTCGGATGCCCCCACTGGACCACCAGGGAAGCTGCCCGGACCACCAGGGAAGTGGGCAACATGTGGATGGCCAGGTATGTACCCCATGGCCATCCACATGTGCCCAATCTATGCCCACAAATGGGCACTGACTGGCACCATAAAGTAACAGATACAATGACTAATGCCCAATGCCACCCATAAGTACCTATCAGTGCCACCTCATCGGTGCCCATCAATACTGCCTCATCAGTGCATGTCAGTGCAGCCATATCAGTGCCCATCATTGAAGAAGAAAACTTACTTATTTACAAAAAAAAAATAACAGAAACAAAAGGAAAACTTGGGGTTTTTTTTTCCAAAATTTTCGTTTTTTTTTATTTGTTGCGCAAAAAAAAAAAAAAAATTGCAGGAGGTGATCAAATACCACCAAAAGAAAGCTCTATTTGTGGGAACAAAATGATAAAAAATTTGTTTGGGTACAGTGTAGCATGACCGCGCAATTGTCATTCAAATTGCGACAGCGCTGAAAGCTCAAAAATTGGCTTGGGCGGGAAGGTGTCCAAGTGCTTAAAGATGAAAAAATCCTCAGCCTACGGAATAGCCTTTAGATCTTTTAACCAATTCCCACTATATAACAGTATGACGTGCGCAAAGTGGTTGCGTTATTCTGACCGAACATCATGTGTTGATCGGCGGTGCTGTGTAGAGGTCGACTGATATGGGTTTTTCTCTGGCCGATGCCGATATTTAGAAATCGGCGTGGTCGATGGCCGATATATGATACCAATTTTTGCACCTGATATTTTAGGCCTCCATGCCAGTGATGCCCATCAGTGCCACCTATAAGTAACCATCAGTGCAGCCTTTCAGTGCCCATTAATGTCATCTATCAGTGCCACCTATGAGTGCCCATCAGTGCTGCATATCAGCACCACCTATGAGTGCCAAGTGCCACTTCATCGGTGCCCATCAGTGAAGGAGAAAACATACTTATTTACAAAATGTTGAAAAAAAAGGAACAACTCCTCCCCCAGGTGGGGTTTTTTGGCAGCAAACACAAAGAGATAGGGTGAATAACCTCTATAGATATAATAATTTATTAAGATAAGAAAACAACTTTATCATAGCATAGTAGTTAAAACATGAGCTCCAGTGGGAATAGTATAATAAAGAAGAAAAAAGAAAAATAAAATAAATATAAATACGCGGATACAATGTGACAGTTATTAGTGGGGCTGCTGCACACAGAAGGCTTTTTATCTTAATGCATAATATACACTAAAATAAAAAATCCTCCCTTTAAGATTAAAAGCCTTTTGTGTGCAGCAGCCCCCCATCACTTACCTGAGGTCCCTCTCTGTCCATGAGTCCCTTGGCCGTCCAAGATTCTCCCTCCCGATTGGCTCCCGCTGCTGTCAAAGTCAGCTAGCCAATCAGGGGAGAGAGGGGACGGGCTGGGTCAGGGCTCCATGTCTAAATGGACACAGGGAACTGCGACTCAGCTTGGGTGCTCCCATAGCAAGCTGCTTGCTGTGGGGGTGCTGAACAGGAGAGGAGAGAGGGGCCAGGATCACAGAAGAGGGACACGAGAAGAGGAGGCTCCGGGCTGCTCTGTGCAAATTCACTGCCACAGAGCAGGTAAGTATAACATGTTTGTTATTTTTATAGGGGAAAAAAACGAGCCTTTACAATCACTTTGAAACACTTTCAAGTGCAAGTTTAACAGGCCAAAAAAGAGCAAATAAGAGAAATGTATTGTTAGAGTTTTTATACACACATTTCAATCTGGTTTAAAGTCTCTGTACAGTTTTCCTTATTAGCAGTGAACTACAAATTTTTGCTCTGCCTGGATATTTATTTTTTACGCAGATTTGTCTGATGTGTGCAGAATCACACAATTCAGGAATCCTGTATGATTCCTCACAGATATTTTAGGGAAATTGAAGAAAGGGTGCTGAAACACCTGATTTGCAAATCAGTTCTACCTCGTACAACAGCACCCATGAAAACTCTACACAATTATCTACTTTTCTGGGCAAAGGGTGGATACTGCCAGTAACTGCGTGCCATGTATTGGGTAACTAGGGATGTACCTAAAATTCACAAAAACACATTACTTCCTTCTGTGTTATCCATAGTTAGACAGGAAAACCTTGTACTACTCGATAGGCAACAAACAAGCCCAAACAGACTTTTCTCTAAAAATTGCAGTATCCAATCTGCATATATGTAAAAGACATATTTCTCAACCCAATTGTATGTATTGCATGTATGCGACAGCAGAAAAAGTTTAACGCTTAAATGCCACACATGACCATGGCATACTGAGGTTGTGTGCTGAGAGTGTACTTACTGTACTGCGTACTCTCACCACACTGACCAAGCTGTTGTTGACAGTTCTCAGTCATGCCTCCTGATCATCTATCTGCTGAGAGCCAATCACAGCAGTCAGACGTTAGAGAAGCCATGCAGCCTCTTGGACATTAAAGTGTCTTTTTTTCTGCTGTGATCTGACTTACTGGTGATCAGAAGTGGAATGTGACTTCGCCATCAGAGGCAAGTGAGACATCCTGTCTTATGACACCCCGATTATGGCCACATTTCAATGAACCCTAGTGCCATGGGAGCACAGCAGATAGGTCCGTTTGAGCTGAAGTAGCTCACAGACAGATTATTAGCCTAGGAAAATTGAAATAGTTGTAGGAATACTCCCTTCAACCTGTTAAGAGTGATATAAAGGTTTTGCTTATTGTGCTTTTGTTAGATTGCTTAATGTCCTGTTAGAATGAAATGTTAAAAGTTTTGTGCTCTTGATCTTTGCAAGACACCCCACCCCTCTGGCTAGGCTCACGCCATTGACCCAGAGTAAGGTGAATGCAAGTGGCAGAGAGACGGAGTGTTAAGGGTATTCAAATTTTTGCTCGCTTTAAGCTATAAAGCTCCTATGTTGTTGAAAGGCATTGTCAGAGGCTCTACTTGAGTGTTGTACAGCCATTTCAACACAGTAGTGAGTAATTATTATAATACTAGGAACTGCATAATCACTCTTTTGGATCCAAAGGATGGGAAATACCCTAGGGTAAGGGGAAACTCCCAGACCCACCTAAGCCTACTAGAAAGGTTCTTAGAGAAAGAAAATAGTTAAGTTATGTAAACTTGGTAAAATGTCAGAATCCACTCCAAAACCAAATCCTGAAACTGTAACATGTAAAGAGCATGTTGTATGAACATATGGGATTATTATGTAAATCCTTGGGTAGATAATCTGTCAGGGTATAATATACTGAGTTAATGCATAGTTCCAGCTCCTTTCCCAGATTGAGCAAACAATGAGTTTGATGTAAATATGGCGAAGGGTCTGTGCCTGGGAGACAGGAAAGCTTTCCCATGGTTTGACCCAATCCAGAATGGGATAAAATGTATATGATGGCGGAAGGATTAAACTGGTTAAAATATGCACTGAGATATGTACCTTCAGAACCACCCCAGGCAGATAAAAAAAAAAAATCTAATAATAATAATCCTACTGCTCCACTCCCAGGGACCCCTAATTATACACAAATATACCAACAATTACCTGCAGCATCACAGGTAATAGAGGACGAAGATGCTGCAGTTTTCTGACTGCGTACAAATCGTCCTCGGCCCCAGCATCCCAGGACCCCACCCATACAGCGGGATGGGGTTCCCCAGCAATAGGTTCAGGCAGGTAGTTCTGCAGGAGCCATGGCCCCCTGGGTAAGGGATGAACAAATTGGAAGAGCCCAAGGAGGTATAGCAACATCCTCTACTGAGGGAGGAAGGGAGGAGCGGCAGCTAGCACAGAAGGGAGATTTGTTAGTCAGGTACACTAGTACTTGTGGTGTGGATGTGGTACTTTAATTAGGCCCAGTGCATCCACTCTCATCGATGGACCCAGTACCTCTTCCCCCATTGCATGCCGCATCCCATCTGCAGATTTAACAGCACCTTATATCATAGTTAGAAATTATGTTATGGTTAAACCAATGGACATGCAATACTGCATGGACATTATCAAGAATTCCCCAGATCCTAGAAAAAATCCTTCAGCTACTATAAACTATTTAAAGAGCGCTACAAAGGGTAGGCAGTGTTCTATAGAAGACTATAGACTAATTAAATATGGAATATTGGGATATGACATGGAATCAGGATTGAGCTGGGATAATGTGGATAAATTAGACTTAATAGCACCAGGCGGTAGAGCAGCTGATTATCCTTTGTTAACAGATGCCCATGTTGAAGAAATGTGGCGGCAAGTTGAGGCAGAAATTAAAAGACTATTGCAGGATAAGAAATCAATTTCTACAGCCACTGACTTTATTAAAAGGATTAAAAAGGTGTAGAAAGAAGAAGTGGGAATGACCATGGCAGGTGATATGGGCATGATATACACACAGATCATTATGCACTCATTTAAACTCTCTTGATTAAGCAGCTAGTTGCTAAATGGCCTGAGCTGGATACAAAGGGATTTGAGAAGGACGTTATGTTAAAAGATTCCGCAGTTTGTTTAGATATTCCCAAAACTTCATCAAAGGCACAATTCCAGGGACTTCAGCATAATCCAGGGAAATTTGATAATTCCTGATATGGAAATAGAGGGGGGTACAGAGGAAGTAGAAGAGGAGTTTCAGGAGAGAGAAATTAGAGATGTTTCAATTGTGGGGAATTAGGACACTGGAGGAACCAATGCCCAAAGTCCAAGGGTGGTGCTTCAGTATATAATCCTGGAAACTACCCCCAACAAAGACAGCAACTCCAGGGTAATAATAAGCAGCATACCATTAAATACCCATTACAATGGCAGGGAAAACAATAGGGTTACCTGGAAGGTAAACCCCTCATGCTCCCTCAGATATACTCTCAATATACTGTTCAGCCGTTCATTATATGAAGGGTACCCGTCAAGAGTGTGAACCTTATGTGGGAATAAATGGGGTATGGGCTTGTACCTGGGAAACCACTCTTCTTGAAGTAAACAACCCCCCTTATGGTACAGGTAACATTTTACAACATTCATTCAGAATTATCCCACACTGCCCTGTACATTTACTTTAAAGGGACTTATTAGGCAAATTAGAAAGCAAAATAGGAGGTAAGACCCTAATGGTGGCATACACATGGAATCACTGTATTGCTTCCTAGAAGCTGGTGAACTTGATGATATAAATCTTTAGGTATGGGCAAAGGACAAGTTAGACATAGGGTTCATTCCATGCACACCTTTAAAAGCTACACTGAAGCCCTTCACTAGTCCTGTGTACCAGAAACAATACCCTTTGTCACAAGAGAAAATAGAGGGAGTTGGGCCAATAATTGAGTCATTCTTAGAACAAGGTATATTAAGGCCTGTAATATCTCCCTACAATACACCAATAAATCCAGTGAAGAAGCCTGATGGCTCTTATAGATTTACCCAAGACCTTAGGACTATTAATAACTTGATAGTCCCAGTTGCACCAATTGTCCCAGATGTACTGTCATTGATTACCTCTATTCCCTGTACCACTCAGTATTAAACTGTGCTGGACTTGTCAAATACTTTTTCTTTTGTCTCAGTGGGCGAAGAGACACAACTACTACGGAGTTTCACATCTGATGGCCGCCAGCTTATCTGGCAGAGAATGCCTCAAGGCTAAATTGTCACTGGAGTGCAGTGGAGCTCGGGACGTTCGTTTAACTGCCGTGTAAAGGTCAATCATTGGGAACTTTTGACCATTTGGAGAGGAGGCTTATCCCGGTGTGGGGACATGGGGGGCTGGTGGGACCATGCCTTTTCCCCCCTTTCGGGGATCCTGTGTTGCCACATATAAGGGTCGCCATAGAGAGAAAGTCAGGAAGATCCTGTTGACGTGAACATCTATCCATCAGGCAATTGCCCAATGTGTGGTTTACCTGAGCTCCCGGAATTATTTCAATATATCCTTACTCATTTTTTGGTGAGAGGTATTATATTTTGTATGGCAACAAGGAAATGTTGTAGCGAATCTATCCCTCTCTATGGGTTTTCTGGCTGTTTATGGACCAAGTTTTGGCTTGTGTGTATAATGGGATCTCTCGGGAGCCTACTTTCTACTGGATTTGACCCACATGCCCCCCTTGTTGGAGTTATATACATCTAAAATGGATCATACTCTCTTGTGCATTTACTAAAAGTAGTCTGTGTCCCTTTCCTGAAGAAGCCACATAGGTGAAAAATGTCGAAAAAATGAGAACATAATGGTTTATACATTAGAATGCTGTAACTTTTTGTCTCTTTGCAATAGGTTATATGTATAGGCCTATGTTAGTAGACATGTTTACAGGAGTTTTTTTGTCTTTTTTTATTTTTTAATTTTGTGCAAATAAAAAATCTCTTTGATATCATAATTGACTATTATGTGATATTTATACTATTTAGGTACCTTTAAAGTCCCGTATCTCCAAGCTTTTCTATTTACCTTTGACCAGTAACTTGTCTGTTAAATATGCTTCCCCAACTTAAGGCCCCATAGTCATTCTTAATGGAAAGCTAGGTGTTAAGGGTGAAGAAGATTCCCCACCAGAAGAACATGACTATGTACAGGTTATTCATGAGGATATCGCACCAACAGCAGACATGATGCAGGATCCCCAACCAGGTAGTATAGACATTTTTGTAGATGGCTCGTGTACTATACCAAATGACAAGAAATACTTAAAGCGGAGTTCTACCCAAAAATTGAACTTCCGTTTTAAATGTAGGTGACCCCCTTGGCATGTAATTTTTTTTGGGGAGAGGGGCAGCGGATACCCTCTTTTTAGAGGCATCCAGCTCCCACTTCCTCCCGGGGCTCAGGAAGAAAGGTCACCTCTCCCTCCTCCCTGCAATTTTCTGTGACATGTCACAGGTCCCAGAACACTGGCCAGCCATTCACAGCACGCAGCGCGGCTTGCGCATTTGCAGTGCGTGCCTGGCTATGAAGCCACAGCCGGGCTCCCACATTTACAATGCTGGCACCGCAGAGAGGAGGGTGGAGAGGAGCAGGGTTTTGTTCACCTGCTTCGCTGGACCGTGAGACAGATGAGTGTCCGATTATTAAAAGTCAGCTGCTCTCTTTTAAAAGGATGGAACTCCGCTTTAACTGGGTATGCTGTAGTACAATTCTCAAACATTGTGTTGGAAGCCAAAGCCATTTTCCATTGTTCAGAACAAGTAGCAGAGTTGATTGCTTTAACCCGTGCATGTCAGTTATTTGAGTGACAAGATGTAAACATTTAAACGGATTCTAAATATGCTTTCGGAGTGGTACATGATTTGAAAATGTAGCAACTGATGGTAAGGGAATTTCACACGTGCCATTGGTAAATGATTTGTTAGAGGCCATACACAAACCCTGTTCTGTTGCAGTGATAAAATGTAAGGCACATACTAATTCTAATGACCTCGATGCCCTAGGTAATGCTTTGGCTAACAAATGGCCAAAGAAGTAGTTGCTTTTGTTGCCCATGCAGGTTCCCTTGCAGCAAGAAATCCCAACTTTGTCCTTCCAGAGCCACCCACAATTCCAGAACACCAGGTTTTGAAAGATCTACAGTATACAGCCACTGAGGAAGATGTACAATACTGAAAAAAAAAAAGGTTTGCCCTTAGACCAAAAACGGTCTCATGACAAAAGAGGGGATCATAGGCATACCTCAACATAGTGCACCTATCATTATAGTGCAGTTTCATGGTATAGGACACAGAGGACAACACACGAATTGGAGAAAAGGTTTAGCATTAAAAATATCAAACACAGAGTCCAGGACCAGTTGAGTAGATGCATAACATGTATTAGGAACAATACACAGGGTGCTTAACATTGGAAACATGATCATTTGCCACCACCTCAAAAGGTCAATTTCAAGAATTGCAGATTGCACCTATCCATAGGTAACTGGGTTGTTAAATTGCAAAAGGTAACACACCAGGTCACACTGCTGGTCCATAGCTAGAGTAGCTGGCCTTGAGGACTACAGGCTACATTTATAACAAAATGCATGTTGTAATTATTATGCCATAGATAATGGTGTAGAGATGATAATAATTGATGTATGTACACTGTGATTTGTTGGAACTGGGATTTTTTTTTTACATGTTTTAAACTGCAATTTTCAATAAAACTTTTTTCTGAGAAAAAAAAGAAAAAAATAGAATTGCAGATTGATTTTACACACATGCCTAAAGGTAGCAGGAATAGAACAAAATATTATGTCCGTATTTCATCCATCCATTTGCGCATGAAATACGGACATACATGCATTCCTATGGGATAGCGGGTGTCTGCGGATGAACATCCGCAGACACCCGCTATCGTCCGCCTCCGCTACTGTCCAATTCTGCAGACGGAGGAAAATCCTATTTTTCTATCCGTCTGCAGAGCGGATCGGATGAACACGGACAGACGGTCCATGCTCATCTGATCCCCCATAGAGGAGAGCGGAGAGCTGACAGGGCGGTCCCGGCCCAGTGTCCCAGGACCGCCCTGTTATCCGCCGGCTCAGCGGGGACAACGGAGCGATCCCCGCTGAGCAAGGGGATCATCACGGGGCGGATCATTACTGATCTGTACTGTGTGAAAGGGGCCTAAGTGGCCAGAAGCTTTTGAAACCCATAAAGAGGACGCACTTAAAGTAGCCAAAATTGTGTGTAAAGAAATGATCCCAAGGGTTGCCCATTAACCATTGATTTGGACAAAGGTCCCACATTCAATTCTAAAATTTTTCTAAATATTGCTGAATTAATGGTGATTAATTGGAAGTTTCATATTCCATACCATCCTTAGAGTTCAGGGGTGGTGGAAAGAAAGAACCATACAATTAAAGAAAAATTGTGAAAAGTTACAGGAGGCACTTATGTTAGGTGGAAGGCATACGTGCCAGCAGTACTGGCGGAAATAATGATGACTCCTAAAAAAAACTACTAAAGTGTCTCCTTTTGAAATTTTGATGGGAAGACCCTTTCCTACACCTTGGACAAGAGATCCAATGGTAGGAGGCGAATTGCCGTAGCTGTACCTCAGCCGCTTTAAGAGCACTAGGGGGCGTGATGACAGAGACGATGCGCGGCACCCACGATGTCCACCTGGTACCCACGATAGCTCCTGAGAGAGACAGAACTGAGATCTGTCAATGTAAACAGACAGATCTCCATTCTGTCAGGAGAGAGGAGACAGATCTGCTGTTCATACTGCTTATGAACAGCGATCGGTATCCTCCCCCAGTCCCATCCTCCACAGTAAAAAAACACTCCATAGGACACACATTTAACCCCTTGATCACCCCCTAGTGTTAACCCCTTCCCTGCCAATGACATTTAAATAGTAACCAGTGTCTATTTTTAGCTCTGATCGCTGTATAAATGCCAATGGTCGAAAAAAAGTGTCAAAAGTGTCCTAATCTGTCTGCCGCAATCCTGCTAAAAATCACCGCCATTATTAGTATAAAAAATTATAATACTAAAAATGCCATAAATCTATCCTATTTTGTAGACGCCATAACCTTTGCACAAACCAATCAATATACGCTTATTGTGATTTTTTTTACCAAAAATATGTAGAAGAATACATATCGGCCAAAACAGGAAAAAAATAGTTTTTTTTTTTTCAAAATTGTCACTCTTCTTTTGTTTATGGTGCAAAAAATAAAAAACACAGAGAGAATCAAATACCATCAAAAGAAAGCTTTATTTGTGGGGGAAAAAAAAAAGACGTCAATTTTTCATGGGTACAGTATCGCACGACCATGCAACTGTCAAATAAAGCGACGCAGTGCCGTATATCCAAATCCTCCAGGCCTGAAGTGGTTAAACACTCACATTTATTTAATTTTTACTGGCACAAACTTCCAGTCGGGGGCCGTGCACTCTCAGAACTAAATTAGGAGAACTTACTAGGACTGTAGCAGCCAGAATCTGGAGCATCTGTGCATGGTAACCAATTAGCTTCTAGCTTTCATTTTCAAAGCTGAACCGAATAAGTTGAAGTTACAAGCTGAATGGGTAATATGTACAACTGATCCAGATTCTGTCTGCTGCAGTTTCAGTAAATTCCCCCTTAGCGTCTCCTGAATATCCTCCCTGGGACTACATGACCGATCATTCCTAGCGCCAGCACACGTGTTTCACCTTTTGATTCCTCTGTGTGTGTCCGATGCAGGCAGAAGCTGCACGTATACTGTGAACAAGCATGCAAAGGGTGGCTCCAGCAGGGCTCCATAGGTCACACTTACAATGGAAATCTTGGCAGAGGACAGGAGAGTGTGAAAAGGGAGGATAGCAAAACAAACTGTAGAAGAAGAAGAAGAAAAAAATAAAATAAAAAGACACCCTCAGCATCGCAAATAGAAAAAATGAGTTTACTATCACTTTAATGCATGTCAGATGAGGCAGTCATCCACAAGCAAATAAAGAGGTGTTCAGTCAGTCATGGCAATGGATTTTCAGTCTTGCTTTGTATGCTCCTATTCCAGCCTATGATCCCCAAGACTTAGATGTGTTGCTGGCGTCCCTGAATGTCCCGATGCTGTCTGCGACGGATAGGGACATCTTGGAGGCTGACATAACTGAAAAAGAAATTGAAACAGCCATCAGGTCCTTCCACCCTCACAAATCTCCCGGACCTGATGGTTTTTGAATTGAATGGTATAGGCTACATATGGAGGACCTGGTCCCTAGACTTAAAGCCCTGTTTTGCTACTGTCTTAAACACAAGTGCCTCCCCGACTCATTATCAGAAGCGCAGGTGATTCTTCTGCCAAAGCCGGGCAAGGACTCCTTGTTATGCTCATCATATAGGCCTATAGCGTTGCTGAATCAGGATCTCAAAATCTTACAAAGGTGCTAGCTATCAGACTTTCCCAAGTTATTACTACCCTGGTTGACATAGATCAGACAGGCTTTATACCGCAAAAATCTACTGATACTAACCTTCACAGACTATTTACTCACTTACAGATTGAACATGACAGGATGGGAACTAGGGTAGTGGTGTCCCTTGACATGGCCAAAGCCCTTGACTCTGTGGACTGGCAGTATATGTTGGCAGTTCTACGGCACATGAGCTTTGGAGACGTTTTTATGACTTGGATTTCTATGCTCTATAGTAAACCCCAAGCGGCCATAAAGATAGGCACCTCGGTCTCTTCCCAGTTTCGAGTGGGCAGGGGCACGCGTCAAGGGTGCCCACTGTCCCCATCCTTATTTGCTCTAGCAATAGAGCCCTTGGCTATAGCACTGCGGAGGTTGCCTAAGGTTGGAATATTAGAGGTAGGGGGTATCCAGGAATGCATTGCACTTTACGCGGATGACATGCTTCTCTTTCTGCGAGACGCAGGGCCATCCCTGGAGGTGGTGTTCGGAATACTTGACAAATTTGCCACGTTCTCCGGGCTGCAAGTTAATTGGGAGAAGTCCAATGTGATGGCTATTGACACAGATGCCCAGGCTCTGGCGACCAACAGGGTACCCATCGAATGGGTGAAGGAGTTCAAGTACTTGGGTGTACGAGTATAAACCCGAGTTGGTGACTTTATGTCTTTAAACCTTCTTCCATTACTAGCCAGGGTCAAAGTGCAACTGGATGCGTGGAAACATTTACCATTGTCCCCGATTGGTAGGGTTAACCTACTTAAAATGAAAGTTCTGCCGGGTTTTCTATACTTACTACGGAACACGCCAATTAGGATTCACTGTTCCTTTTTTAGGAGGGTGAATAGTCTATTTAGCTCCTTTTTATGGGCCGCCACACACCCCAGAATAAGTCTTCGTACCTTGCAGGAGCCCTGGGGTCAAGGTGGCTTGGCACTACCAGATCTTTTCAAATATTTTATAGCAGGGCAGATGGTGATTGCTCGACGCTGGCTGACAAGGGACGACGGGGATTCGGCAACGGTACTAGAGGCAGCCCTTCTGGGATCGTATGAGAGCTTATTCTACTTAGCATACAGGGGCCCACAAACCTCTTTGTCTTTGACTGCCTCAATGCGAGCAACAGTGCGTGCCTGGGACAAGGCACAGATTTTGATGAAAAATGAAGTGGGGGACTGGTCACAAGACACTCCCCTCTGGTTCAATCCCAGACTGACACACTTTGGTGCAATCCCTGATCAAGTGATATGGGCCAGGGTTGGCATCAAACAATTGAAGCATGTAGTGGGGGGGGCAAAGCTATTTATGTTTGACCAACTGAAAGATAAATACAACCTTCCCAATTGGTATCTATTTCGATACCTCCAGTTGAGACATGCCTTCCTCACTTAGTTTGGTTCCGACACTCTGGAGCTGGGTATGTCCCCCCCCCCCCCCCCTGGAGAGTATGCTGAGGACGGAGGACTTACTGAAACCCCTCTCAACAGTCTACAATGAACTATTTGTGGAAAGGCCAAAAATGCTTAAAAAATGTAGAGACACGTGGAGCGCATTAGTAACAGATTTCGGGGGGAGAGGATTGGGATGACATGTGGTATTACCCGTTCAAGACCCTGGTGTCAGTCAGAGACAGACTCATTCAATTCAAAATTTTACACAGGGTGTACTATACCCCTGCAAGGACAGCTGGGATATATGGTACAGGTACAGCAGTGTGCTGGCGCTGCACAGATAATCATGCTGACTTTGACCATGTATTTTGGTAGTGCCGGAAGATAGACTTCTGGAAAGGAGTAACGCACACTATACAGACAGTACTTTCGGTGCCAATTCCTGTCACAGTCGCAGCATGTTTGCTTGGACTGGTGGAGGAGTTGGCGCCCCGAAAGGCGCAGAGGACTATGATTTCCCTTTCTATGTTTAACGCACGCAAAAGCTATTCTGTTGTGTTGGAAAAAACCTGAACCACCTACGGTGTCATACTGGAGAATTAATTATTAAGTATAATTAATAAAGCACTACCTCTTTATAAAGCAACATACTTAAGTAGGGGATGTCCCAAGAAATTTGAGAAAGTGTGGTAGTGTTGGCTGGACGCCAAGGATACCTTGAATTAATTCAATACGCTGGGGGTGGGCTTTTACATAACCACCTGATATACTGGGCAGAGAAATTATATAATCACGGTTAGATATTTATCTGGCTCCGTGTTCACTGCCATTGATGTCTGGGAAACATAATATTTGTGGGGTACAGTTGGTGAACGTGGAACGTTATTTGGTATTGGTTGGACGGCTGCACAAGGGTTTATGGGGAGAGGGATGGGAGCGGGAGGGAGGGGGGGGGCGTTTGGTACATGTGTTCTGTACTGTATGTGTTGAAAAAACTGTTAATAAACAAAAATTTACAAAAAAATGATTTTCAGTCTTATTTTTATTATGAAAAAAAATTCATTGTGCTACTGATCTTCAACAAGAGCAATGGGAGTCAGGGGTTCTATGGCCAGGGCAAACTCAATTGGGGACAGCAGGCATTCTTCCTGTGTTGCCAATCCCCTTTCAGGTATAATCTTTACAGGGCTGGCATGTGCTGCTCTGCATTTCAGAAAGGTGTCTACACACTTGTAGCCGATTCCCCCAGTGTCTTTTGCCACTTCAGCCCCGGAAGAATTTAGCCCCTTCCTGACCAGAGCACTTTTTGCGATACTTTTGCAATACGGCACTGCATCACTTTAACTGACAATTGCATGGTCGTGTGATGTACCCAAACAAAATTCACATGCTTTTTTTCCCACAAATAGAGCTTTCTTTTGGTGATATTTGAACACCTCTGCATTTTTTTCTTTTTGCTATAAACCAAAAAAAAAAGCAATATTTTTTACTTTTTGCTATATATATATATATATATATATATATATATATATATATATATATATATATATATATATATAAACACACATTTTTTTTCAGTTTAGGCTGATATGTACTCTTCTACATATTTTTGATTAAAAAAAAAATATTGCAATAAGCGTATATTGATAGGGGGTGATCAAGGGGTTAAGTGTGTCCTAGGGAGCGATTCTAACTGTAGGGGGGATGGGCTCACTACAACATGACAGAGATCACTGCTCCCGATGACAGGGAGCAGTAGATCCCTGTCAAGTTGCTAGGCAGAACAGGGAAATAAATGCCTTGTTTATATTGGTATCTCCCCTTTCTGCTGCTCCGTGTCATGATCGCTGGCCCCCTGGCGGACATTGAGTCCGTGGGACCCCTCATGGAGTACACGCGGGTGTGCGCGTGCCCCACCGGCGGCGCATGCCCACAATGCCGCATCTTAAAGGGGTTGTACTGGTACGCCCATTTGCGAAGCCATGCCATTGTGCCGATGTACATCGTCGCGCGCTGGTCAGCAAGTGGTTAAAGGGATTGTAAAGCTAAGTTTTTTTTTTTTTTTAAATAACAAACATGTTATACTTACCTCCACTGTGCAGCTCGTTTTGCACAGAGTGGCCCTGAACCTGCTGTTCTGGGGTCCCTCGGCGGCTGTCTCTGCTTCCTCCCGCAGGTACTTCTCATGTTCATGCGAGCTCCCTCGCATGGTGAGAAGAATCTGCGGGCACGCTCCCGTGATACAGGCGGCGGCTATAGCCGCTCGCTGTATCACACGGCCCCGCCCCCCGGCGCTCCGCGTCAGTGGATGTGATTGACAGCAGCGCGAGCCACTGGCTGCGCTGCTTTCCATCCATCCACTTCAGCCAACCAGCGGCAAGGCTGAGTGATGAAGGAGGACGGTGGGGACGAGCGTGGGATTTTCGAGGGGTGAGGTAAGTAAAAAGGGGGGGGGGCTCGGGGAGCAGGCACTGTCAGATGTTTTTTCACCTTAATGCATAGAATGCATTATAGTGAAAAAAACATTTACCTTTACAACCCCTTTAAGCATTCTTAGTGTTCCTCTGTGCAGCTTTTCCCTCTAGTGTCCATCCTGCTCCCGTCATCACTCTTCAGCTGCTTTCACACTGCTCCATTGAAAAAATGTGGACAGAATGCAAATGCGTTTATCACATTTTTGCTGCATTTCCAGTGTGTTTTGCACCTGTGAAAAAAAGTAATTTGACTTCAAAACCGTACCAAAAAGGCAACCGTGGGTACGTTTTTGATGCATTTACATTCATTTCAACGGTGAGTTACATTTTTGGCGCAGTTTTATACTGTACCAAAAATGCAGCATGCAGGACTTTTAAAATGAAACGGGCGTGCAACTAACCATTGTGGAGAGCTCCATAGGATTTAAACGGTCATGCATTTTTTTCTTCCTCTAATCAGCGTGAAAGCAGCCTTAGAGAGACCCTCAGTGACTCCCTGTGTGTACCTGCCTACAATCACAAAGCCAGCACAGTGCTCAGAGGATACTCGGAACACACAATTTTTACCTGTGGCTTTCTTGGATACCAAAGCCAGCCCCCGGTCTTCCTGCATCCAAGTGATTCCCTGTGTATTCCAGTCAGCTATCTGCATCCCATCACTTGTGTAATTTCATGTGAGTTCCAGCCAGCCACTTGTGTACTCCATTTATTAGCCTGCTTCAGCCCCGGTTCACACGTGTGTGCTGCAAATTTGCAGCGAGCTCCCGTTCACAAACCGCAGTGCAATTTGCAGAATCAAATCGCATGGGTGTGAAATGCAATCTGATTCTTGTGTGGCCAAAAAAGGGGTCCTGCAAGTTTTTGGTGCGAATTCGGTGCCATTTGAGTCATACAGAATAATGTCTCAAATCGCACTGCTGAAGATTCGCATGCAATTTCTGTTCAAAATCACATGCGGTTCCCCACGCTGCCAGCTGTTTCCGTTTGATCCAGGAACCCCTGCCAACCTAGATTGTACACTCTGACCTGTAATCCCAGCACCTCTGCATTGCAAGACACTTCCTGCATTCTTAATCCTGTCCTAGACAGCTGCCTGCTTGGGGGAGTTAGAGTACTGCAACCTGTGAGCCATCAGCTGTAAAACCCATCACCCCTTGCAAGGTGCTCTGGAGAAGATAAGACAGCTTCTTAGGCTCTGCACTTCTGCCATTTTAAGACGTTCACCCCCACTAAATGAACAGGCACTCCAAGTTCTCTCCCACTGATGCCAGCAGGTATCCTACCACTTCAAAACTCCTTGAAGCTTACGCCACTGCCCCAGCTGCTATAATCAAATCTTGGTTAATCCATCTACCCCCATAGTGGGAAATACTCCAGTCTGTAAAGCCTTGTACCTTTAGCTAACAGTTGAGGAGTCTCTTGTAGGCTTTGCGTCTCTGTGAAATTTGTTGACTAGCTTAACTGAGTGAGAAGGTAGAAAGTCTGAGTACTTTTTAAAATAGATGGATGTAAAACTACCAGGGTCCAGCTTTGCCCCATTTTCCAATGATGCCTTGGCCCCCAGGGGCCATGCTTTGATATATCCAAGCAGGATTTGAAAGGTTTTCAGGAATGCATTAAAAAGGAGAAGTCCAGCCTGAGATTTTTAGGCCGGGCTTCTCTTCTGGGTAACAGGATTGCAATTCGTTTTGCACTCCTGTTACCCATTTTCAGCGGAGAGTGGTCTGAAGTCCGCTATCCGCTGACGTCACTGCTATCAGTCGAGGCAGTATGTCACCCTGACTTCCGAAGTCTGGATCCGCCAGCTGCCTTGACTGATGGCAGTCTCAGCCTCTCAGCGAGATGCTGAGATGGCCTCTCATGGCCCCTCCACAGCTCAGTGCTCCAATGAGTGTGGAGAAACTGAGCAGGAGATGCTGACTGACAGGCAGCATCTCTCTGCTCAGGGAGGGGAGAGAACCGAGTCATCGGCGGTGTTCGGTGGCTCGGATCTCAGTGAAGAGGCAGCAGGGGACAGCTGCAGCTTTGGTCTGATACTCCATCTACATAAGTAAGCATGAATATTTAAAAAAAAAAAAAAAATTATATACACACACACACACATATATATATATATATATATTTTGTGACGGGGTTGTCACATATTATCTCTCCTGGCATCTGGTCCAATTTTTTTGATCTTTGCATGATATTATTCGTATGAATAGTAGATTCAAGCAGCTGCAGGTTTTTAGCATTTCTACAGTTTCCAATAGAGAGCGCTTGTGTTGCACCAGCCCATTTTGGAAAGCCAACTCCCCAACGTATATTCTATGAGGCATGGGCTGAAAATAAGCACTCGGGTACTCTGATGGGCTGGAGACAGGTACTTGGGTAACTTTATGAACTGCAGACAGGTACTCGGTTACTCTGATGGGCTGGTGACAGGTACTCGGTTACTCTGATGGGCTGGTGACAGGTACTCGGTTACTCTGATGGGCTGGTGACAGGTACTCGGTTACTCTGATGGGCTGGTGACAGGTACTCGGTTACTCTGATGGGCTGGTGACAGGTACTCGGTTACTCTGATGGGCTGGTGACAGGTACTCGGTTACTCTGATGGGCTGGTGACAGGTACTCGGGTACTCTGATGGGCTGGTGACAGGTACTCGGGTACTCTGATGGGCTGGTGACAGGTACTCGGGTACTCTGATGGGCTGGTGACAGGTACTCGGGTACTCTGATGGGCTGGTGACAGGTACTCATGTACTCTGATGGGCTGGTGACTGGTGCTCATGTACTCGGTACTCATATGAACTGTGACAGGTTATTATACACACATACATATATACACACACACACACTTCTCTTATAAGGTAAAATCCTAGCTTTTCAACCACTTTAAACTCGCAATATCGTCCTATTATCGCTAGAGAGAGGTCTGCAAATAGCTGCTTGTCCATTGAGTTCCAGGGATTTGCAGTCCCTTGCATCAAATGCTCCTTAGTATGGTAGTAATGGAGTCGCACTATTATATTGTGCAAGGTTCTTTCTCAGGTTCTTCTTCTGGAGCCTGTCAAACTCAAGGCGTTCTATGGGTATCTCAGGCACTACTACTGGAACAGGACTTTTAACTGTGAATTGAAGGGCTGTGGATTCTGCCAAATTCCTCAGGTGCAGGTTTGACAATTATGGTTTTCAGAGTGCTCAAACTACATCAACAAAAAAGGGTTGTGCAGACCTAGTCTTTTTTCATCTTCATGTCCTTCCAAGACCACTGTTTTATCATTGCAGCGCAGCTCTATGGTAGACTTGTATATGTTAGTCCTTTATTGCTTTGATAAGCTAAGTTGTCATTTGTTTAGACACCTTGTTAGGAATTTTGTGTAAGGAGTCTTTAAATTGCACCATTAGGGCCTCAGAGTTCACCGACTAAGGCTGTGACATTATCTTTTATCATTATGACCACGTTTTAAGTTTATACAGTATCTCACAAAAGTTAGTACACTCCTCACATTTTTTTTTAATATTTTATTATGGGGGGCGTGTCCGGATGTAAATAAGAGCGGACGTGTGTTTGGGGAGCTCCGGCCGTCCGATTCAGAATCCTGTGCCATCCTGCTGTTCTAACGGCCCAAACGGAGAGCTTTTTCAGCCAGAGGGACTACTGCCCTGCTGCACTTTATCCTGCGGGGAAATTGTGGAGTGGGGGACCGTGGAGCCTGGGATAAGGCCGCTCATCCTCCCCGTGCCGGACGCCATCTTCCCGGCCTCTGCGGGGCAATCGGGGCTGATCCGGTGCCTGTGGGAGAGGTAAGAGGCTCCTCTCCATCCATCCACTGCCCCCTTGCGCCCCTGGATTGTCCCGGATTGTCCCGTGGTTCCGCGGACCGCCGGCGTTAAATTTCGGGCCTGAGGCCTAGCGCGGCCTAGTGAAGCCTGCCGCGGACCGGACTTTCCTGGACGGCCGGCCGGCGGAGGAGCGCCGCGATCGGCCAGCGGAGCGGCGGAGGCGGCTGTCGGCCGGTGGGGGACTGTCTCCTCCATAACCATCCTGGCGGGAGCTGGTGGGGGGCTGTGGAGTCATTATAACTGCCCTGGCCTAGTCCGGCCTGTTGCAACCTGGGAGTCAATTGCAGCCTTTGCCCAGTGGCTGGAGGGGAGGTGATGTGGTCGGCCTGACCCCTGTTATTTGGTACCTGCTCCTTTTCTTTATTGCTGGACACTGCTACCCCTTTTAGGGGGGGCTGATCTGGTGCACTGACTGAGGGCCCTGGCAATCCTCCCTTCCTGACGGACATTGCATCCATCCATCCAGCTCCCTGGGCCCTGCCATATAGAGTCACTGCCTGAGCCTTGCTGCCAAAGAATTGCTACTGTGAGGAGCGGAGGCTCACGGACGCATACAGCCCCCATCCCTTCATGGGCCCTAAACACCGGCCTAAGAGCTCTTCTGCACTGAGCTGTCCTGCTCCTGATCCGCCCGCTCAGCCAGATCCTTCTCTTATTGGGAGGGTGCAGTCGCTGCTTGCGGAATTAGCCATGGAGTCCGGTTCTCCCTCCGGGGTGGCTATGCCTACCCCTCCCTCCCAGGACAGTACTGCGGTGATACTAGCTGCTATCGAACAGAGTAAAACCTCTATGCTGGTACGAATCGATCACCTTGCAGAAGAATGTAACCTTATTAGGAATGACCTGGACAAGATCAGGGGCAGGCTGACTGAATCAGAATCACGAATCTCTGCAGCTGAGGACCTCACGGCTACCCACACCAACAACATAGCGGACCTGCAACGCACGGTGCAACTGCTCGTCGCTAAGGCTGATGATGCGGAGAATAGAGCGAGACGCAACAATATTCGTGTCTTAGGACTGCCGGAGGGAGAGGAGGGTGACCGACCAGCGGAGTTTGCTGAAGACTTTTTCAAGAAGCTGTTGAGCCTCCCGGAAGTCTCCCCGACATATGTTGTTGAGCGTGCTCATCGTGTTCCTACAGGACGTTACATCCCAGGGGCAATTCCCCGACCCTTCCTGGCCCGCTTTTTGAATTTCAGGGACCGGGATAGGATCCTTTCCGCAGCTCGTAAGCTCCCTTCTCTACCATATGGCAACTCCTCAATCCTACTGTTCCCGGACTTCTCGGCAGACTTGCAGCGCAAGAGAAGGTCCTTTAATGATGTCCGCAGGCGCCTACGGGACAAGGATATTAAATACAGCATGTTATACCCCAGCCGCCTTCGGGTGCCTTATAACGGATCAGTGAAATTCTTTGACACGCCTGAGGAAGCGAATGACTGGCTGATCACTCTACGTTAATTTTCTACAGCTATCCCTACGTTGATGGGGGGTACTACTTGCCTGAATTAGTATCCTGCTATGGGCTCCCGGCCTTTTTGTTTTTGTTTTTTTTTGTTTTTTCTGGCGGTTTGTTGATACTGCTGCTGCGGAACTTATGGGATTCTACTTACCCACTGGATGGGTGGGCGTTTTTTCATCCTTCCTGCCAGCGGATGGCGTACTGACCTCCACCTCTCCTAGGACATCTGCGGTGCTTTGCCATTGCTCAATGTTGATCCTTCCTGACTCCGCTTTGTTTTTTCTGTTATAGGTCTTGTCCTTTTAGCTACTTCCTTTTAGCTCGGAGCTCCCCGGACGCGGGACACTTAAGGACTTATCAGTTCTTCCCCCTCATTACAGGGTTTTTTGACCTGACAAGGAGTAAGCGGTTTGGAGCGGCCGCTGCTTCGGAACTTTTTTTGTTTAAAAGTCTGGAGGTTTAAGTTTTGGTTAGGTTTTGGGTATCAAACTGGCCATGATTTTTAGTGCCCAATTGTTTTTTGTTTTTCCCCAATTGGGGCACTCTTGGCCAGTAGGGAGTTGTGGGTTATTTTTTTTCTTCTCTTTTGGTATTTTGATTCCCTTTTTTTTTCTTTTTTTTTTTCAATGTGCACTCTGAATCCACTGTTTATTGCATCTGTTCTGTATGCTATACTTCCATGTGTCATGCTCAATGGCGGGATAAGGGGTTATTGTGTAGGTATTGCTATGTTATACTATGTTACCAGCTGTTCCAATGGATTTGAGACTGGTGTCTTGGAATGTTCGGGGTCTTAATGATAAGGTTAAGAGGGCCTTGATGTTTAAATACCTAAATAGTCATAGACCCCATGTCCTTTTTCTCCAGGAGACTCACCTTCTGGGGAATAAATTACTAGCACTGCGCAGGCCCTGGGTGAGACAAGTGTTCCATGCTACGTATTCTAGCTATGCGAGGGGTGTGGCCATCTTGCTAAGTAAGTCTTTGGCTTATAAATTTGTTCACCTGCACACTGATCAAGGAGGCAGGTTTCTTATCCTGTTATTAGAGATTGGCCAGGTGGTTTATGCTTTCGTTAATGTATACCTGCCCCCCCCCCTTCCATCCGCAGATCTTGTATAAGATTAGTGAACTGCTGGCTCCCCTCCAATTCTCCAGGTTGTATATAGCAGGGGATTTTAATTCCATCTTGGATCCATCCCTGGATTCGTCCAACCCAAATAGGGTATTTTCGCCAGAGCTACTGCAATGGGCTCAAACTTTTAACTATACTGAGATCTGGAGATGGAAGCACGCGGGTGCTAGGGCCTACTCTTTCCACTCTTTCACACATAAATCGGGCTCCAGGATAGACATGGCCTTCGGCAACTCTGGGGCCCTGACGTTGGTGAGGGGGGCACTGTATTTGCCTGCAGGTCTCTCTGATCATGCACCTTTGGAGGTTACCTTACAGTTGTCGAACGCCAGAGGTAATGCTTGTTGGCGCCCGGCGCCCAAATGGTTGCAGGATGTGCGGGTGGGGGAGGAGGTCACTCCTAAACTGAAACAATACTGGGAGTTGAACGAAGGTTCTACCTCGGCACAGATGGTTTGGGACGCCTTTAAGGCCAACACCAGAGGAGAATATATTTCGGCCATTAAGGCGATCCGTTCTGAGCTGTCATCCCAGCTGCTGACGCTCGAGGGGGGCGAGGCCGAGGCGGCTGAGGCGTTTTCCGACTCGCCGACCTTGAAGCGCTTTACTCGATTGGCTGAATCACGGTGGGCCTTGTCCCTTCACCTTGCTGAGTCTACTCACTTAGATTTGAAGTCCCTGGCGGGGAAAATCTTTGAATCCGGGGACAAAAACAGTAAGCTTCTTGCGAATTTAGTGGCTGACTCTAAATTTCAGACAGTGGTTTCGGAGATCCGAGGGTCTGATGGTCAGTTGGTGTTTGCACCTGATCAGATACTTACTGAATTTAGAACCTTTTATGAAAAACTGTATGCTGAAGTCCCAGGGGGATCGGTGGAGGAGCAGAGGGAGTTTCTCTCCTCTCTGGATTTGCCCACTCTCTCACAAGAGGATTGTGCATTTCTAGACCGGGATTTTACTTTGGAGGAAATAGAAGAGGCAATATGCTCGTTCCCTGGCGGGAAGACACCTGGACCCGATGACCTACCTGGCGAGTGGTACAGGATGTACGCCCCGCTGGTCGCTCCCAAATTGTTGAAAGTGTTCTCTGACAGTAGAACTCGGATGGCACTCCCTCCGTCCATGTATCAAGCACACATAGTGCTTATCCCCAAGCCTGGCAAGGACATCTCCCTCTGTGCTTCCTATAGACCGATTTCTCTGCTAAATTTTGACTTGAAGATTTTGACGAAAATGCTGACCACCAGGATATGAACGGTCCTGCCATCCCTGATTGATATAGACCAGACCGGATTTATGCCAGGGAAGTCCACAGATATAAATTTGCGAAGAGTTTTTACTCATTTGCAGTTGCCATCCACTGAGTCTTCTACGAGGGTAATAGTGTCATTGGATATCGAAAAAGCTTTTGATTCTGTGGCATGGCAGTTTATGTCCCTGGTGCTGGAGGTTATGGGTTTTGGAGAGGAATTCCGTAATTGGATTCATGTTTTATATAAAGAGCCCTTGGCACAGATTAAGATGGGTGGTGCCTTGTCAGCGCCTTTCGCTGTCCGGAGGGGTACGAGGCAGGGTTGCCCATTGTCACCTGCTCTTTTTGCCCTGGTGATGGAGCCGCTCGCGTCGGCCCTCAGGAGGGCGGAGGGGATTCGTGGGATACGGGTGGGCTCCATACGAGAAAAGGTAGCTTTATATGCAGACGATCTCATACTTTTTTTAAGTGACCCTGCCCAGTCTCTCCGGGAGACACTACTCATTCTTTCCCACTTCACTGAGTGTTCGGGGTTGAAGGTAAATTGGGACAAGTCTCAAATCATGCCCATAGACAGGGGGGCTAAAGCGGCAGCGGATCCCGACCTAACATTAGTGTGGACGGTCACAATCAAATACTTGGGGATTTATATCTCCTCCTCTACCTCTGATTTTTGTGCCCTTAATCTGGATCCATTGGTGCAGAAGATGAGGACTAGACTGAAAGCGTGGTCACATCTCCCTCTCACCTTGATTGGGAGGATTAATTTATTCAAGATGAAGCTTTTTCCTGCTTTCCTCTATGTTCTCAGACATGCTCCAATCTGGATTCCTAAAAAAATATTCCGCATGATCAACTCTCTCCTGGTGTCGTTTCTCTGGGGCGCTGGACAGCCGAGGTTTCGGCTGACGGTGTTGCAGAGGCCTTGGGGGGAGGGTGGTTTGGCTTGCCCGGACCTACACTCCTATTATGTGGTGGCCCTTCTGTCCCATGCCCACAATTGGCTGGTTTCGGATGAGTCCAATGCGGTGGTGGTTCTGGAGGCGGCGTGGTTGGGGTCATATGAAGCATTGAGGAACTTAATGTATCGCGGTCTTCGGGCCCCGTTCCCTCTTACTGCCGCAATGCGGGCGGTTGTGAGGGCATGGAACATAGCTAGCTCGATGCGCCCCGTACCTTCAGGGCACATCTCTCCGCATAGTCCTCTTTGGTTTAACCCCAATTTACCGGAATTTGGCTCTATACCTGATCCTAGTGTGTGGGCTAACAGGGGCATCAAATATATCGAGCAACTTTGTTTTGAGGGTAAATTACAGACCTTTGACAGGCTGAAGCAACAGTACGCTTTGCCTAACTCGCATTTATTCAGATTCCTGCAACTTAGCCATGCCTTTCGAACACAGTTTGGAAATGCCCCAGTGGCGTTCTACACTTCGAGGCTAGAGACTCTGCTCAGAGATGATGATCTGTCTAAACCTCTGTCGGCCATATATAAGGTTTTGCTCCCGAATGTTCATACCGGTCTCGAGCTCCTGAGGGCAAAGTGGGAGGCGGATTCCTCCTCTTTGGACACTGGGAGGACGTCTGGGAGTATCCTTTCTTACAGTTAGTGTCAGCCAGGGATAGATTAGTGCAATTTAACCACTTCAGCTCCGGACCAATAAATACCTTAAGGACCAGAGGTCTTTTTGCAATTTCGCACTGCGCTGCTTTAACTGGTAATTGCGCGGTCATGCAATATTGCACCCAAACGAAATTTGCGTCCTTTTCTTCCCACAAATAGAGCTTTCTTTTGATGGTATTTGATTGCCTCTGCGATTTTTTTTTTTTGCGATATAAATGGAAAAAGAGCGAAAATTTCGAAAAAAAAAGATATTGTCTTCTTTTTGTTATAAGAAAAATCGAATAAACTAAATTTTAGTCATACATTGAGGGCAAAATGTATTCAGCCACATGTCTTTAGTAAAAAAAATGTCAATAAGCGTATATTTTTTGGTTTGCGCAAAAGTTATAGCGTCTACAAACTAGAGTACATTTTCTGGAATTTACACAGCTTTTAATTTATGACTGCCGATCTCATTTCTTGAGGTGCTAAAATGGCAGGGCAGTACAAATCCCCCCCAAATGACCCCATTTTGGAAAGTAGACACCCCAAGGAAATTGCTGATGGGTATGTTGAGCCCATTGAATATTTATTTTTTTTGTCCTAAGGGATTGAATAATGACAAAAAAAAAATAAAAAATTTTTTTTTACAAAAAGTTGTCACTAAATGATATATTGCTCACACATGCCATGGTTATATGTGGAATTGCACCCCAAAATATATTCCGCTACTTCTCCCGAGTATGGGGATACCACATGTGTGGGACTTTTTGGGAGTCTAGTCGCGCACGGCACCCCGAAAACCAATCACCACCTTTCTAAGGGTGCAAATTTTTGATTTAACTCCTCACTACCTATCACAGTTTGGAAGGCCATAAAATGCCAAAATAGCACAAAACCCCCCAAAATGACCCCATTTTGGAAAGTAGACACCCCAAGCTATTTACTGAGAGGCATGTTGAGTCCATGGAATATTTTATATTTTGCCACAAGTTGCGGGAATATTACAAACTTTTTTTTTTTTGCACCAAGTTGTCACTAAATGATATATTGCTCACACATGCTATGGGCATATGTGAAATGACACCCCAAAATACATTCTGCTGCTTCTCCTGAGTACGGGGATACCACATGTGTGGGACTTTTTGGGAGTCTAGTCGCGCACGGCACCCCGAAAACCAATCACCACCTTCAGGATTTCTAAGGGTGCAAATTTTTGATTTAACTCCTCACTACCTATCACAGTTTCGAAGTCCATAAAATGCCAAAATAGCACAAAACCCCCCCAAATGACCCCATTTTGGAAAGTAGACACCCCAAGCTATTTACTGAGAGGCATGTTGAGTCCATGGAATATTTTATATTTTGCCAAAAGTTGCGGGAATATTACAAACTTTTTTTTTTTTTGCACAAAGTTGTCACTAAATGATATATTGCTCACACATGATATGGGCAGAAGTCAAATTACACCCCAAAATAAATTCTGCTGCTTCTCCCGAGTACGGGGATACCACATGTGGGGGACTTTTTGGGAGCCTAGCCACGTACGGGACCCCGAAAACCAAGCACTGCCTTCCGGATTTGAATATAAAATGCTACCAAAAAACCTGTTAGCGATGGCAGGGATCAGGCCTGACTCTGCGATCGCTGCAGTTATGTGTTTAGTGTTTTGTAAGTGACAGTGATCGATCGATACTGCACTTGGGTGGGCTGGGCAGAGGGGCAAAACGCAGGTGCCAGCAGGTATTTGGGCTGATCCCGCTAACAATGCGTTTTTTTGGAACCCTAAACTGCTGGGGACGCTAGTATAGATCTGATCAGATCAGATATTGATCTGTTCAGATTCTATACCACTACGGGAGGTTTATCCTTTGCGTGTGGGTGTTAGCGGTACTGGCACTAACCTAGCGCTGCCTGGGGCGACGCAGACCCTGACCCTAAAACCTAATTGATATCACCCGCCGGGTGATCAGGGGGTTAAACCTTTATTGGGTAATAAATGGTGGGTGCCCTGATGCTATAAAAAACAAACTAACCAGAGTCACCCGTAACACTTATACGGTGATCAGTGGTGAAAGGGTTAACTAGGAGCAACCAGGGGGTTCAAATTTTTATTAGGTAGTATATGGGGGTCCCTGGCGCTATATAAAAACCTGACGGGGAACCTAAATAACTAACTGGCTAACCAGCGTCACCAGTGACACTTATACTGTGATCGCTGGTGAAAGGGGGTGAAAGGGTTAACTAGCAGCAATCAGGGGGTTAAAACCATTATTGGGTAGTATATTGGGGTACCTAGCGCTATAAAAACCTGGCGGTGAACCTAAAAAAATAACTAGCTACCTAGCGACACTGATGCAGCGTTCAGAAAAATTATCGCTTAGTGACACTGGCAAAAGGGGGTAAAAGGGTTAACTAGCGGAAATCAGGGGGTTAAAACCATTATTGGGTAGTATATCGGGGTACCTAGCGCTATAAAAACCTGGCGGTGAACCTAAAAAAATAACTAGCTACCTAGCGACTGTAGCGACACTAATGCAGCGATCAGAAAAACGATCGCTTAGTGACACTGGCAAAAGGGGGTGAAAGGGTTAACTAGCGGCAATCAGGGGGTTAAAACCATTATTGGGTAGTATATCGGGGTACCTAGCGATATAAAAACCTGGCGGTGAACCTAAAAAAATAACTAGCTACCTAGCGACACATGCAGCGATCAGAAAAATGATCGCTTAGTGACACTGGCAAAAGGGGGTGAAAGGGTTAACTCTAGGGGCAATCAGGGGGTTAAATCTTTATTGGGGGGTGATAGGGGGCTACCCTGGACCTAACACTAACTGTCCTGACAGTTTTTACTGTCACAACTGACACTGAATGCATTGATCAGTAAAGAAATGATCAATGCAATCAGTGACACTGTGACTGGGGGGGGAGGGGGGGCGTGGGGTGATCGGGGGGCGATCGGGGGGGGTTTGTGTGCCTGTGTGTACCTACATGTCAGTGTAGTGTTGGTGCACACTTACTTTTACTCTTCTCCTCGTAGTCCGGTCAAAAAGACCGCCCCGAGGAGAATGACATCACTTCCTCCTTCCTGTGTAAACAATACACAGGGGAGGAAGCTTCTCATTGGCCAGGAGCGATCCAGAGGGGGTGGCCGAAAACCAACGACCATCCCCTCATCACGGAGCGCTCCTGGACCGAATCGGACCGCCGTAACCAGCGGGAGGGGGTCCGATCGGACCCCCCACCCGCTGGAAGGCAATCACGTAGATGTACGTGATTCTGCCTGCCTGTGCCATTGTGCTGACGTACATTGGCAATACGGCGGTCCTGAAGTGGTTAAAATAGTGCATAGGGTATATTATACTCCGCAACGTCTCCATAGAATCTACCCATCTGTCCCTGCCTCCTGTTGGAGATGCAACTCACTCTCAGCGGATTTTATACATGTATTCTGGGGCTGTCCTCAAATAGCTATTTTTTGGGTGGAGGTGACTAACTTTATTCGGTTGGTTACCACTGTAACGGTACTGTTGTCTGTTGAAATATGTCTATTGGGTTTGGTCGGATCGCTGGCCCCACGCCGAGCGATCAGAACACTCCTGGGATTATTGTTATATTATGCCCGTAAGTCTATTGTTCTTAAGTGGAAGGCTCCAGTGGCCCCCTCTATTAATTTTTGGAAGAGTTTAGTGAACACGGCTCTTCCACTATACAAGGCCACCTATCTTTCGCGTGGCTGCGGAGCTAAATTTCATAAAGTATGGGACATTTGGACGGAGTCACGAGACACCAATGCTGACTCGAGTGCTGACTGACAATGTTTCATTAGGACTTAGTGGAGGTGTTCTAGGATATTAACACGTCTGTAGCCCTGGGTCCTCCTTACAGGGGCAGTGGGGGGTTGGTTGGGGGGGAGGGCGAAGGCTTGCAAGCTTCATCCGGGGATGACCTACAGCCTGCAGTAGAGCATGAGCGAACTTGAAGATTGTCCTGAGCAGTGAGCAGTGATGCTAGAGTGTACGGTGGGTTTTTTCTTTGGTTGTATACGCCGGTGGCGTTATTTTGGGGGGGGGGAGGGGGGGGGGTTTGTTGTTATTGTTGACTCAGGGGGTTGTAGTAGTAATCAGCCTGGGTATGCCCAATAGGCTGTAAGTTGTTTTATGTTTTAATTGCAAACTCAATAAAAAGAATTAAAAAAAATATATATATATTTTATTATATCTTTTCATGTGACAACACTGAAGAAATGACACTTTGCTACAATGTAAAGTAGTGAGTGTACAGCTTGTATAACAGTGTAAATTTGCTATCCTCTCAAAATAACTTAACACACAGCCATTAAGGTCTAAACCGCTGGCAACAAAAGCGAGTACATCCCTAAGAGAAAATGCCCAAAGTGTCAATATTTTGTGTGGCACCATTATTTTCCAGCACTGCCTTAACCGTATTGGGCTTGGAGTTCACCAGAGCTCCACTCCTCCATGAAGACATCACAGAGCTGGCGGATGTTAGAGACCCTGTGCTCCCCCCCTTCCATTTGAGGATTTCCCACAGATGGTCAATACGGTTTAGGTCTGGAAACATGCTTGGTCACTCCATCACCTTTACCCTTTAACATGATCTGTCTGACCCAATCTGACCCTCCATTCACCTCTATGGAGTGGCAGATGTAAACAGACTTGTGTTCGTTTACACCTGCCTCCTCCCAATCCGATCTGCTAAAAAATAAAATAAAAAAAAAGTTAAGTGGATCCCTCACCTTTCATTTGATCAGATGAGAGGGCCCATAGAGTAGAGTGGGCTGTGTCTGTGTCCACTTTGCATATGCAGAGTGGACGCAGAACTTGTCATCTGCTCATTGTGGCCCACGACTGGTTACTAAGTTGCTTAAGTGGCCCTCGTTCTTCAAAAGGTTGGGCACCCCTGGCCTAGGCAATCTTTATGTAGACCAAAAATTCTTTAGTTTAGATCCTCAGAGAGTTCTTTGCCATGAGGTGCCATGTTGAACTGCCAGTGGCCAGTAAGAGAGTGAGGGCGATAACACCAAATTTAACACACCTGCTCCCCATTCACACTTGAGACCTTGTAACGCTAATGAGTCACATGACACCGGGGAGGGGAAAAGGATAACTGGGCCCAATTTGGTCATTTTCACTTAGGGGTCTACTCACTTTTGTTGCCAGCGATTTAGAAATAAATGGCTGTGTTGAGTTATTTTGAGCGGACAGCAAATTTACACTGTTATACAAGCTGTACACTCACTACTTTACATTGTAGCAAAGTGTCATTTATTAATTGTTGTCACATGAAAAGATATAATAAAATATTTACAAAAATGCGGGGGTATACTCACTTTTATGAGGCATGTAGCCTTTATGAAGGAGATGTGATGCTGCCCCTGAAACTAATTGGATGTTTTTATATGAGTTATTTACCAACATTTAAAGTTATCGGTGGCTCTCTCAACCATTTCTGGTCTATGGTTTGAGCTACTATTGCATTCCCATTGAGTTTGAAAGTTCCCAGCGCCTCTTTATATATGTTGTCTTGCTGTTCCTACAAGATGTCTGCAATTACTTAGCCCCCTCTTATTTAATTTCATAGTGTTCCTTAGGTCTGACTTTATAATTTAGACTTGTCAATTTCATGTTCAAAAAGACTGTCCAGTGAGGGCAGTCTCATTGGATAGAGAAAAGGGTGGCGGTAGGCTGACTGTCGAAAGAGGGCCAGATTTGATGAAGTGAACATGCGTGAGGGCCGACCATTTTGCCTGACATTCTTTGAACCATTAAAATTCGGTCTAAGTGTGTTCATTCGAGCACTAATACACTGCCCAACAAGAATTCCCTTGCCTTTGTGGCTGTGTGTGAGTAAAGAGATGAGCTCAAGCGTGTTATTTGGATGTACCGTATTTATTAGCGTATAACACGCACCTTCACTTTAAGAGGAAAGTTTAAGGAAAAAGAATAACATTTTAAATAAAGAACTGTGAAGCAAAATAAGGGTCAGTGCCCATCTGCAGCCTCACAAGTGCCATGAATGCAGCCCCACCATTGCCAGGAATGCAGCATCCGCCACCCACCATTGCCAGGAATGCAGAACCCACCATTGCCAGGAATGCAACCTGATTGATGCCCATTCATCTGCAGCCTTGAAGGGAACAGGGAGGGGGGTGGGACGAGCGCCAAAAGATTACATACAGGAAAAACTCCTGTTTTTTTGGTCATCTCTTTAATACAAAGTCCCGCCTTTTTTTGATGGACAGAACAGTCGTCCAATGGCAGTGCAGGAGATGGAATTTCTATTAGAGGCTGCCGTGTAAACAGGAAATTCTCCTGTGTGCACGACACTCTTCCCGCATCCTCCCTGTCCCCTCCAAGGCAGCCGGCATATACATCTTTTGTGGCCTGACCCTGGGAGATTGTTGGGGGCCACAAAAGATATATATGTACAAATAACCAGGCAGCCGTTCAAAACCGGAACTCGGGCCAGACTTTGGATATGCCTGACCTGACCAAGAAATCAGAGAGAAGAAAAGAGACTCTTCTCATTAAAGGGACTATGTTACTAAAAGGGAGGAAATTAAAGAAAACCCAGGATGTAAGATGAATGTACACAGCACGACTCAACAAGGAGGATGGATCTGCTCATCTGAATGAGCTGCCAAAGTGATTGTAAAGGTCATTTTTTATAAATAACAAACATGTCTATACTTACCTGCACTGTGCAACGGAATTGCACATAGCAGCCACGAACCTTCGCTGGCACTCCTGGCCCCTCCCCTGCTGACACCTAAACATTTTTTACCTTACAGTGGATGTAAACCAGATTTAATGAAATTTGAGCACATATCTGTAGCGTTTTCTTATCTCTCTCCAAAGCACTGTGTCCCGTGGCTTTCTCCTGCTCCATAGCTCTGTTATCAGCCTGATAACTTCTAACAAGTTCTCCGACACAGGAGATAAATGCAGCCTGAAATTTGTTTAATAGGAGGTTGCTATAAATAGATCAGCAGATAGCTTGACTTGTCAGAGCACAGCTCTGCACATTCCTTTGCCTATGTGGAGTGGGGGTGTGTACAGAAAAATCTGTAACACAATGTGCACTTTCTAAAGATATATACAGCTAAAGACAGCAGATATACATGTAAAACTTTTGCAGAGAGATTTGTTTCATCTCTGTGCTGTTAACTTCACTAGGTATGAAATATATATATATATATATATATATATATATATATATATATATATATAGGCTTACATTCACTTTAATGCAAGGAATGAGTTAAGGTAAAAAATGTTTAGGCTTTACAACAACTTTAGGCTGAAGTTTAGTAAAAAAAATAAAAATAAAAAAATATATAGCTATTTAAAAAAAGCTTTATCGACCCAACTTACCTATAATAAAGTATGTCCCATGTTATGCAAGCAGCTGGATCCTGTAAAAATCTTCTGTGCAGGGAAGCCCTCTGTTTCAATTGCTCAACAGTCCCAAGTCTTAAAGTGATACTAAAGTCTCCTTTTATTTTCATTTATGCTGGGTTCACACTATAGCTATATCAGACATTGCATGTCATTCGCACCGTATTGCTGTGCGGATCATATGCAATGTCTGTGTGATGCAACTCAGCCATACAGATTGTATGGCTGAATTTGTATTCTCACCAAGATGGTGCAGGACTTTTTTTTGGTCCGCACTGGAATCGAATCCCAATCAGTGTGATCTGATTCCTGCACCATTTGACAGTTCACACTGTGATCTTCGGGTGTCATTAACTTTGTATTGGCAACCACGGTGGTTCGCATAGGCATTGCCTGCGAGACACATGTGATGCAGGGACCTGCATCGGAATCACGCTGATTCCCACATTGCAATAGTGTGCACCTAGCCTTAGGGCTGGTTCACGCCACAAAAACACACTCCAGATCTGTTCCAGATGAGTTTCTGCATGGGCATTTTTCATGCGTTTTTTTGACGTGCTGGTGCATTTGATGCATTTCCAGATGCTTTTTTCCTGGTTTTCTTTTCACTGTACTAGGGTACGGTGCATTTTTTTAAAATGTTTTTGATGCTTTTTACCACATTCCAGTACAGGAAAAATGCAGCAGCTTCTACTTTTTTTTTTTTTTTACTGGAACTTGACCGCACTGGTGTGAACTATGCTATTGGAAACCATCTAACCTACTTTCCATGTGTTTTTGATGCAGGAAAAAAAATGCACTGGACTGCATGTGGTGTGAACTAGCCCTTAAAAATAACAAACATGTCATGCGCACCTGCTCTGTGCAGTGGTTTCACACAGAGCAGCCCTGATCCTCCTATTCTCGGGTCCCTCCTGCCGAGTTCCCCCACAGCCAGCAGCTTGCTATGGGGGCACCCGAGCCGAGCCACTGCTCTGTGTGTCCATTCAGACATGGAGCCACGGTTTGCCCTGCCCCCCTCTCTCGCTATTTATTGGCTCGCTGACTTTGATTGACAGCAGCAGGAGCCAATGGCACCCCGCTGCTGTCTAAGATAATGAAGAGGGAGAGTCCCGGGCAGCCTAGACTCCCCCATATTGCAAATCATTTGGTGGGGTGGGGGGTTATGGTGTGGGGTTGTTTTTCACAGGATAGGCTTGGCCCCTTAGTTTTAATGAAGGGAACTTTTAAGGTGTTAACATACCAAGACAATATATCATTTCATGCTCACAACTTTGTGGGAACAGTTTGGGGATGGCCCTTCCTAATCCAACATGTCTGCACACCAGTGCACAAAAGCAAGGTCAATAACAACATGGATGAGCAAGTTTGGGGTGGAGGAACTTGACTGGCCTGTACAGAGTCCTGACCTCAACCCAACATGATAGAATACCTTTGGGATGAATTAGAGAGCAGACTGTGAGACAGGCCTTTTCATCCAACATCAATGCCTGACCTCACAAATGCGCTTCTGGAAGAATGGTCAAACATTCCCATAGACACACTCCTAAACCTTGTGGACAGCCTTCCCAGAAGAGTTGAAGCTGTTATAGCTGCAAAGGGTGGGCCAACTCAATATTGAACCCTAAGGACTAAGACTGGGATGCCATTAAAGTTCATGTGCGTTTAAAGGCAGGTGTCCCAATACTTTTGACGTGTGTGTAAATAATGTCCTGGACAGGAATTGGTTATACTATACACTTGCAACCATGATCCTGCTATTACATTTTTCAGCCGGGATCAGCTTTCAGAGAATAGCGATCCGAGTGGCTTTACAGTCACACAGGAACATCTGTTCTTCACTCTAACAGACTCTCCATAAAAGAAGTAGATGTCACTGTCAAAGCCATTACAAAAGAATGATTTTCATCCCTTGTGTAAGCAATAAAGTTGAATGTAAAAGTAAAAAATATGAACTAAAAAAAATTAAAGACCCCCCCCGCTTTTTTTTTTTTTTTTTTTTTTTTAATGCAGAAATCTTCAAATGGGAACAGTAGCTCTGGTGACCTGGGGGTTCCCAAAAGATTACCTTAATTTGCCTGGATTTCCTCTGACTTCCGGTTTTGGCTATGGGACAGGAAGTGAAGATAAATCTCTCCAATGGGACACAGATGGCAAATATAAACCTTACAGGGGCTATAACCCTCACGTCAAAAATAAATAAAAAAAAGTGCGTGTGCCTATATTTCTATGGCAATAATTATATGGGTGGAGTTATGCTACAATATTATAATGGCACCATCCCATAAAAGCAAAAAGAGGTCTCATCTATGTAAGTTTATGAGGTCGCAGGTTCGAAACCACCCTCTGGCAGGTGTATTTTTTTTTTCTTTTGTAATTAAAAAAAGATACTTTTTAAAAATATATATATATATATAAACTGTGTTTATTGGAGGCTTTCTAAGAAATGAAAGCTATATTTTATTCCATTGAGTATTACAATACCACATGAGTGGGACTTTTCCACAGCCTACCCACTCAGGGAGGCCCAATATGGAGGGGAGCACCGTTGGGTGATCTAGGAGCATAAATTACACATCTAACTTGTTGACTAACTATGACACTTTTGAAGGCCCTGGAGCACCAGGACAGTGACACTGACGTGGCACTGATGACAGATGGCACTGATACGTGGCACTGATGACACGCGACACTGATGTGGCACTGATGACAGATGCCACTAATACATGGCACTGATAACACGTGACACTCATGACAGATGGCACTAATATGTGGCACTGATGACAGATGCCACTAAAACGTGGCACTGATGACAGATGGCACTAATACATGACACTGATGACAAAAACAATTAGTACTGTCTGTGATACTTTATTTATTTCCATTTTTTTTTCTGTTCACAAATGTTGGTCCTTTCCATTTGGCAAAAAAAAAAAAAAAAATCAAATAAATGAAAAACCCCTGTGGTGATTAACCACTAGGGATCCGCACTATAGCCGAATGACGGCTACAGCGTGGACCTGCA
Organism: Lithobates pipiens; assembly: GCF_037356315.1. NCBI lineage: Eukaryota > Metazoa > Chordata > Amphibia > Anura > Ranidae > Lithobates > Lithobates pipiens. Next base: position 71,801,636 of record NW_027507686.1, on the reverse strand, counting down.
TTGCCGGGACGACGTCCCGTGCACAAGAAGCCTGCGTGCCCGATGACGGGCGCACGCGGTCCGCTCTGTGATCAGCGAGTCCATGAGACTCGCCGGATCACAGATCGGAGTAAGGGATCGATCCCAACCCCCTGCCATGTGATCAAGCTGTCAGCCAATGACAGCTGATCATGTGATGTCAACACAGCCGTTAATCGGCTATTTTTAAGCGCGAGGAGAAAAAAAAACGCCAATCACCGGCGTCAGTGAGATGGACATCAGTCCCAATCACTGCGATGTGCCACCAGATCCCCAGTGCTCATCTGTGCCCCCCCAACAAGTGCCGCCCACCAGCGCCACCTGTCAGTGCATATCAATGAAGCAGCAAAATGACCTGTTTGCAAAATTGTATAACAAACTATTAACCACTTCCCGACCAGCGCACGACGATGTACGTCGACAGAATGGCACGGGCAGGCATATTGGCGTACATGTACGTCCAATCTTCAATGCCGCCCTGCCGTCGGGAGCGTGCCGCCGGCGTCGCTCTCCCGCGCCGGTCGGGACCCCCGTGAGTCCGGTCGCGGGACCCGCGGACTGGATCGCCGCGGGCATCCCCGCGATCGTCTCACGGGACGGCTGAATGGAGGAAATGCCGTGTAAACAGCATTTCTCCATTCTGCCTAGCAACTAGTGACGCTGATCTCTGCTCCATGTGATTGGAGCAGAGATCAGTGTTCACTAAATGAAAGCCCAACCCCCCCCACAGTTAGTAACACACCCCTAGGAACACTTAACCCCTACACTGCCACCCACTGGTTAACCCCTTCACTGCCAGTGTCATTTACACAGGAATCACTGCATTTATATAGCAGTGATTACTGTATAAATGACAATGGTCCCAAAAATGTGTCAAAAATGTCCAATGGGTCCCCCACAATGTCGCAGTCACAATAAAAATCGCTGATCGCCGCCCTTACTAGTAAAAAAAAAAATAATAAAAAATTATTAATAAAAATGCTATAAAACTATCCCTATTTTGTAAACGCTATAACTTTTGCGCAAACCAATCAATAATCGCTTATTGCGATTTTTTCTACCAAAAATATGTGAAAGAATACGTATCGGCCTAAACCGAGGGGAAAAAATTGCTTTTTTATATATTTTTGGGGGATATTTATTATAACAAAAAGTAAAAAATAATGCGTTTTTTTCAAAATTGTCGCTCTATTTTTGTTTATAGCGCAAAAAATAAAAACCGCAGGGGTGATCAAATACCACCAAAAGAAAGCTCTATTTGTGGGGAAAAAAGGACGTCAATTTTGTTTGGGAGCCACGTCGCACGACCGCGCAATTGTCAGTTAAAGCGACGCAGTGCCAAATCGCAAAAAGTGGTCTGGTCTTTGACCAGCAAAATGGTCCGGTCTGAAAGTGGTTAAACATGATTTTTTTGTTTTTCTTCAAAATTTTCCATATTTCTTTGTTTGTTTAGCAAAAAAAGTTAAAACCCCAGCTGTGATTAAATACCACCAAAAGAAGGCTCTATTTGTGGGGGAAAAATGTAATTTGGGTAGAGTGTTGTATGACCGCGTCATTGACATTCAAAGTGCGTCAGCGCCGAAAATTGGTCTGGGCAGGAGGGGGCCTTAAGTGCCCAGTAAGCAAGTGGTTAAATAGCACAAAAAGAAAGCGCTCGCTGCAAAAGTACAACTGCACCACCAATCTAAGCGCAATATATAAGTATTTATTTTTTATTTTTTAGTATAGCCAATGGCAAGAGTACACGAGATAACAAGATGAAAAAGCTTAAAAAAAACATGGCTCGATTCGCGATTAAGCGTGTCATCCTTGCGCAGGGGACCATGCTAATCTTCTCTGTATCGTTCCACTTTAAGTATGTGTCCGTTCAGCCAATACGGGCCAGGGACAAAGTGATTGTGACCCTGATCTGGTTATAAAGCGTTCAAATGATGAGCTGAACGCAACCTAGGGAGAGCAGAAACTATGGATACTTTACTTTATATATTCCAAATGAATTGTATGAATTCACTTTCTTCCTGGTTAATAATGTGCTTGATTTAAAAGTTGATCTAAATAAAGGAAATAAGCGGCATGAAGCATATTTTGAAGCAAAGCGCTGTATGCAAATTAGCTGCTCTACCGCAAAGCATTGTGGGAGCGCAGAACCCGCCCACCAACCGTCATTGAATAGCTGAAACTCACGCAGACATGGCATACATAGAAACGAATGGCCCAAGAAGTGATGTCAACACAGCCGTTAATCGGCTATTTTTAAGCACGAGGAGAAAAAAAAACGCCAATCACCGGCGTCAGTGAGATGGACATCAGTCCCAATCACTGCGATGTGCCACCAGATCCCCAGTGCTCATCTGTGCCCCCCCCCAACAAGTGCCGCCCACCAGCGCCACCTGTCAGTGCATATCAATGAAGCAGCAAAATGACCTGTTTGCAAAATTGTATAACAAACTATTAACCACTTCCCGACCAGCGCACGACGATGTACGTCGACAGAATGGCACGGGCAGGCATATTGGCGTACATGTACGTCCAATCTTCAATGCCGCCCTGCCGTCGGGAGCGACGATTAAATACCACCAAAAGAAGGCTCTATTTGTGGGGGAAAAATGTAATTTGGGTAGAGTGTTGTATGACCGCGTCATTGACATTCAAAGTGCGTCAGCGCCGAAAGCTGAAAATTGGTCCTTTTTCTTGACAAAGAAGATGCCAGCTCCTGCAGGAGATGAAGAGGGATGGATGAATTGTAGTGTTTCAAGTTCAGTCTCTGACAAAGGAAAAATACAACCAAAGGGAATTTTGGAACCTGGAAGCAATTCAATAGGGCAGTCGTAGGGGCGGTGGGGTGCAAGGGAGTCTGCTCCTTTCTTATCGAAGACATCAATGAATTCTTGGTAAGCAGAGGGTACATGTGGGTTGGCACAAGAAACGGGTTGTATGGTTAGGCAGCTGGTGAGGTCCTTAGGATTAGGGGCGAGGTAGTTCTGCTGACAATAGGCAGATGAAAACAGAACTTCATTTTTAAGCCAGTCAATGTGGGGGTTGTGTGCTCGCAACCAGGGGACTCCCAGAATGACAGAGAACAGAGGAGAGCACAAGACATCAAAGTGTACTACTTCTTTATGGCCAGAATTGGTTGTCATAGGGATCAGCAGGGTCTCATGGGTAATCAGTCCAGAACTGGGTAGAGATCCATCAGCCAAACCAACTGTTAACTGCTGCTTGGTAACAAGGGGGATACCAAGTCCTTTGGCCAAGTTTATGTCTAAGAAGCAGCTGCAGGCCCCAGAGTCAATGATGGCTGACAGCCAAACTTCTTCTTTTGCCACTGATATGGTGATAGAGAGAACAGGATGAGAAGAGTTAAATCCTGATACTTGACAGTGTGTAGAAGGGCGGCAGGGTGATTTCTTCGGCCTAAGGTGGCAATTTTGCAAGAAATGGCCATTGTCTCCACAATAGAAGTAACGATTCGCCTGTCGCGGTAGAGTCTTTCCTCAGGCGACAGAGCAGGGTGGAACAGATTAATTTGTCTGGACTTGATGTCAGACACATAAGGGCTGGGAGGACCGGATGCCAGAGAAAGGGGAGTTTTGAACAGTCTTTAGGCTGATCAGAGATTCTGAGACCTTTCAGAGGAAAGTTCACGGAGGCGCCTATACAGCTGTATGGTTAACTGGATAAGTTCTCTAAAGTATCCAGGATCGCTACCCTGGCCAGCTCGTCCTTGAGGGACTCAGATAAGCCCAATCAATATTGAAACTTTAGGGTAGCTTGATTCCAGCAGGTGTCTGCAGCCCAGGTGCGGAAGTCCACTGTATAATCTTCTGCAGGACGCTGCCCCTGCTGTAGGGTGTGCAGAGAATTTTTGGTCATAGCTGTATGTTGGGGGTCATCGTATAGCTGTGCCATAGCCCTGAAGAAAGAGTCCACAGAACACAGGGACTTTTCTGCTCTAATTATCTGTGGGCCCAAGCTTGAGGATCATCCAAGACCAAGGATATAATGAATCCAACTTTGATATTTTCAAGAGAAAAAGTTCTTGGTTGCAGAGTCAGCTATAGTAGACAGGCATTTCTGAAAGCCCTAAACTTTCTTCGGTCCCCCGAAAATTGCTCAGAAATCAGCACACGTGGTTCAGGAGGAGGAATAGACACTGTGTAGGAGATTCCTGAGGCAGTGCAGCAGGAGTGCAGGTGGAGGTAGGTCCTGGATCGGGAGACATGGAATCAGAAGATAGGTGTTGCAGGCGACCCTCTAGTTGAACATAGGAGCTTTGCAAACTCTGCACTACTTGGGTAAGTGCGGCAACTTGCTGACACATAGCATCCACAGGGGAAGCGCCTCTGTCGATCTTTGTCATGGCTGAATTATACTGTCAGGTGCATGTATGGAGATGGAGATGCTAAGAGGGCTTCCCTTGCAGCTAAGTGCAGCGCATTTCTGAAGTTGGGAACAGGAAGCGCGGTGCCCAAAGAAGCACGGTTGGCCGGGTTCTTGCTTGCAGTTTCAATGAGCTTGGCTGCTGAGGGATGGCCGGAGCAGGCAGAGTAGAACTCGCTGTGTTCAGATGAATGGAGAAACCAGGAGCCAGGCCAGGGGTCATACACAGATAGATCAGTCCAGAGAATACACAGGGGCGAGCTAAGGTCAAACACAGGCAGGGTCCAAGTACAAGCCGGAGGTCAAGCTGGGAGATCAGGAAGCAGAGTCCAGGAGCAGGCCAAGGGTCAGGCTAGGAGATCAGAAAGCAAGGTGAAGGCGAGCTGGGTCACGACGGGTATCTCAGATCAGGAAGCTAAGTCAAGGTACACAAGGGCGCTGAGGAGATAATCCAGAAATGTTCTGTGGTTACAAGCTGGCTTAAATTGGGCCACTGGCACCCTCGTCTGTCATGTCCATTGTGAGCGTCACACACACGCAGTACTGTGTGTGCGCCAATGCGCACCAGTATGCCAATGCACGCTGATGTGCAACGACATGCGCCAATGTGCACTGATGCGTGGTGCATGCTTGTGCACGTCTTGGGACCCTCCCAGCACCGTGACAACCATGTCCCTGACAGTCTCAGGTGTGAATGGGGAGCAGTTCTGTTAAATTTGGTGTTATTGCTCTCACTCTCTCATACTGGTCACTGGAAGTTGAACATGGCACCTCATGGCAAAGAACTCTCTGAGGATCTGAAAAAAAGAGGACTCCAGTGGCAACCTGTGAAGCTCCAGTGAACTCCATGCCCAAGAGGCTTAAGGCAGTACTGAAAAATAATGGTGGCCACACAAAATATTAACACTTTGGGCCCAATTTGAACATTTTTACTTAGGGGTGTATTCACTTTTGTTGGGTGTCATTCCCAAAAGTCAGATGTTGAGGGTAAGAAGAAACTGTAATAAGATAGAAGACTATGATATTCAGTCACAAACTCTTCTAGATAGGTTCTATGAAAAGGGCTATGATATCAGAGATTTGTCCAGCGTTCATTAGATAGTGACCAGTGAATCAAATATAATTATAATTCATAAAAACTTCTAGGAACACTCCTCCACCACACCACCGTGACTGTGAGTTCAATCCCCTTATGTGCACACACTCACCAGATGTTTATGCCTCACACTGCCATGTTTGGCTATAGAAGCTTAAACCCTCTTTTCACAGGGATGAAGAGTGACAGATCTTCAGGTGTCAGTCAGAGGCAAATACACAGCTCCCGATTAATTCTCTTTACACACAGCTGCTTATGGCTCACACTCCCGTGTTTGGCTATAGACGCTTAAATATTCTTTTCACAGGGATGAAGAGTGACAGATCTTCAGGTGTCAGTCAGAGGCAAATGCACAGCTCCCGATTAATCCGCTTTACACACTCCACATGTAAATGAAAAAAGCACAGCCTTAGATAGTGTAAAACCTTCACACACTTTAATCTCATAAAATTTCACTGCATTGCACTCACATGTGGAATATCAAAGGCACACCATAAACAAATTGCACAGCACTCCAAGACCAAAGTAGTTGGATAATGGATGGCCACAGCAGGCCCAAGGCTTATGAGATAGTAAGATAGCAGCTGTAAGGCTCACCACTCCTTTTCCCAGACCCCGTCAGTAGCCACTCGGTGTATGTTGGTCAGCGTTCCGTGTCTACCTCAATGATCGCTCTGTAGTCACACCCCAACATGTTTCGTCATAAAATTGACTGCTGGCCACTGATTGTTGGCACTTGTGGGCACTGATTGCTGGCACTTGTGGGCACTGATTGGTGCCAATTGTGGGCACTGGTTGGCACTGATTGCTAGCAGTGGCATTGATGGGACTGGTGGGCACTTAATTGTAATCAGGGCCCTGATTACATCCCTAGATGTCCTCTGTAAGGAGATGCTGCTGATCGGCTCTCCTATCCTCACACTCCCAGGAGCACACGAGAGTGGTCGTTCTGGGAGGACATCATATGACATCCAGCCAGAACGAGAACTGCACCACCCAGCCGTCATTTGACAGTGGGCGGGCAGCAAGTGGTTAAAATAACTCATTGTTGTACGTTGTTTTTAAAGTATTTGTCAATAAAGTTTTTTGTTATCACTTGGCAATAACAGGAAGTAATGTTATCAAAAGGAAGTTGGTATTTGATTAGACCAGATGGTCTTTGTTTTCTAGCATTGGCTAATTGCAGAGGAGGTGACTGCTCCTTTGTATATAAATGACACCATCCGAAACCAGAAATTATGTCCTCGATGATTCCCCAGAGGAGGGGCGAAACGCGTCAACATTTTATTAACCAGTGACACAATTTCCACTATACGTGGAACACACACCGTACAACGGCGAACCCGGAACTTACTGATGCCTGTTTTACAGAGCTGGCTCATGAGTGGCGTTTGATTATGCATTTGATTTAGTATTAGCAGTACTTTGCTATCAGCTTTTTTATCTCTGTTTCCCATTATGAATGATCTACTTTGGTCCATCCACATGAATATCTGCATGGAAGCTCCTCTGAGAGTCCAGTTTTTACACATCACATCTTTTAGATCACAGCCCTATTGACCCCTAGACTGCAAAGCTGAGGGTCCATTAACTCTGGTGAGTGGGGTCACAAGAGGGGAGTGTGACACTTGAAAAATCCTATCCTGAACCACAAAACACTAGAACTTGCATTTGGAGCGCTTAGCACTTTATTCATCATATATGTATAGAAATTGACAATATTGTCACGGTAAATAATTTTCAAGGACATTATCATGTTGATGTTTTATATTCTGCTAACGCTGTTAATTTATGTATTCATTTTTAGGATTCTAGCACCTTTGTAATAGCTGCTGCGTTTTATATAATTTATTATTTGTTATTCATTATTCCATCTAGCGTAATTTCTATTTAGTAGTACACATTTCTTCAGTGTTGTCACTTGAAAAGATATAATAAAATATTTACAAAAATGTGAGGGGTGCACTCGCTTTTGTGATATACTGTATATTTATATCAAATGCAACACAGGATGTAGACATGTATAATTAGGTCTACGTTCAGGCCCATCTAGATGGAAATCAGTAGGCATTGTGCCCCCACACATTGTAAACAATGGGAAACATTGGTTGGTTATCTAACTTTGTTGTAGCTGCGATCGTCAGCTGTGATGGGGAAGAGATTGGGTGCAGTTCTGCTAGGGAGGGCAGTCCCTGTTTCCAGGAGGAGGAGGACTGTGATTGGCCACTGCCAAAGCCAATCACAGTCACCCCACTCACCCTCTGCAGGAAGATGACTCGCTTAGTTGCCCCTACCAATCTCAGAAAGAAGAGAGTTCATTGTGATTGAGAAAACCACAAGGTGACAGTTTGTGGAATTACTGTTGAACTTTGTTGGAAAATATATATATATTATATATATTTATGTGTTTGTGTGTATGTGTCACTTACTACTGACCCCTCAGCTCTGCATCATCTACTACTACCAACCTCTACATAACCTACTCCTAACCTCTGAACTCTGCGTCACTTACACCGGATCCCTGAACTTTGATTCACTTACTACTGAACCCCATGCACTCTGTGTCCCTTTAAGCCACAGCCAGTATTCAGTGCAATGAAAATCAAACCCAGTTTGCTACGGCGCTCGGCACAGCACTTTTTCCTAAGCTGAGGGGGCTCGATTTTGCATACAGGCCCACTGCTTTCAGAAAATTCCCCTGACCTGAGCTCATCATTGCGCATCCATTCCAGATGCTTGTATGTGACATCACATACATCCCATACAAGCACGTGGGCTGGATGCAAGAGGTGGATCAGCGGGGACGAGTGTGCTAGGACAGGTAGATGTGTCTCATCTGTGCTTCCTTGCACCACTCTGCATATCGCGCATATCATAGGTAAGGATGAGCTTGGTGTTTGAGTCGAACACATGGTCGACTCGAACATCGGCTGTTAGCCCGTTCCGTAAAGCCAGAACTCTGTGGGCTGTTCACGCCAAATTCATGTGGCGTTCATGGGCCACAATGCACTGCGCCATCGTAGTGCATTGCTGGCTCATGATTGGCCAAGCATGCACTGTGACCCTGCATGCTTGGCCAATCAAGGCGCTGGCAGCGAGGAGAGCCATAATTGGCCACAGGCAGGATGCCTGTGGCCAATTATTGCTCAGGATGTTTAGTACACGCCCCACACTATATAAGGCCGCCAGCGCGGCGACCTTGTGTAGTGTTCCGGCGTCTGCAGGAGTTAGTGGGTGTTGTGTGCCTCCGGCACAGTATACACCTGTATCTACCCTTTATTGCTGATCTCTAATAGAGCCATCTGCAGGAGTTAGTGGGTGTTGTGTGCCTCCAGCGCAGTATACACCTGTATCTACCCTTTATTGTTGTTCTCTAGCCATCTGCAGGAGTTAGTGGATGTTGTGTGCCTCCAGCGCAGTATACACCTGTATCTACCCTTTATTGCTGTTATCTAACAGAGCCATCTGCAGGAGTTAGTGGGTGTGGTGTGCCTCCAGCACAGTATACACCTGTATCTACTCTTTATTGTTGTTCTCTAGCCATCTGCAGGAGTTAGTGGATGTTGTGTGCCTCCAGCGCAGTATACACCTGTAGCTACCCTTTATTGCTGTTATCTAACAGAGCCATCTGCAGGAGTTAGTGGGTGTTGTGTGCCTCCAGCACAGCACAATATACACCTGTATCTACCCTTTATTGCTGTTCTCTAATAGAGCCATCTGCAGGAGTTAGTGGGTGTTGTGTGCCTCCAGCGCAGTATACACCTGTATCTACCCTTTATTGCTGTTGTTCTCTAATACAGCCATCTGCAGGAGTTAGTGGGTGTTGTGTGCCTCCAGCACAGCACAATATACACCTGTATCTACCCTTTATTGCTGGTGTTCTATAATAAAGGCATCTGCAGGAGTTAGTGGGTGTTATGTGCCTCCAGCACAATATACACTACCCAATTGCTGGTTTTCCCATCTCCCTGCAGGCCATTACCATGTCTGGAAGGCCAACAAGGAGAGGCAGACAGTCACGAGCCAATAAAAGAGGGCAAGCAGGCTCTGTGTCTAGAGAAAACAGTGCTGGTCATGGACGCAGTGCATTGTCATCAGCACGTGGCCATGGGACACGCTTGTCCTTATTTTCGGCAGCTGGACGTGTTGAGCCGCATCATGCCGAAGACTTGGTAGAGTGGATGACCAATCCCTCTTCATCCTCCTCATCCTCTCTCACCCAGGCTCAGGGTACTAGCAAAGCAGCTGCCAATACATCCTCTTCCCTCATCTCAATGTCGTCATCATCAGTCACTCCTTCCCTAGACCCACCATGTCCTCCTGAGGAGTCCCCTGAACTGTTTGAGCACAGTGTTGGGTACATGCTCCAGGAGGATGTCCAGTGTTTTGAAGGCTCTGATGATGATACTCAGCTAGAGGAAGGCAGTAGCGTAAGCACAGAGAGAGGGAATGCTCAAGAAGGACAGCAATCTGGCAGTCATGTTCCACAAGCTGCAGCATACTGCCAGGTTTGCTCCAGTGATGAAGAGGGAGGGGATGATGAGGTCACTGACTCCACGTATGTGCCTGATAGGAGAGAGGAGGAGGAGGAGGCACATCTCTAACGAGGCAGGATGCCCTCCGGGGGCCAGCTTAGGGGCAGCACACCGACTGAATCACACTGCAGAGCTCTGCCTGTGCCGGGCGCTGCCTCTGCGCGTTATTCCAAAGGTTCTTTGGTGTGGGCCTTTTTTGAGACAAGATCGCACCGCAGCTCGTTGGCAAGTGTACCTTATAGACCCACACCAAAGAACAAAGCGGACCTCTCCTTGCTCCTCATCAGCTGGGATCTCCAACCCCACTAGACCTTCAGTCCTTTCTGAAACCTGCACTGAGCGGAATGATCGTGTAGAATTAGGTGTGTCACAGCCAAGTGCTTGCGGGCATTTTGCTAGCAGTACAGCCACGTCCGATTGTAGCAGCCAAATTTCCCTGCCCCAGCTGCTGGACCATAGAAAGAAGTTCACTCCAAGCCATCCACATGCCCATCGGTTAAATGGTAGCTTGGCTAAATTGCTAGCACTTCAACTGCTGCCTTTTCACTTGGTAGACTTGGCTCCCTTCCGTGAGTTTGTGCAATGTGGGGATCCTCAGTGGCAGGTCCCCAAACGCCACTTTTTCTCACGGAAGGAGATTCTGGCTCTCTACTGGCATGTGGAAGGCAATGTCCTTGCCTCACTGGACAGGGCGGTCAGTGGTAAGGTGCATATTACAGCTGACTCATGGTCCAGCAGGCATGGACAGAGGCATTACCTGTCTTTCACGGCCCATTGGCTCACTCTTCTGGCAGCTGGGAAGGATGCAGGACAAGGTGCAGTAGTGTTGGAGGTTGTTCCACCACCAAGCCTCCAAAATGCTACTACTGGTTGTGACAAACCTCTCTCCTCCACCCCCTCCTCTTCTTCTTCCTCCATGGCCTCTTCCAGTGCTCTGTCCTCGGAACCAGCGGTGCTCCGTAGGCGTTCAAGGGGCTATGCAAGTACGCAGGCAAAAATATGCCATGCCGTGCTTGCACTGGTTTGTTTGGGGGACAGGAGCCACACTGGGGCAGATATTTTGTCAGCTCTGCAGGGGCAAGCCGAGAGGTGGTTGACTCCAAGCCAGCTTAAGCCAGGAATGGTGGTTTGCGACAATGGCACCAACCTCCTCTCCGCCCTCCGACAGGGACGACTGACCCATGTGCCCTGTGTGGCTCACGTCCTTAACCTGGTGGTGCAGTGGTTCTTGGGCATTTAATGCCAGTGCTTGGCTGGCTGAGCTCCAAAAGGAGTTGAACCTGCCCAAGAACCGCCTTATATGTTACATGCCCACCAGGTGGAACTCAACGTTGGCCATGCTGCAGCGGTTGCACATGCAGCAGAGGGCCATCAATGAGTACCTGTGCGACTACGGCACCAGAACAGGGTCAGAGGAGCTCTGTTTTTTCTCACCACGCCAGTGGGGCATGATTAGGGATGCATGCACTGTCCTGTCACTGTTTGAAGAGGCCACAAGGATGGTGAGCAGTGACAGTGCATGCATCAGTGAAACTGTACCTCTTGTCCACCTGTTGAAGCATACGCTGCGTGGAATAATGGACAGGGCACTTGAGGCAGAACAGAGGCAGGAAGAGGAGGACTTCCTTGCCTCTCGAGGCCCCCTTTATGCAGACAGTGTTCCTGCTGTTCCACCCATCACACAGGAAGAGGACGAGGAGGAGGAGGATTGTGTCAGCATGGAGGTGGAGCCTGGCACTCAGCATCAGCAGCAGAAGTCTTGTAAGGATGATTTACAGTCCCAAGAAACCCGTGGACTTCTACGTGGCTGGGGATCATGTTGTCCTTAGTAACCCAAAGGACTCCGGACTGAATGCCTCAGCTAACCTACACTGCATGGCCTCCCTGATCCTGCAAAGCCTGCGGAAGGATCCACGTATTTTTCGGATCAAAGAGCGGGACCATTACTGGCTGGCCACTCTCCTTGATCCACGGTACAAGGGTAAGGTTGTGGACCTTATCTTGCCGTCGCAGAGGGAGCAGAGGATGAGACATCTCCAGGAGGCCTTGCAGAAAGGTCTTTGCAATGCGTTCCCAGAGACTGGGAGGTTACAATCTCCTGGTCCTGGACAACGTGTTGCTGAGGCTTCAGTCAGAAGGAGTGGTGGAGAAGGTGGCCGTCTGACCGATGCGTTCAGACAATTTTTTAGTCCACAGCCCCAAGGTATGATCGGTTCCAGCAACCATGGCCAGTGTCTGATTTACAGGAACACCTAGGGGCAAGGTCAGACTTGGACACCTTTCCCACCAAAAATCCTCTGGCTTACTGGGTCTTGAGGATGGATCACTGGCCAGAGCTTGCACAGTATGCAATTGAGCTACTGGCCTGTCCTGCATCCAGCATTCTTTCGGAACGCACCTTCAGTGCTGCTGGTGGCTTTGTAACTGATCACAGGGTGCGCCTGTCTACCGACTCAGTTGATCGACTGACCTTCATAAAGATGAATCAGTCTTGGATCACCACCAGCTACCAAGCACCTGAAGCTGATGTAACCGAATAATTTTTTTGGAAATGTCACATCCCTTCAAGACTGCCTATGCTGATGCTGAGTGACTGTCCTGTTATGTTGACTGACTATCCTCTTCCTCCTCAATGATCCCGCTGATATCTTGGAAGAACATTTTTGGTTCTGGGTGATGCCACCAGCCCAATTTTTCAGGCCCTGTTTAACAGGGGCATGTAATTATAATTTTTGATGCAATGCTTTGCAGCAGGGCTCATTCCTGCACTCCAAATAGAGTATATGGGAGAGGTTGCAGTGTCGTGGCACCAGCACCAGTGCCACCAGCCCAATTTTTCAGCCCCTGTTTAACAGGGGTGTGTAATTACAATTTTTGATGCAATGCTTTGCAGCAGGACTCATTCCTGCACTCCAAATAGAGTATATGGGAGAGGTTGCAGTGTCGTGGCACCAGTGCCTAAGGCCCAATTTTTAAGCCCCTGTTTAACAGGGGCATGTAATACAATTTTTGATGCAATGCTTTGCAGCAGGGCTCATTCCTGCACTCCAACTAGAGTATCTGGGAGAGGTTGCATTGTTGTGGCGCACCAGCAAGCAGTGCCTAAGGCCCAATTTTTCAGCCCCTGTTTAGCAGGGGCATGTAATTACAATTCTTGATATAATATTTCACAGCAGGGCCCGTTCCTGCGCCCACCAAAAGTAACTGTGAGGACTTATAGTGTTGTGGCACCAGCACCACAACCACCAAAGGCCCAATTTTTCTACCACTGTATAACAATGGCATGTAATTACAATTCTTGATATAATCGTTCATAGCAGGGCGCTCCAGCGCCCACGAAGAGTCACTTTGAGGGCTTACAGTGTTGTGGCAACACCAACACCTTGTTCCGCCATTTCTGCAGAGCATATAGGGCAGGCCCCTACTTTCAAACATCCAACTTACAAAAGTCTCCTACTTGCAAACGGAAGGAGACAACAGGAAGTAAGATGAAAAAAGATGGACGGACAAAAAAATTATACAGGGATGATAACCCTTCCCATGTTTTCCATAAAGCTTAAAAATAGATTTTTTGACTGGAGCTACAATTTCAAAATGTACCAGTTCAAAATTACAAACAGATTCTACTTAACACAACAAACCTACACAGTCCCTATTTTGTTTGCACCGCCTGTATACTGCTGTTCTGAGTATATAGGGCCTGGGGGCCCCACGCCTTTCCTTTTTTTTATTTGGGTACGGGGTTCCCCTTAATATCCGTACAAGACCCAAAGGGGCTGGTAATGGGCAGGGGGGGCTACCCATGCCATTTTTCTCAATGATTTTCATCCATATTGCCGGAACCAGATATTACATTAAAATCACAAGCAGTTTTAAATGACTTTTTTTCTGTTAAATGTCATTTTGTGCAGGGACTGTTCTAAACACTGGAAACATGTGGCACTTCACAGGCCTACTATAGACACCCCCCAGGCATGATATTTAAAGGAATCTTTCACTTTTTTTCACTTTAATCATCATTAAAATCAGTGCTCCCGAAAAAACGGCCGTTTTTAAAAACAATTTTGGCATTGACCCATGTCCCCTGGGGCAGGAGCCAGGTCCCCAAACCCTTTTTAGGACAATATCTTGCATATTAGCCATTAAAATTAGCACTTTTTATTTCAACCGTTCGAGTCCCATAGACTTCAATGGGGTTCTAAAGTTCGCACAAATTTTCGGTCTGTTCGAAAGTTCTGGTGCGAACTGATCCGGGGGTGTTCGACTCATCCCTAATCATAGGTGAGAAGAGGGTACAGCAGTGCAGCAGATGAGTAGGAGGGTACAGCGGTGGGGCAGATGAGCAAGGGGGTTTAGCGGTGGAGCAGAAGAGCAGGAGGGAACAATGGTGAGGCAGATGTGTAGGGGGTACAATGGTGGAAGAGATGAGCAGGGGTTCAGCAGTGGGACAGAAGAGCAAGAGGGTTACAGTGATGGGGCAGATGAGCAGGGGGTTAGAGTAGTAGGACAGAGGAGCAGGGGGGTTTCAGTGATGGACCAGATGAGAAGGAGGATATAGTGGTGGTACAGATTGCAAGGGGGTTACACTGGTGGGGAAGAAGAGCAGGGAGGTACAGAGGTGGGGCAGTTGTGCAGGGGGGTACAGTGGCAGGGCAGAAGAGAAAGGAGGTACATCGTTGGGACAGATGAGCAGGTGGTTACAATGGTGGGGCAGAAGAGCAGGGGGGTACAGAGGTGAATCAGAAGGGCAGGGGGTACAGAGGTGAGACAGATATGCAGGAGACACATATGCAGGAGTTGTGATAGGGCAAATGAGTGGGGGTTGTTACAGTGGTGGAACAGATAAGCGGCGGGGGTTCAGTGTTGGGGCAGATGTGAAAAGGAGGTGCATTGGTGGGACAGATGAGCAAGGAGTTACAGAGGTGGGGCAGAAGAGCAGGGGGTTATAGAGGTGGGGCAGAAGAGCAGGGGGTTATAGAGGTGGGGCAGAAACGCAGTAGATTACAGAGGTGGGGCAGAAAAATTATTTATTTTAATTTTTAACTGGATTTAGGTTTAACGTAAACAACACAAATAGTGTTTTTTTAATATTATTTATATTCATTACACATGCAAGATTTTGTTTCATTTTTTTCATTTTTGTTTAAATATACTGTTAATATAGAGGTGTGGTAATACTTACATACTGATTTGAGCAATGTAATGCCTCATAGACAGTTTTAAAACTTAAATCTGTATAGTAGTATCCTCATCCTCATTAGATTAAACTGAGAGAGGGAGCGGGTTAACATGGACTACTCCGAATAGGTTACCATGTAACACCTGTGGTATTGGAGGACTATCTTGATACCCATTGATTAAACATAACTGATTAAAAAGGAATACATACATTTTATTTAGAAATTTTTAATAAATGTTGTAGTGAACAACCAATACATAAATTTATGCATCATCATAACATAGACAATTTATTATTCAAACAATACTCTGCCACCCATTAATTGGAGAAGATGGAGGACTTGTGCCCCAAGTTAACAGTGTCCTCAACTAGTTTCGCGACCATGTCGCTTCTTCAGGAGATATCTTGGCGCATCAAAAATTAAGTAGATACAGTCTCATAGTTATGATGTTAAAGACTAACTTACCACAAAATAGTCACACTATGACCTTACAATATTGCAATCATGGAGTAAATTACAGTTGTAATATGAATCATTATGCGGCTTACCACTGGGGTCCCCAAAGGAAGCCCACAAACAAGGCACGGGTGGTACCCCAACAAGGGTATCCCACCCCCCGGGGCGGACACGGGAGGCGAAATAAACAGAGAACGGCTGTGGGTAACAAATAAAAAAAAAATTAAGAAATAAGTATGCAAATATAGTTAGTGTGTTTATATTCAACAAACACATATGGTGAATGTATAGTTACACCTAATGCACCGTTAAGGATAGATTAATAAGGAAAGGAAATCTTGGAAAAGAGGGAAGGAAGGGGGGAAGGGAAGGGGAAAGGGAGAAAGGGGAGAGAGGAGGAGGAAAAAAGGAAGGGGGGAGGGGGAAGGGTGGAAAAGTATGAGAAAGGTAGGGGAAGAAAAGGAAGGAAAGGGGGGAGGGGGGAAGGGGAAGGGCGGAGAGAGAGAGAAGGGAGGGAAAGGAGAAGGAAAGAACAAAAGGGGGGGGGAGGGAGAAAGGAAAGGGAAAAAAGGGGAGGGCAAGGATAGGGAAATTAGCCCACTTAAATCAGTTGGGGACACCACATACATAGACACAGTACAAGATAAGTCAATCCTTATAGGGGTGCATTAATTAGGTAGAGCAAGGAAAAAAACAAGTATGGAAATACCCACCATGGTAAGAACGTAATACCAGTATATAGAAGTGGCCCGGAGAACTAAAGCGCAAGCAGTCACTGGATATATAGTGCTCTTGATTACTTTGAAATCAGGCTGAGAGTGTATTGTAGCAAAGTGCCTCTGATTTAAATCATGCCTATAGAGATAACGAGGGTATTAATATCAGTAGTAATCCCCAACCCCAGCCCACAATCAATTTACAATGGGAATCACTCAGAGAATACCTCCATGTGATGCCAGTAAATTATCAAGGGTTACCTCAGCATGCTGCTTGCTTTGCATCGTCCCCGAGTGAAGAGCCGTCTCTGGAATAAGGCTGTCACATAGACGCCTTTTTAATGCCTCCAACCTGGTGATTGTCATCAGTATCGGCGGACGCTGAGTAATGACGTTGCCGTGTCCGCCGCTCCTAATGCGCATGTGTCATGAATGACTGCGCGCGCACCAGCTCCTGGTTGCTATGGATTCCCCACAAACCAAGAGCACAGACGGACTCAGCTCTCAAGTGAGAGGGTGCGTGTTTGTTCTGTTGGAGAGGCGCATGTACGCCCCTAGGAGAAAGAAACTCCTTATGCCCTCAGGTAGGGTTGCCACCTGTCTGGGATTCACCCGGACAGTTCGGGTTTGGAACCATGCGTCCAGGTTTCAGACTGACTGAAACCTGGACACATTATTCAGACTGGACTATGACTTCCCAGCAGGGTTGCTGGCTGCAGTTGGCTAAGCTGAGTGTGTCTGTTACACTTTCTTTCTCACTGCCCAAAGCCAACACTAACAATCCCCCTGCATACAGATGGGAGAGGAAAGAGGGCTCGATCTGCTCCTCTTCCTCCCCTCCTACCCCTCTGTGTCTGCCCACACTCTAATCCCCATCACTGTGCCTCAGGAAAAGAAAGTTGGAGCCAGAAATTTGAAGTCCAGCAGCCTCAGATACATCTGGATGAGAAGTGCTTACTGCCAAGGGGCGAGTGAGCTCACCATCCATCCCTGTCTGTGACTGAAGTCTCCCCCCTTCTCTCTCCTGCCTCTGAGTGAGTACACTAAGGTAAATCAGGGTTCTCAGAGCACCCCTTACATCAGAGTTCCCCTTTACACCAGAGGCCACAGTGTTCCCCTTTATATCAGAATCCTCTTCATATACCAGAGTTCTCAGTGTTCCCCCTTAGCTCAGGGTTCTCAGAGGATCCCTTATGTTAAAGTCCCCAGAGTTCTCTCTTACATCAGAGTCTGCAGAGTCCCCCCTTAAAGTGAAAGGGAACTCTGTGAGTTCAAATGTAAAAGAGGAGCTCTGTAGATTCAGATGTAAAAGGGGGAATTCTGTGGACTCTGATGTAAAGGGGGGATCTTGCTATTAACTTCATATGATTAGAAATGTTATTTAATAGCAAAATATATGTATAATTTTTATTATAAAAAAAAATTGCTGTGTTCGGGTTTGACTTGAAGAAAAGGTGGCAACCCTACCCTCAGGCCACACAAGGGGAATATCAGTGGCAAACCGCACTGATAGGTTAATGCAAAAAATGAAGTTAGCAGCATTTATATCATAAATTCAAACAAAAATTCACAGTTTAACAATGTATTGGAGATTCTCACCATACATAGCAAGTAATAATCTGCAAGAGATCAAAAAAATACTAATAATCAAAACCATACTGATTTGGTAATTTTATATATTTTTATTATTATTTTATTATACAAAATCAAATATCTCAATACTGAAAATCTTTCGTACAAGCACACCACAACTTAATGATGCATACATCACTCCTAGCTGTAACATGTTATATTCTGTAGTGTAACATACAGACGTTTGTAGACTCTCCCTCTAGTGGCTATCTGTATATCATGCATTGTCAGCCATCCCACAGACAAGCAGAGTAGCGAAAGTAGCTTAGTAAAAACCGGACATCTCAAGAAATGGAGACGTGTTCAACTAAAGGCCTAAAGGCCCAAAGGGAGTTTATGTACCGTAACTATTTAATATCAGTGTTTACATCATTTGATAATCATTTGTCATCTCCTAAAGTACAGTACTGAGAATAATGAAAATCAAATGGTAATATTTTTCTACAAAATAAGTGCATAATTAGATGCAGTTGTGCTCATATGTTTACATACCCCTGACAGAATTTATATTGTGAGCAGACCACAATTGTTTTGATTCAAATTAACTTATTAATTATTAAGGAAAGGTTGCGAGCACTGAACTTATTCTCTCTGGAGAAGAGACACATGAGAGGGGATATGATTTCAATATACAAATACCGTACTGGTGACCCCACAATAGGGATAAAACTTTTTCGGAGAAGGGAGTTTAACAAGACTCGTGCCCACTCATTAAAATTAGAAGAAAAGAGATTTAACCTTAAACTTCATAGAGATTTTTTTTTGAGGCCTCACTGTGCCCATCAAATGCCGCCTTACTGTGCCCATCAAATGCCACCTCACTGTGCCCATTAATGCAGCCTCACTATGCCCATCATTGCAGCCTTACTGTGCATCAAATGCAGCTTTACTGTGCCTGTGAATTCAGCCTCACTGTGCCCGTGAATGCAGCCTCACTGTGCCCATCATTGCAGCCTCACTGCCATGAATGCAGCCTCAATGCCCATCAATGCAGCCTCACTGTGCCCATCAAATGCAGCCTCACTGTCCATCAAATGCAGCTTTACTGCGCCTGTGAATTCAGCCTCACTGTGCCCATGAATGCAGCCTCACTGCCCATCAACGCAGCATCACTGTGCCCATCAAATGCAGCTTTACTGTGCCCGTGAATTCAGCCTCACTGTGCTCATCATGCAGCTTCAGTGTGCCCATCATTGCAGCATCACTGTGCCCATCATTGCAGCCACACAGTGCTCATCAATGCAGTCCCGCTGTGCTCATCGATGCAGTCTCACTATGCCCATCATTGCAGCCTCACTGTGCCTATCAAATGCAGCTTTACTGTGCCCATGAATGCAGCCTCACTTTGCCCTTGAATGCAGCATCACTGTGCCTGTGAATTCAATCTCACTTTGCCTGTGAATTCAGCCTCACTGTGCCCACCATTGCAGCCTGTGCCCATGAATTCAGCCTCACTGTGACCTCCACTGCAGCCTGTGCCGTGTATTCAGCCTCACTGTGCCCACCATTGCAGCCTGTGCCCATGAATTCAGCCTCACCATGCCCACCATTGCAGCCTCACTGTGCCCATAAATGCAGCATCACTGTGCCCACCATTGCAGTCCCACTGTGCCGTGAATGCAGCATCACCATGCCCACCATTGCAGCCTCACTGTGCCCATGAATGCAGCATCACTGTGTCCACCATTGCAGCCCCACTATGCCGTGAATGCAGCATCACTGGGCCCACCATTGCAGCCTCACTGTGCCGTGAATGCAGCCTCACTGTGCCCGTGAATGCAGCCTCACTGTGCCCATCATTGCAGCCTCACTGCCATGAATGCAGCCTCAATGCCCATCAATGCAGCCTCACTGTGCCCATCAAATGCAGCCTCACTGTGCCCATCATTGCAGCCTCACTGTCCATCAAATGCAGCTTTACTGTGCCTGTGAATTCAGCTTCACTGTGCCCATGAATGCAGCCTCACTGCCCATCAACGCAGCATCACTGTGCCCATCAAATGCAGCTTTACTGTGCCCGTGAATTCAGCCTCACTGTGCTCATCATGCAGCTTCAGTGTGCCCATCATTGCAGCATCACTGTGCCCATCATTGCAGCCACACTGTGCTCATCAATGCAGTCTCACTGTGCTCATCGATGCAGTCTCACTATGCCCATCATTGCAGCCTCACTGTGCCTATCAAATGCAGCTTTACTGTGCCCATGAATGCAGCCTCACTTTGCCCTTGAATGCAGCATCACTGTGCCTGTGAATTCAATCTCACTTTGCCTGTGAATTCAGCCTCACTGTGCCCACCATTGCAGCCTGTGCCCATGAATTCAGCCTCACTGTGACCTCCACTGCAGCCTGTGCCGTGTATTCAGCCTCACTGTGCCCACCATTGCAGCCTGTGCCCATGAATTCAGCCTCACCATGCCCACCATTGCAGCCTCACTGTGCCCATAAATGCAGCATCACTGTGCCCACCATTGCAGCCCCACTGTGCCGTGAATGCAGCATCACCATGCCCACCATTGCAGCCTCACTGTACCCATGAATGCAGCATCACTGTGTCCACCATTGCAGCCCCACTATGCCGTGAATGCAGCATCATTGTGCCCACCATTGCAGCCTCACTGTGCTGTGAATGCAGCCTCACTCTGCCCGTGAATTAAACCTCACTGTGCGCACCATTGCAGACTGTGCCCATGAATGCAGACTCAATGTGGCAACCCATACAGGCTCACCATTGTAACACACACGGAGACAGCGGACATCTCCCGCTTTGTATCACGGAGCTGGTTTTTGTGTTTGGCGGCCATGCTGTTACAAGGTCCCGCCCCCCTAGACTGGCTTGTGTGATAGGCGGAACCTTCAAACCATTATCACACAAGACGGTCTAGGGGGGCAGGACCTTGTAACAGCACGGCCGCCAAACACACAGGCCCAGCTCCGTTATACACAGGAGGAGAGAGAGATGGGAGCACTGCAGCCGCAGCTCAAATCGGCTCCAGGGCAGGCGGCCTACCGTGTAATTTCCCGTTATCCCGATAAGCCAGTCCGGCCCTGCACACCCTACCAGAGTCACCATCTTTAACCACTTCGGTACCGCGCTATTGCCAAATGACGGCATTAGCGCGGACCTACATTTCCGGGACTACGTCTATTGACGTCGTCCCGTGTACGAGCGGCCTGCGCGCCCCCTGAGGAGCGCGCGCGGCGCGCTCTGTGATCGGCGAGTCCATGAGACTCGCCTGATCACCGATCCGTGCAAGGGGTCGATCCCGACCCCTTATCACATGATCAGCTGTCAGCCAATGACAGCTGATCATGTGATAGAACGGAGCCGGTAATCGGCTATTATTCCTCCTCGCGCTGACGGCGCGAGGAGAAAAAAGAAAAGCCAATCACCGGCGGCCGTGATCGGGACATCAGTCCCGATCACGGCCAGTAATGTAAGCGCTCACCTGCCCCTGCCAGTGCCCACCTGCCCCCTGCAGTGCCAATTTAATAAAAGTTAGTGCCCCCCGTCAGTGCCACCCAGCAGTGCCCACAGTGCCACCCAGCAGTGCCACCCACAGTGCCACCCAGCAGTGCCACCCACAGTGCCCACAATCTGCCTCAAAGGTGCTGCACCCCAGTGCCGCCCATCAGTGCCCAGCAGTGCCGCCCATCAGTGCCCAGCAGTGCTGCCCATCAGTGCCCAGCAGTGCCACCTATCAGAGCCACCTATCAGTGCCACCTATCAGTGCCCATCAGTCCCATCTATCAGTGGTACCCATCCGTGGCACCCATCCGTGCCACCCATCCGTGCCATCTTATCTGTGCCCATCTTATCTGTGCCGCCTTATCTGTGCCCATCGGTGCCGCCTTATCTGTGCCTATTAGTGCCGCCTTAACTATGCCTATCAGTGCCCACCAGTGCAGCCTATCAGTGCCCACCAGTGCAGCCTATCAGTGCCCACCAATGCAGCCCATCAGTGCCCACCAATGCAGCCCATCAGTGCCCACCAATGCAGCCTATCAGTGCCGCCTCATCAGCGCACTTCAATGAAGGAGAAAAATGACCCGTTTGCAAAATTTTAGAACAAACTATTAAAACATGATTTATTTTTTTTATTTTTTTGCATCTTTTTTTGTTTGTTTAGCAAAAAATAAAACTCCGAGCTGTAACTAAATACCACCAAAAGAAAGCTCTATTTGTGGGAAAAAAATGATAAAAATTTAATTTGGGTACAGTGTTGTATGCCCGCGCAATTGTCATTCAAAGTGCATCAGCGCTGAAAGCTGAAAATTGGTCTGGGACTGAGGGGGGTTTAAGTGCCCAGTAAGCAAGTGGTTAAAGGTCTAGCACTTGCATAGATGTTCAGAAATGCTTCACCAGGTCCTGCACCAGCGCTCCCCGCTCCTCCACAGATGTATGGGAGGACTCTGCCCGACTTTATAGAGCCATGTGGCACACCTGTGGTTCATGCACATGCGCAGACAAAGGTCTGGGATTTTCTCAACTGCTTTTTCTTTGCGCATGCATGGGAAAACCCACATGTGCGCAGATGTGCTGAGGGTCTCTGCTGGGTTTCAAAAGCCAGGCAGAGCCCTTCAGAACATTTGTGCACATGTGGACTTGAGTGCCATGTCATATGGGCCTAGGACATGAGACTTGCAGGATTCTGTGATAGTTGTAGGGCTCCTTTCACACAGGTGCCTCCGCTAAGCGGAATCCACTTGCTCAGTGGAGGATCTCTCCACTGATCCCTGTTGGTGGATGACAGGTCCATGCTGTGCAGAGTGGACACAGTGCTGCTCTCCTCTATGGGGAAATCAGATGTAAATGGAGTGCCTGTTGAATTCCATCTGATGCCATCAATCAAATAGGACCACCATCTGTCTGTTTTTGGCAGACAGGATCGGATCTGATTGCGGTGGGTGTCAGCAGACATGTGTCTGCTGACATCTGCCACTCCATAGAAGAGACTGGAGGGTCCGATCAGTTCCCCGTGAAAAACTGACAGGCAGACCTGATCCATTGACAGGCAGACCTGATCCAACAGTCCATGTGAAAGGGGCCTATATGAGACCCTTCATTAGCAATGTCGTTTTATGTAGTAAAACTGCCCATTTTTCTTGGCAAAATTGCCTACAATGAACTGAATGTTTGAGGTCTTGCTATAGTAGCTCAGTGATGTTTAGGTCAAGATCTTTTTGGCCACCCCAGAACCTTCACTTCTTTGCTGCAGCCAATGAAGGGTAATTTTAGATCATTGTCATCATGAAAAAAACATGCACAAACAAAAAGCTTACTAGAATTCTCTGTGATACGCATAAAAAAAATCCTAAAAACCTGGGCCCCATGGATACAATACGCCCATACCTCCATGTCCTCAGAAAACTTTACGCTACTATAGATGTTCGAAGCCCTGGACATCTGACCTGGGTGTCCCTGACATCCTCCTCCTGTTCCCTTTCTTTCCTTTTCTATACTGTCCTACTCCTGCCCCTCTTCTTTTTCTCGGCCTCTCTGGCATGGGAGGCCTCTACTAATACGTTTCTTGGTCATTCTCTGCCCCATCTATTTATCCAAGACTGTCTCCCCATGTACAGAAATCAGGCAATTTATCCTCCAACCTGTTTATATGATGCTGTGCAACCAATATGTGACTTGACATACTTAGTGTTCTTGATTTTTAATGATCTATATATCGTCTCTAATGACTTACAGATGCACTCTGCAATTTTCATGCTGGTTACTGTTATATACTGGTACAGGTTATAAAACTTCAATAAAATGTTTTGAAAGTGAAAAGACCATGTGCAGTTTCTGGGTTCACGAATGAAAATTTTCCTACAATATTTTCTGATAATATGCTACATTCGTTTCGCCATCCATTTTGACTAAATTCCCTGTGCTGCTGTAATTTGCATGGCTTGCATCTCCTCTAGGTGCAGTTTGGCTCTGTTTTGTGACAGTAGTGACAGTAGTACAGCATAAATGGGTAACATTTTATAAATTCTGACAGGGGTACGTAAACTTATAAGCACAACTGTAGCTAAATGAGGACATTTTGGACAACTTCAGAAAGTGGGTGATTTGGGCAGGGTTCCAGCTAGCATACAGTTGCAGAAAACACAAATGACTTATGCATGTGGTGCCCAAGGTTTGCTTGAGAAGTACAGTGTATCTGCTTCACTTTTTCCACATTTGGTTACAACCTTATTCCAAAATGGATTAAATTCATTATTATCCTCAAAATGCTAAAAACAATACTCCCATAATTACAATGTAAAAGAAGTTTGTTTGAAATATTTGCAAATTTATAAAAAAAAAAAAATCCCATGTACTGTACATAAGTATTCACAGCCTTTGCTCAATACTTTGTTGAAGCACCTTTGGCACCAATTAGAGCCTCAAGTCTGTTTGAGTATGATGCTACAAGCTTGGTACATGTACTTTTTAGGGCAGTTTCCCCATTCTTCTTTGTAGGACCTCTCAAGCTCCATCAGTTTGGATGGGGAGCGTCGGTGCACTGCCATTTTCAGATTACTCCAGAGATGTCCAATGGGATTCAAGTTTGGGCTCTGGCTGGGCCACTCAAGGAAAATCACAGAGTTGTACCGTAGCCACTCCTTTGTTATCTTGGCTGTGTGCTTAGGGTCATTGTCCTGTTGGAAGAGGAACCTTCGCCCCAGTATGAGGTCCAGAGGGCTCTGGAGCAGGTTTTCATCAAGGATGTCTCCATTGCTGCATTCATCTTTTCCTTGATCCTGACTAGTCTCCCAGTTCCTGCTGCTGAAAAACATCCCCATAGCATGGTGCTGTCCACACAAGGCTTCACTGTAGGGATGGTATTGGCCAGGTGATGAGTGGTGCCTGGTTTCTTCCAGACATGATGCTCCTCATTCAAGCCAAAGAGTTCAATCTTTGTTTCATCAGACCAGAAAATTTGGTTTCCTATGGTCTGAGAGTCTTTCAGGTGCCTTTTGGCTGGCTGGTGAAGTGCTGCAGAGATGCTTGTTCATCTGGAAGGTTCTCCTCTCTCCACAGAGAAAAGCTGGAGCTCTGTTAGAGTGACCATCGGGTTCTTGGTTATCTCCCTGACTAAGGCCCTTCTCCCCCTATCTCTCAGTTTGACCGGATGGCCCGTTCTAGGAAGAGTCCTGGTGGTTCCAAACTACATTCATTTATGGATGATGGAGGGGACTGTTCTCATTGGGACCTTCAATGCTGCTGAAATTTTTCTGTACCCCTACCCAGATCTGTGCCTCAATACAATCCTGTCTCAGAGGTCTATAGACAATTCCTTGGACTTCATGGCTTGGTTTGTGCCCTGACATGCATTGTTAAGGACCTGCACTGTTGGGACCTTATATAGACACGTCCACCTTTAATAATGATTGGACCCTGGGCAAACATTTTCTTGCCCCCCCACCCACCCACTTTTCCATGCAATCTCGCTTTCCACCTGCTTTGAGACATACAATAAATAGCAGCTAGATTCAAAATCAGTTCCCTAAATCAGATCAGGCAGTGACTGCGATTGGTTGCAAGAGGTTACAGTGTATCATTACTGCTCACTGACTGGCTGCCAGAGGTTAAAGCACACATTATGGCTCACTGAGTATTTGCTAGAGGTTACAGCACATGACTTACGTTGGTTGATTGGTTGCTTGAGATCACTGTACATCAATACTACTCACTGATTGGTTTCTAGAGGTTAAGGGACATCCATACCACTCACTAATTGGTTGCTAGAGGTTACTGCACATTATTACTGCTCATTGATTAGCTGATTGAGGTTGCTACATATCCTTACCTCTCAATGATTGGTTGCAAGAGGTTAGTGCATGTCATTACTGGTCACTGATTGGTTGCTAAAGCTTACAGCACATCATCTCATCAGTGCCTGAACACCATGGACTGGGGAGGTGAGGGAACCACATAAATAGACAGAAAACTCCTAGGGATCCTAGGACTCCTGGGATCAGTGCCACTGCTGTGTGTGTGTGGGGGGGGGGGGGGGGGGGTTGCGATCAGTGGCAATTCTGGGGGTTGATGGGATCAGTGTCATTGGGGGCTGGGATTAGTTAGGAGGCAGTACACTGTAGCAAATTCTGAATCATGTAAAACAAATCTGGAAATCTTTGACAAGTATATAGTGGGGGATTCTACACTGACCACCAATCTAATGGGGAATTTACAATAACCACCAATGTGAGGGGAGATTTACACTGACCACTGAGGTGAGGGGGGATTTACACTGACCACCATGTAATGGGTAATTTTACGCCACCCACCAATATAAATAGGAATTTCTACACTGACACCAATGTAATAGGCGCATTTACACCAACCACCAGTGAAGGGGGAATATACACTGACCCCCCAAGTAAGGGGGAATTTACACTGACAACCATTGTCGAGGAGATTTTTACTGACCACCAATGTAAGGTGACACCTTTACACCGACCACCAATGTTAGGGGGAATTTACAGCAACCACCAATGTTAGAGGTGATTTACACTGACCCCCAATGTAAAGAGGGATTTACACTTACCACCAGTGTAAGGGCAATTCTGCCCTTCCCACCAATAAAAAGGGAAATGTACACTGATCACCAAAGAAATGAAGAATTTACACTGACAATGTAATGGGGGATTTTACATCAACAACAACCAATAAACGGGGATTGCCACACTGATCACCAATGTAAGGGAGGATTAGAAACGGACCACAAATGCAAGTTCAAACTGACTAATGTAATGGGGATTTACACTGATCACTAATGTAATAGGTGCATTCACAGTAACCACCAATGTAACCACCAATGTAAGGAGAAATTTACACTGACCATAGTAACCACCAATGTAAGGAGAGATTTACACTGACACCAATGTAAAGGGCACCTTCACACTGGCCACTAGTGTAAATGAAAAAATTGTACACCAAGCCCCAATGTAATGAGAAGATTTACACTGATCACTAATGTAACTGAGACATTTTTGTGTGTCGGGAATGCATGCAAAATTGCTTTCCTGACACCACAAAAACGTGCTGACCTTTACAACATACACAGCAGTGCCATTAATTGTTATTGATACCTTCACGCATCTGCTGAGATGTGCATATTCACATCCACCAAAATTCAGAGTGCTGTGACATTAAGTTATTTTGAAAAAGGGTTCCACCTCCAATTTGCTTACCATTGCAGAACAGGCTAATGTTAGGTTTAAAGTGTTACTAAACACAGGACCCTGCATTCACTATATCTGGTCTCCCACAGTACACAGAACATGGAAATGCAATTATTCTAGTAACTATAAACTGATAAATACCTTTTTTCATCAGCAGTATATAGCAGCATTGTGACTTCTATCAGTTCCAAATAAACCTTGTAGGAGGAGTTTTCATTCTCCCCTGATCCTCTGTCTGGACATGTCTGGAGAGTGCTGATTGCATGCACCCTCCCAAGCAAAAAAAAAAAATTCTCCAGCAATACGCACTAAACTGAGCATGTGCAGCCTGTCCACTGGCTCTGTAAATATCAGGATATTTTTTTGAGACAGTGAAAGAAGAGGAGAATCAGAGGATCACATGATCAAACAGCCTTTATACACAATGCAAAGGATTAACCCCTTATGTTCCACATTATAACAAGCATGCTTTACTGCACACAAAGACTGATTTTACTGTTGTGGGTTTAGTAATGCCGCGTACACACGATCAGACTTTCCGAATGAGCGGACTTGCCCACACACGACTGGACTTTTCCGGCGGCCTAACACATGGACATGGACTAAAGTCTGTCCATTTTGAACATGACTCCAGGTAGATGGGACTAGCCAAGGAAGTCAATGTCGCCGTCTCCATCGGTAAGATTGACACTTTGCTAGTCCCGTCGCCTGGTATAGATTTTAAGGGGAACCCCTATGCCGAAAAAACAGCGTGAGGGTCCCCCCAAAGTCCATACCAGACCCTTATCCGAGCATGCAGCCTGGCTGGTCAGGAAAGGGGGTGGGGACCAGCCAGCGCCCCCCTCTCCTGAACCGTACCAGGCCATGTGCCCTCAACATGGGGGGGTGGGTGCTTTGGGGAGGGGGGGGCCTGCAGTAAAAGAGCTGGAAGAAGATGGCGGAGGCCCGGCAGAAGAACCGAAGAGCGGGACAAGACTCCCGAAGACCCGAAGTTGGAGGAAGACCCTTGAAGTTGGAAGAAGACCCCCAGGCGGCAGCGACGAAGGAGAAAGCCGGGCTCCTCTGCTAGTAAAAGAGCAGAATATAGCGGAGGAGCCCTGCGAGTAGACCCCCGAAGTCGGAAGAAGACCCCCTGGAGCTATCTAATAAACTACTTTACAAAAATGGGTTGTGTTTTTTTTATTAACACTTTTTCCCCTCAGGTGAATGGGTAGGGGTACCATGTATCCAATACTCATTCAAATAGGGTGGGGGGCCGGGATCTGGGGGCCCCCTTATTAAAGGGGGCTCCCAGATTCCGATAAGCCCCCGCCCGCAGACCCCGACAACCAACGGCCAGGATTGTTGGGAAGAGGCCCTTGTCCTCATCAACATGGGGACAAGGTGCTTTGGGGTGGGGGGGTCTTCGCTCTTCCTCCGACTTCAGGGGTCTTGTCCCGTTCTTCGGTTCTTCTGCTGTCTCTTCCAGCTCTTTTACTACAGGGAACCCCCCCTTCCCTGGTATGGTTCAGGGGGGCGCTCGCTTGTCCCCACCCCCTTTCCTGACTGGCTGGGCTGCGTGCTTGGATAAGGGTCTGGTATGGACTTTGGGGGGACCCCCATGCCATTTTAGCGGCGTAAGAGTTCCCCTTAAAATCCATACCAGGTGGCGGGGCTAGCGAGGTGTCAATCTCGCCAATGGGGGTGGCGACATTGACTTCCTTCGCTAGTCCCATCTACCTGGAGTCACGTTCAAAATGAATGGACTTTACTCCATGTGTGGGCAAGTCTGTTCATTTGAAAAGTCTGGCAGACTAGCACACAGACAGGCGGATTGCCGCTGGACTGCCGAGTCCAGTGGACAATTTTGAGTCAAGACTTCTCTCTAAGTCCGCCGGACATTTGGGAGGAAAAAGTCCGCCAGAGCCCACACATGGGCGAATTGTCCCCCGGATAGTCCAATCGTGTGTACATGGTATTACACTTTAATCACCACAGTTGTAGGCAAAACTTCATCCATCATGCCCCTTTACCTCCTCAGTGGCCAGCATTCAGCAGAAGTGATGGATATGACCTCAGGAGGGCATGATATATATATGAATGACATCTTTATTTACATCAGGGTTGCCAACCCCCCCAAAAGAAATTTACTGGCAGGATGCCAAAATTGACAAAAGGCACCAATTTTTTGCTAGCAAAAAACATGGCATTTACTGACAGAACCAAATATTTTACTGGCGCTGCAAAAAAGTACCTACAATTAACGTTTTCAGACCCAAACAGTGCAAATATCAGTATTTACACTATAAACATACAGCTAGTGCTATTATGCCGCGTACACCCGACTTTTTGACAGCAAAGGTCCGATGGAACGAATCCGTCGGACAATTTGATCGTGTGTGGGCTCCATCGGACCTTTAGGCCGCGTACACACGGGGGGACTGTTCGCTCAACCTTGTCCGCTGAACAGTGTTTCAGCGGACAGTCCGCTCGTGTGTGGGGTTTCAGCGGACAGTTTCAGCGGACAGTCTCCTGAACAAGGTTTTTCGGAATTTCCAGCGAACAGTTGCCGCGTGTGTAGGTTTGTTCGCTCAACTTTTGAAATGAGCACTTTTCCCGCACGGAGAAAAGTCCGCCCATTTCGAGCGCGTGTACAGGTAGGCAGGGCCCGCGAAGGAGACGTCGCGAGCACCGCCGCCTGGTATGGACTTAAAGGGACTGGGACAGGGTTGGTCACATGGGTTGATGTCACATGGGGACTATGACATCGTAAGGGGGCGGGGTCACCATGTGACATCAACCCATGTGACCAACCCATGTGACATACCATGTGACACCGCCCCATTGGCACTATATAAGTGGCAGCACAGCGCGGTTCTGGCATTCCGGCCGGAGAGAGCGTCGTGTCAACATCTCCTGGAGAAGAAGAAGAAGAAGAAGAAGAAGAAGAAGAAGAAGAACGGAAGGCGGCGGCGACAGCGGCGACAGAAGACCGGGCCACCGCCTCTAAAAGAGCTATAAGAAGGCGCGGTGGCCCGGCAGAAGAACCGAAGAGGGGGACAAGACCCCCGAAGTCGGGAGAAGAGGCCGGCGACGGGGAGGAAGAAAGCCGGACTCCTCCGCTAGCAAAAGAGCTACAAGAAGATAGCGGAGGAGTCCGGAGAAGACCCCCGAAGACGGAAGACCCCCGGAGCTGTGCAATAAAATATTTTAACCCTGTGTTGTGTTTTTTTTTTGTACTTTTTTCACAGGTGAATGGGTAGGGGTACATTGTACCCCATACTCATTCACATAGGGTGGGGGGCCGGTATCCGGGGGCCCCCTTCTTAAAGGGGGCTCCCGGATTCCGATAAGCCCCCCGCCCGCAGACCCCGACAACCAACGGCCAGGGTTGTCGGGAAGAGGTCCTTGTCCTCATCAACATGGGGACAAGGTGCTTTGGTGTGGGGGGGCCGCGCGGCCCCCCCTTCCCCAAGGCACCCCCCATGTTGAGGGCACGCGGCCTGGTACGGCTCAGGAGGGGGGCGCGCTTGCTCGCCCCCCCTTTCCTGGCCGGCCGGGTAGCGTGCTCGGACAAGGGTCTGTTGTGGACTTTGGGGGAACCCCCATGCCGATTTTTTTCGGCGTTGGGTGTCCCTTTAAGTTCATTCCAGGCGGCGGTGCCCGCGAAGTCTCCTTTGCGGGCCCCGCCTACCTGTACACGCGCTCGAAATGGGCAGACTTGCCTCCGCCTTATGTGGGCGAGTCCGTTCATTTCAAAAGTTGAGCGAACTGTTTGGCAAACAGTCCGCTGAAACAGTCCGCTCGTGTGTGGGCAAGTTCGCTCATGCAAATTTTGAGCGGACTGTTGCGGCAACTGTTTGACGAACAAAGTTTCAGCGAACAGTCCCCGCGTGTGTACGCGGCCTTACTGTCCAAAAATCTGACGGACCTTAGAAATAGAACATGTTTAAAATTTTTCCGACTGACTTGAGTCCGGTCGAAAAATCAGTTCATCTGTATGCTAGTCCGATGGACTAAAACCGACGCTAGGGCAGCTATTGGCTACTGACTATAAACTTCCTTATTGTAGTCCGGTCGTATGTGATCACGTTTGAATCTGTCGGACTATGGTGTGATTGTGTGTGTCCAAGTCCGTTTCGTTCGGAAAGTCCGTCGGAACTCCGCTGAAAGTCCGTCGGGAAGACTGTCGGACCTAGTCTGCCGGAAAGCCCGGTTGTATGTACGCGGCATTAGCAATGTTTTTAAGTTAAACACAAGTAAAAAAAACATTTCTTCATTGACATGAAGGTTAGGTTACTATAAGCCAGCACAGAGTTCTCCCTTACATCATAGTCTGGAGGATTCCCCCTTACAGTGAAAGGGAACTCTTATGTAAAGGGGAACACTGCAGATCATGATCTAAGGGGGAACTCTGATGTAGAGGGGGGCTCTGTTGACCAGAGACCACCTTATATCAGAGTCCATTGCTTTCTCTTTACATCAGAGTTCCCACTTACATCAGGTTTCGCAGACTGAGTTCCCCTTGCACTGTAAGTGGGAATCCTGCAGACTCTGATGTAAAGGGGAATGCACTCTGGTGACCAGAGATCATCTTCCGTAGAGTAAATACACTAAGGTAAGTGGGGGGGTTACTAATATAGGGGGGAGACCTTTATATCAGTGCCCCCTTACATTATCGTATTCACTCCCCCCCACATCAGCAACCCCCCCCGCCCCTCAGGCTGGCCTGGTGGTGTTGTCACTGACCTCCTCTCAGGTGCACCATGCAAGACTCAGTCAGATGGCTCCAGCTTGGATGCGCTGGTTTTATCCTATAGTCTCCTCATGTCTGACTTCTCCTGTGACCCCCATCCCGGTGGTGCTCTCACTCTTGAATCCTCTCCAGACTCCACTTCAGACAGGGCCGGATTAACATAGGGGCTATTAGAGCTGCAGCTCCAGGCCCCTTTCTCAAGATAGGCCCATGGTTCCGGAGATACGGGGCTCCTTGCACAGCCTGTCAGAAGCTACATACAGAGCGGCCAGTATAAATACAAGCTGGAACACTCTGCAGCAGACTGAGAGGATGAACTCACAGTGCTTATAATAATTATTTGTATATTACTTATGATAATTAACCCCTTGCCACTCAGGCCCATTCTGAGACTTCTCTCCTACATGTAAAAATCATCATTTTTTTTATGCTAGAAAATTACTCAGAACCCTCAAGCATTATATATTGTTTTAGCAGACACCCCATGGAATAAAATGGTGGTCTCTGCAACTTTTTATGTTACACGATATTTGCTCAGCAATTTTTTTACAGGTTACATGTTTAGAGTTACAGAGGAGGTCTAGTGCTAGAATTATTGCTCTCGCTCTAACGATCGTGGTGTATTTAACCTGTGTGTATCTGGCTCTAATACTAACCAAAGCCTACCCAGGGACTGACTAGTATCTCTCCCCAGCCTGTCCCCACACACCCTCTCACCTGCTGACCTGTGAATGGGGCAATCACTCCCGCAGTGTTATTGTGTTCTGCCAGTGAATACAATTATTAGTGTTGCTAACTATAGCTGGCAGCACTGATTGTTTTGGGGAAAACCTGACAGGCTGGTTCTACTCAAATCGGTTAATAGGTGGACTTGTGTAAAACCAGCTAGCCCATACATAGATCGACTATGGCATGTTTCTGCTTAATTGGTGTAATTTCAATCCATGTATGGACCTCTTAACCACTACGCAGTCCCTAAACATCCTTCCACAAACCTTTACATTTTTCCTTCCCAGATTACTTCATCCTCCTCTCCTATACATAGTTCCCATTGTCATACTCTCCACACTTCTCTCCTATACATAGTGCCCTGAAAGACATTTTGTGCTCTACAGACTACTACTACCTTGTCTCTTCCCATAGTTATCTAATTTATTAAACCCTACTAAACACACTGATATAAAGTTACTTATGAAAACACACACATTGCTGCTAGTAAAACACTATCTTATTTATTTCCCATTAAATTAGGAAAGCTGACATAAAGTAATAAAAGGACATTACAATATCACGCAGCTTACATTCAGAACATACAATACAATAATAATATACGCCATACTTATCTGACCTTCGCCGCTACACCTCATGATGGAATGAAGAGGGACAGAGACAGAGAGAGACCTCATGGTCGCAAACCTTTTTTTTGTCAAACACACCTCAGCCATACCACACCCTACTGCCAGTCCCATTTGGTTTGGACCAATCAGTGTTCACATGACAGCCCTCCTAATATTGCCATACTTGGCTTTGTGGCCAGTCCCATCTGACGTGACCTGGGCCGTCTTTGTCATCAATCTCTTTGAAGCTTGTGTGCACCATTTGGGCTGAAGGTAACTCCTTTGATATGCAGATTCTGCCACATTCCTCTACACATTCTAAACATGTGTCATGCAAACATCAACATGGCTGAGTTCGGCTGTACAAACAGCGGTGTAGATGTATAATAATAATTCCTGTCTGATTCCAACATATATTCCGCTTTGCGCCTAAAAGGCGCATACCACCCTTCTTCAGACACGGCTCCTTTTGAACAGTCCATAACTGTCTTAACGTGTGTGGTTCCCCAACATGTGCTTCCGAACCAGCACCTGTGGCACAGTCCTTAGCTTGTGTAACGCGTGGTTGTTTCCAACGAGCGCTCCAGAGACATCTCTTATGGAACAGTACACAAGTGTCTTACCACGTTGTGTTTTCAACGTGTGCAGAAACAGGTCCTATGGAGCAGTCCATAATTGTTTTACCACGTGATGTTTCCCAACACGTGCCGCTTTGCCACTGAGTGACACATCTCCACCATTCTTCAGCGACAGCTTCCATGTCACCATTCTGTATCTTGGGTATCTTCAGGACGGCAGTACAGGCAAGGGGTGCCCATTCATTCACCATTCACCAGCACCCATTCAGAGCAACATATCACCCAGCTTTCAGACCCAGAGTCTTGAGGAGGGCCTTCTTGCCCATATTACTAGCCTACAATACCCATAGGTCATACTCTACCACAAACATAAATCAATTTATTACCATAATATATACTTATATATGTATTACGCACCCCGCTCCCAACCTCCTATAACCTTTTACTGTAAATACGGGTCGGGATTAGGCAGGCTTGCTCGCAGCGGCGTTGCAGGGCTCTGACTTGGCAGCAACGTCTCCAATTTGTACACAGAGAGCTCACTGTCAAATCATCCCTCAACTTGCATAGACAACTGGGAGACCCTTCTAGATAAATATCGCTTAACTACACATATAAGTTTACAACAATTACCAAACCCACACAATTCCACCCCTGTACCTGGATTTCAGAGATCATGCCCATTGTGTACCATGCACCTCTACCTACGGTTAGGTTCAGGGAACCCTCGAGTCCCATGACTAACACTACCCCGGTATTCCTTAGGACAAAGAAACAAAAACTCGCCTATGTCCTAAATAATACCTGGGTGCCTTCTTCCCAGCAATGACCTCTCCATCCAGAATACAGAGAGAAATAACTTCCCAACATTATTCGTTCATCCCCATGTATTGACCTGGCCTACCAAGGACATCATGGTCATGCTTCCGACAAAGGGAAATATCAACCTGCCTCCAGCGTTCATCTTCTCTGATCACATGTGTGATATAGCCTCAAATGCAACAAGATAGAGTCCCCAGTCAGTAAGCCCATTGATGCCACCAAATATACAGACCAAGTCTGCACTTCTGTATATGAGAACCTACAGCATAACACCTTTCACAATCCAACTTAGTACCACCCATACAGGCATTCGACCACTACTTTGGATTAGTATAAGCAACGTGTTTTGGCAAAATCTTACTGAGCGGTGATGCTAACTCATCAGGCCACTGCCCCTTATACAGAGACAGTACAATCAGCTTGATGTTGGCTGATATTTCCACCTGCCACAGAGTGCGCGCCAGAGCCAATGACAGGTTTCTGTCTTCCCTACCAACCTCTCAACATGGTTGACAAAATCCGGAGCCACTCTAACCTGAGTGTTTCTGTGATTTCATTGAATGTTATCAAGGATACCACCAATCTCCCGGGGTAACAAAGTCACGCTCCTTCTCTGAAGCTATGGCTGTGAGTTTGTTCCTCAGGAGGCTGATGTCCCCTCCATTAACACCCATCCCAGCTATTGTTCCCCCCCAATATAGTGCTGAATACATCCCTTCTCTTTCGGGTTACTCCTCAGAAATAAGCATCCTGCATGGACCTCATTCTCATCTCTGGGAGTAAGTCACTGGTACAATAACCGCACCTGATTCAGTGTATACTCAGCACATATAGGGTGATAGGTTTTTGTCAACCACCATGAGATGTTGCAGCACCATGTGGTGAAGTCCTACGGTACCCTGGTAGCCAGCGTTTGTTCCCTTTATTTTAACAGAGCATGCTCCTGTGTGTATTCACTGGCATTATCTGTGCAGGGTTTCAACCTCTCAGGTGAGACACCAACCGGGCGTATCTTCCTCGTGTCTAGTTCTGGTGTCCCGCATGTCCTGTACACGAAAGCTTCTCTCTAGGACCGCTAGGATTGAGACACCACCCCTACGAGGAAGTTTTCCCCCATTGATGTGTCACCTGGCACCCTTTAGTCTGATCCACAGCTACCTTATTATGCATAAGCGCCAGTATGCCTCCTGGGTACCTGCACCATATTAACTCCCTTACACCAATGCATGTCATACATTAAAACCTTACTTCTTTCAATTCCTCCTTCCAACATAAACAACACATATTTTACATTTTCAAGTTTTGACGGATTGGATGTGTCAATTCTTCCCCAACCTCTAACCCATTGCACATGTATAAATAACATGTTTGCATTCATCAGGAGAGACTTCAGCAAAAATATTTCACAAGTTCTCTTGCTAGGCACAGTCTTTCAGATTCAGCATTAGCACCAAATTGTCCATACGAAAAAAAAACAGGTATTAATCTGAATCTTTCAGTTTTCCTTCTCTCCTGATGTTTATCAGAACAAATTTGTGGTATGGTGTGGCACAGACAAACTGCCAACCAGATGATCATCTGTCATCCATCTTCCAGAAGCCTCTCCAATTCTCGCTCCACTTGGATTCTGGAAGTGAAAACAAGAGCAGTATCAAATTCTTATCCACAATATCTGCTCGCTTACCATGTTTACTTATAGTTCCCTCCTTGGAGCCCAGGACCTCAGTATTCCTGGCTTCTGCAACTCTGACCAAACTATCCAAACAACCATGACCTCTTTAGGCTACACCCGCTGTAAAATGGATCCCCATGGTATGATCAAAAACCGTTTAAAACTGAACGTCAGTGTTGCTTCTCAAAAACTTCAAATTTTACAAACTAAAAAAAACAATGCATCTATCTGTATCTTTACGATGTATGCACTACCCCCTTTCAGGTGACTGGTTCTAACTGAGGGCATTGTCAATTCCCCCCCTTTCAGGTGGATTAGACCTACTACTTTTCCACCTGAATAAAAATATAACTAACATAGAGGACTAAACCAATATCAACAAAAAAAATTTTTTAGAAGAAAAAAAAAATAAAAAATAAAAAAAATAAAATAAAAAAAAAATAAAAATGAAAATACAAATAAATTTTTTTTTAAAAAAATAAAAATCTGGCCATGATCACACAAACAACATGACAAGACAACCATCATAAAACAATGACAAACACTCAACTTTTAGTTAACACCATCCATGGACTTTTCTCCTGCAAAGAGTGCTTATTCCAATCTGAAATACAATTAGTTAATGGGGAAAACAAAAACAAAACAAAGCATATGTATCATCACAACATTTTAGCTTCATTTGTAACTCTTTTTAGTACTATTTATTTTTCATTGTTTGCAAACAATTACTAACTAATGAGCTCATGGTACCATGTGATAATCGATTATGCATTTACAATAACCTAACCCCTGTTCTGTTATATTTTGCCACTGTTGTTACTTTGAGAGACCTGCAGACAAATGCAAATGTCCGTATACGAATCAGTTTAACTTCTTCCTGGTCTCTGGAAAAAGGAACACACAAGTGATTACACACAATTCTTATGTTAATCAGCAGTATTGGATACTCAGGAAAGGTTTACAAAGACTGACAATAAGAGAAGAGTACAGAAACACAAGATTAAAAAAAAACTCATAACAGAAACATCTTTTAACCACACAAAAGAAAAACCACAATACCAATTCAGGGGTTTATCCCTAAAAGTACAAAACAAAAAAAAAAAAAAAATGTATATCTATATCCAGGTCCTCTATCATATTCTGAACTTGAAACTTACATCAAACCTTTTTCATAGCCGGGAAACATTGACCAGAATATTCTTACCATGCTTGCAGCTCACTAAGTTCTGCTAACATTGTTTCCCCCAGTGCTATATTTGAGTAACCATGCGTCTATCTCCATTTTGACTCTACACAACTGTCCTACATATTGCTTTTTAGTTTCTAGACCCCGCATTTGCGTTTTACACGGGAAATGGGTTTGATTACTATTGGTTCCGTGCTGTGGATGGCTACCCCACCTGGCTGAATAACACACACGAAACCTTGGGGTCGTTTTCGGGTATAATTTCCTTTCGATATCATTATTCGCCGCCCGACAATATTTTGAAGTGTGACCCCCCCTTTTACACAAAAAACATTTTAGTTCTGGTTTCCCTGCATAGGCCATTTTTTTAGCATATGGCGCTGGAAATCCACATTGCTGGATAATATTACTGCGATTGGAATGCACAGACTTTACACTTTCGTTGTCTGAGGAGTCATCCGAAGTGTCAACTCCTGAGTCAATTTCCAGTGCAGTTATCCCACCTTTATTTGCTTCTTCCACATCGATTCCCATCACATTACTATCATTTGCAGTGATAATAGCATACGGGTTTTCTTCATATTTCACTTCTGGCTTTTCTATACACTGAGCATGTGTGGAGGGTACCTCCACTATTGCACACTCGGAGGATAATTCCATTATGGCTGCTTGTGCCTTAAGCCTTGTGATAACCTGCAAATTCTCAGCCTCCCTTTGATTCAAAGAGGCAATGCAACTTTCTCTCAATTTACACGTTTGTTCTAATTCATCTAATCTCTGTTGCAATACACATTTCTCAGCCACTAATTGTTTAATCCGACTACAAGCATCCGCATCAGCCTTTTCAATCCTGATTGATATATCACTTACCTGTTCCATCACTTTTTCTCTATCAGCAAACCATTCTAATTCACTTCTCTCCTGTACATGCTGCTCACTGTCATACCCTCCACACTTCTCTCCTATACATAACTCCCGCTGTCATATCCTACACACTTCTCTCTTGTACAACAGTGCCTGCTGTCATACACTTCTCTCCTGTACATAGTGCCCACTGTCATACCTCCAACACTTCTCTCCTATACATAGTGCCCACTGTCATACCCTCCACACTCCTCTCCTGTACATACTACTCACTGTCATACCCTCCATACTCCTCTCCTATACATAGTGCCCACTGTCATACCCCCCACACTTCTCTCCTATACATAGTGCCCACTGTCATACCCTCCACACTCCTCTCCTGTACATAGTGCCCACTGTCATACCCTCCACACTCCTCTCCTGTACATAGTGCCCACTGTCATACCCTCCACACTCCTGTACATATTGCTCACTGTCATACCCTCCACACTCTTCTCTTATACATAGTACCCAATGTCATACCCTCTACACTCCTCTGCTGCGCATACTGCCCACTGTCATACCCTCCACACTCCTCTCCTGTACACAGTGCCTTCTGCCATACCCTCTGCACTCCTCTCATGTACATAGTGCCCACTGTTAGACCCTCCACATTCCTCTCCCTCACCTGCACATACCTCCCACTTTTATACCATCCATACTCCCCCCCCCCCATGCCTCTTACCCACAAAAACTGTTCTTTAAAATTATACTGAATATCCTCAATGTTACCAGCTCTAGAATGGGCACACTTTTGTCAGTTCAACTAAAGGAAATCTCACAGTCCTCATATTTGTTCTGCCCCATTATTAGTACTTATTTAATTTTGTAATTACTATTGTGATGTATAGAGGAACATAGGGTGTGTCAGCTACTCTAAATATACCACTGTATATACACTAAATATACACTGTATATACCACAATATACCAAAAAAGCGTCCCTGAAAATATTTTTGAAATGTTGACAACTATGCACTTAGGCACTGCCCAAGGGCCACAGCGTCAGTAGGGGGCCCCATGAGAGGCTCCTGTGATATTAAAGCGGTAGTAAACTTTTCTAACATTACTACTTTTTAGAGGCCCTGGGGTAGGTTATGCCATAATGTACAAGTATGCACAGCATATTAGCACATTAGGGTACACTTAAATTGTCAGACTGAGCCCTCCAGTGCTGTGCTGTGCTGTGATCAATCCGGCAGGGCCCGGACACTTCCATCTTCACCCGGTCTTCCTTCTGGGTTCTGTGCCTTCGGTCACTTGCCTTGGCCAGGCTGCGTTGATGACATTCCCACACATGCTCATGTGCATCCTCTTTTTCTCACCCCCCCTTTCTCTCTCATCCTCCCTCCCTTACCCCTCACACCTTTTTCATCCTCTCTCTCTCTCTCTTTCTCTCTCTCTCATCCTCCCTCTCTCTCTCTCTTTAATTTAATTTGTTATAACAAAAAATAGTTAGCATTTTTATTTATTTATTGTTTATAAAAGGCCCCACCAAAATCCTCAGCACCAGGCCCATGATGTTCTTAATCTGGCCCTGCCCTCAGAGACTGTAGACATGATACAGGAGATGGTTAGAGGCTGTGGACACGATACAGGAGATGGTTAGGGGCTATAGACGCAATACAAGAGATGAGTAGAGGCTGTAGACATGATACAGGGAGATGGTTAGAGACTGTAGTCACAATACAGGAGATGGTTAGAGGCTGTAGACACGATACAGGAGAGGGTTAGAGGCTGTAGACAAGATACGGGAGATGGTTAGAGGCTGTAGACACAATAGAGGAGATGGTTAGAGGCTGTAGACATGATACAGGAAATGGTCAGAGGCTGGCGGACATGACACAGGAGATGATCAGAGACTGCAGACATGGTACAGGAGATGGTCAGAGACTGCAGACATACTACAGGAGATGGTCCGAGACTGCAAGTATGACACAGGAGATGGTCAGAGGCTGCAGACATACTACAGGAGATGGTCAGAGACTGCAGAAATTAAACAGGAGATGGTGAGAGGCTGGTGGACATGATACAGGAGATGATCAGAGACTGCAGACATACTACAGGAGATGAGGCTGGTGGACATGGTAGTTTCCTATAGTTTCATATTAAATTTACCACCATACTTCTCTACATCAGTGTCCTGCATTCTGTGCCCCTTTCACTGTGCTGCTGCAGTGCACCACCCATGCAGTCCACCTCCACTGTCAGCGTGCCCTGGGAAGGGATTGTTGGCAGCGGCCTGCCTGACTGACTGTCTCTGAGAGTGAATCAGTCACTCTCATATACTCCCCCTGGCCTCTTCTCTCTGAGACTGACTGAGTCACTCTGTCTAACCCCCCCCCCCCCCCCCCCCCACTCAAGTGAGCACAGCACACTGAGCAGCGGAGCACCACTGTCCCCCCCAACCACTTTGTGCAATCTGCACAGTCAGCCACTCACCATATGACACCAACCAGGGCACTCTGTGTCTGTACTGGCTGGCGGCTGGGCAGGTTACAGGTTCACGAAAGCCTGCACTGCTGTCTGCTCTGTCCATCCACCCTAAGCTCCTGCTTTTTTTTAAAGTCTCACATGCCGTGGACAGCGCCGGTGGTGTAACTGACATCATCGGTGGCAGAGGCAGCACTTGTGGAGGATCAGGTCTTCTCTGCGATTTCCGCGAACTGTGCATGCGCAGTTCTGACCCGCTGCTCACCACCATATTTTACTGCCACTGATTACCTGCTATGGACATTTATGGGCAGGTGAAAAGTGCCCTGTTTTACATATCAATGCTGCCAGGCCACAGCTAGTTACATATTAATGCTGCCACTATTTACATATCAAAGCAGGTTATTTCATGTGAACACAGGGTCTGCAGGTGAGTCATCTGTACACAGCAATAGGGCAGAGCTGGGCAGCATTAGTAACCGAACTTCACACTGAGATATCGGGACTAAAACTTCAGGGGACAAGGAAATTTAAACTGGGATAATTGGCAAGTAAGAGACAGCTGCTTTGGGCCACACAACAATTATGTGGTCCTGGGCAGCTGCCCCGTTTTGCCCCTCCTTAACCCTCTTGCTGTCAGGCTATGTCCTCCATTTTGGACACTCAGCCGGCCAGACTACTTATAGCTTTCAGGATTTGTAAAAGACCCCCTAAATCATATATTTTCTGATGATCAGTTGAATAAATAGAAGGTGCTACAGATTTTTTTTAGACCACGCGGTATTTGCGCAGATGTTTACCAAACCAATATATTTGCAAAAAATACATTAAAACCATTATTAGCAGATAAAAACACAGCAAATTTTACAAACTTCCTACTAAATATAAAAGTTGAACCTGTATTAAATTAATAAATAACAAATATTTGTATTTTTTTAATTGTGCCTTTTTGCCAAATGGTGAACATTGAACAGACGCAAAAGTGTAAATATCCAAATTTCTCAAAAAATCTGAAGGTTTTAATTTTTCCCTTAAAATTTTCAGAATTTGTGAAAGACTTTCAAAACCATATATTTTCTAAAAGCATATGACCTCCAGCATAAAAAGAAGGTGCTACTGGCTTTTTAGACCCCGCAGTATTTGCGAAAATATTTATCAAACCAATGTATTCACACAAAATATACTAAAACCATTATTAGCATATAAAAAAACAGCTAATTTTACAAAATTCCTGCTAAATCCCTACTAAATATAAAAGCATAACCTGTATGGAGTTAATGAAAAAAAACACAATTATTTGTAAATCTTAACCACTTTAGGACCACCGCATGTAATATTACGTCACCACAATGGCACGGACAGGCACAAGCACGTACCCGTACGTGCCTGACTTCCGGCGGGTGGGGGGGTCCGATCGAACCCCCTCCCGCTGGCTGCGGCAGTCCGTTTCGCTTCAGGAGAGATCCGGGATGAGGGGGTGGCCGTTGGTTTCTGACCATCCCCTTTCGATCGCTCCTGGCGAATGAGAAGCTTCCCCTGCCTGTGTAGTGTAAACACAGGCAGGGAGGAAGTGATATCACTCTCCTTGAGGTGGTCTTTTTGACCAGATGGCGAGGAGAGAAGACATCATAGTAAGTGCACCAACACTACACTGACATGTAGGTACACATAGGCACACTTTAACCCCCAGTTACCCCCTGATCAAACCCCCGACCCCCCCCCCCTCCCAGTCACAGTGTCACTGATTGCAGTGATCATTTATTTACTGATCACTGCATTTAGTGTCAGTTGTGACTGTAAAAAGTGTCAGGGCCGTTAGTGTTAGATCCAGGGTAGCCCCCTACCCCCCCTAATAAAGGTTTAACCCCTTGATTGCCCCCCCAGGTAACTCTTTCACCCCCCTTTGCCAGTGTCACTAATCAATCATTTTTCTGATCGCTGCATTAGTGTCACTGGTGCCGCTAGGTAGCTAGTTATTTTTTAGGTTCACTGCCAGGTTTTTATAGCGTTAGGTACCCCCATATACAACCTAAAAATGGTTTTAACCCCCTGATTGCCCCTAGAGTTAACCCTTTCACCAGCGATCACCGTATAATTGTCACTGGTGA
Source organism: Lithobates pipiens (assembly GCF_037356315.1). Lineage (NCBI taxonomy): Eukaryota > Metazoa > Chordata > Amphibia > Anura > Ranidae > Lithobates > Lithobates pipiens. Next base: position 71,758,680 of record NW_027507686.1, on the reverse strand, counting down.
CGCTGGTTAGCCAGTTAGTTATTTAGGTTTCCCGTCAGGTTTTTATATAGCATCAGGGACCCCCATATACTACCTAATAAAGGTTTTAACCCCCTGATTGTCCCTAGTTAAACCTTTCACCAGTGATCACCGTATAAGTGTTACGGGTGACGCTGGTTAGTTAGTTTGCTTTTTATAGCATCAGGGCACCCACCATTTATTACCTAATAAAGGTTTAACCCCCTGATCACCCGGCGGGTGATATCAATTAGGTTTTACATCCCTTTCACACCAGGGCGTTTTGCAGGCGCTATAGCATTAGAAATAGCGCCTGCAATCCGCCCTAAAGAAGCTGCACCATTGTGTTTAGTGTGAAAGCCCCGAGGGCTTTTACACTACAGTGGTGCGCTGGCAGGACGTCAGAAAAAAGTCCTGCCAGCAGCTTCTTTGGAGCGGTGAAGGAGCGGTGTGTTTACCGCTCCTCCACCGCTGCTCCCCATTGAAATCAATGGGGCAGCGCTGTAATGCTATTGTGGCGTATTGCCGGCGGTTTTAACCCTTTCGCGGCCGCTAACGGTGGGTAAAAGCGCCCCGCTAGCGGCCGAAATGCGCCGCAAATCCAGCGGTAAAACAGCGCTAAAAATAATGAATACATTTTGGCCTAAATGTATGACTAAAATTGAGTTTATTCGATTTTTCTTATAGCAAAAATTAGAACATATCTTTTTTTTTTTTTTTAATTTTTAGTCTTTTTCCCACTTATATCGTAAAAAATAAAAATCGCAGAGGCAATCAAATACCATCAAAAGAAAGCTCTATTTGTGGGAAGAAGAGGATGTAAATTTCGTTTGGGTACAACATTGTATGACCGTGCAATTACCAGGTAAAGCAGTGCAGTGCCAAATTGTAAAAAGACCTCTGGTCCTTAGCCTGACAATTGGTCCGGGGCTTAAGTGGTTAAATTGTGCCTTTTTGCAAAATGGCGAAAATTGAACGTACCCAAAAATGTCTCCAAAAATCTGGAGGTTTTCATTTTTCACTTACAGCTTTCAGAATTTGTGAAAGACCCCCAAACCACATATTTTCTGAAAGCATAGGACCAGTAGAATAAAAAGAAGGTGCTATTGATTTTTAAGGCCCCACGATATTTGGGCAAATGTTTACCAAACAATATTTTTGTTAAAAATACAATAAAAACATTAATAGTGGATTCATACTGTACATGGCAAAATGTACAACATGCAAAATTGCTAGAAAATAAAAAAGTTAAAACTGTATTGAGTTAATAAATAAATATTTGAACACTTTTAATTGCTCTTTTTTGTGAAATGGTGAGAACTGAAGGTATGCAAAAGTGTAAATAACAACAATTTACTCTAAGCCCTTGTACACACGGTCGGAGATTCCGATGACCAAATCCATCGGAGTAATTCTGACGGATTAATTCCGGAAGAGATCCAGAAGTGATGTTGCATACACACGGTCGGACTATGTTTTCGGCAAATCCGATTGTACATAACGTGATGACGTTATTTCGTTATGACGGGACTACGTTCAGGCTAGTAGCCAATAGCTTTGGTCTAGGAATTTGATCTGAGCATGCGTGGCACTTTGTCCGTCGGAGTAGGCTACACATGATTGGAGTATGTCCGATCGGAGCATTTTGTCGGAAAATTTTACCGGCAAGTTGGAAAAATTGGTCCGTCGGATATTCCGACAGAAACAGTCCGATGCAGACCACACACAGTCGGAATATCCGACAAAACGGTCTGATAGGAAACATTCCGACGGAATCTCCGGCCGTGTGTACAAGGGCTTAGGGCCGGTTCACACTTGTGCGATGCGGGAACCCTGCGAATTCACTGTGGGTTTTCACCATCACACCCGACACACACGGCAGTTCACACTGCCATATGCGAACTGCTGGGGAGTGTCATTATATGTTAACGACATGCCAATTTCAGCTTGCAAATTGCATTGCGAACTGACAGTTCGGACATGAATCGGATTGCATATGTGTGAACACACATGCGATCCGATTCTGGTCCGAACAGAAAAAAGGGTCCCGTGCGTGTTTGGGCCGAATGCAGTGCGATATCAGCCATACTATCTGTATGGCTGATATCGCACCGCACAAACATTGCATGTATGTGAACAGCAGTGCGCTGCAAATTACATGCGATGTTTGGCATAGCACAAGTGTGAACCGGCCCTAAAAATCCAGAGGTTACCATTTTTCACTTACAGCTTTCAGAATTTGAAAAAAAACCTCAAATTTTCTAAAAGCTTGTGACCTGTAGAATAAAAAAAGTGCTACAGATTTTTTGGGCCCCGCAATAATTGCGCAAATGTTCATCATATCGCTATTTTCACAAAAAGGTACGCTGTGTATGATCTGTGTGAACAAGGCCTTACGCCCCTTTCACACAAGCACATCGATCTGGTCTGCCTGTTTGTTTTTCAGGCGGTCCCAATTGGACCACCCATTGTTCTCTATGGAGAGGCTGATGTAAATGGACATGTGTCCATTTACACCCGCCTGCATCTGATCCAATCCAGTCCAGTTCAGTCCTTTAAAAACAGATGTATCACTTTACTAAGGAATCTGCATAGAGATTCCATTCATTTGTAAACTGACAGTCTGATACATAGTAACACTCTCTGTTACTAATATAAGATGTCAGTGGGCATATGGGCGCGATCATAGTGAGCACTGCATGTGCCCAGGGTGCTACACTGAGGGGGGTGGTAAACACATGTTTTGCAAGCCCCCCCAAGCCCAAACATCACCCACACCCACATCACCCCCCTCCCCTCATCCCGCTGCTATGCTCTGCCTGTCAGATCACTGGAGCAGAAGCTGCAGGCTGCGGGAGGGAAGGGGAGATGCCGTTCCCAGCATGGATGGATCGGGGAAGCGGTGGCTGGTATGGGGGGTGATCAGAGTGATTGAGGGGGGACATCTGGAACCCCCCCAAGCCCCATGCAGCACCTGAAGGCAGAGGATGGATGCCGACTTATGATAGTAGCTGCAGGGGATTCAATTTGTGCAGGGGGTCGGATTGGGTGGAGGGTACTCAGTGCTGGGGGTGAAGGGGATAGGAAAGGAGAGCGGGGGAGTAGTTTTAGGTGGAAGGGAGCGGCATTGGTCGAGAGGCTTGGAACAGGGAAGCAGTGGCATGGAGGGGGGTCACATTTAGGTTAAGAATGCTGATTGTAATTCGCTGATCAGAGTTACAGAATTGTTCAGCAATTCGGAGTTTGCTGAACAATTCTACTATAGGTTTATGGCCATTGAAGTGGCCATGAGCTTATAGGAGAGGGAGAAAAGAGGTTCGTACAGGCATACGGAGGGGGCAGTGTTTTAGGGCCGTATGGACCTGGCAGCGAAAGGGTTAAAGACGGCCCTGTATAAAGATAGGTGTGTGCCTTTCCAAATCATGTCCAATCAACTGAATTTACCACAGGTGGACTCCAATCAAGTTGTAGAAACAGCTCAAGGATGATCAGTGGAAACAGGATGCACCTGAACTCAATTTTGAGTGTCATGGCAAAGGCTGTGAATATTTAGAGGGCTTTCACACTATGCCACCCATAGCATCGGCGGTAATGCTATTTTTAGCGGCGTTTTACCGTCGGATTTGCAGCGGCATATTGCGGGCGGTTTTAACCCTTTCTCGGCCGCTAGCTGGGGGTAAAAGCGCCCCCCCTAGCGGCCGATAAAGGGTTAAAACCGCCCGCAATATGCCGCAATATCAGCGTTTTGCCGCCGGTATTGCAGCGCTGCCCCATTGATTTCAATGAGGAGCAGCGGTAAACACACTGTTCCTTCACTGCTCCAAAGAAGCTGCTGGCAGGACTTTTCCTGACGTCCTGCCAGCGCACAGCTCCAGCGTGAAAGCCCTCGGGCTTTTACACTGGAGATAATGGTGCAGCAGTTTGAGGGCGGATTGCAGGGCTATTTCTAACGCTATAGCGCCTACAAAATGCCCTTGGTGTGAAAGGGGTCTTACGTACATGGGATTTTTTTGTTTTTTATTTTTAACATATTTGCAAAGATTGCAAACCAACTTCTTTCTCGTTGTCATTATGGGGTATGGTTTGTAAAATTTTGAGGAAAATAATGAATTTAAACTCTCTGGGTGATCTACAGTATGTACATTGCAAGAATTTTAACAATCTTTGTTGCAGATTCTTACCTTTTGTAATTCTGAAGAAATCACTGTTTGTTGCTCAGTGCCCCTGTGTTGAGTGAGTATAATGGGAGTGGTTTCATAATTATCAAACAGCTGCTACAGAATCAGGACTCTAATGAGGGAAGTTGCAGGGTCTGCATGCCTTTAGACATTATTTCCTATTGGAAGTATTTTACCAAAAATGAAATTTTTGTTTGCAGGGGATGCCAAAAATCTGACTTGTATCTTATGGCTCGTACACACAATCCAGAAATCAGACGCAAAATATTGATTTTGAAGCAATCGTACGATAATCGGATTGTTAGTACAGGGCTTTCGAGAGCCAATCACGACAGTTCATCCGATAGATTAGATTGGACAAACACAAAAAATGTTCTCGTACAATACCAGATTATACGATTTTCGTTTAATCAGTACAGTTGTCATCTGTAGAAATACAAACAACAACACTTCTGATTTTTTATTCTGTCGTACGAGAATTTTCGTCACTTTAGTAACCTCTCCATTTTCGATATGCGACTAGCATGCAAAAAACAAAAACAAAAAAGGGACGATCTGTCATCCAATTTTGGGATCGTGTGTACGGGGCTTTAGTGTAGACTTCTGGGAAAATCAGTGAGCCAATCACACAAGCAGGAAATTATGTTTCTGGGGGGCACCTGTACACATTTTATGTACAGAACACCTCCAGGTAGCCATATTGCATTGCACTTTACAAAAAATTACAGAGCTGCAGATTGAAAAGGAAAGGAGATTTTTTAATAACATTCAATTGCAATTGTATATGCTATTTTATTATTTTCTTTTATTTGCTATTTTTTTCTCCATAAAAGCGGAGCTACCCTTTAATCCATTTTGGATTAAGGCTGTAACATAACAGAGTGTGGAAAAAGTGAAGCATTGTGAATACTTTCCGGATGCACTGTAAACGCATCCAGGGGTTGGGAACAGTGTGAAGCTTGATTCATTGGACCATTACATTACAGTCTTCCATTAATCAATAGTCCATGATTTATGGGTGTTGTACTCTCTCCTCTTCTGAGCATTAATATTTGTCACTAGTAGTTTGGCAATTGCAGCTTGCCCCTGAATGTTTTAGTGCCCTCTGCACAGATTTTGTGAACACAGGCTCTTGAAAACTGAGATTGAGCTCAGCAGTGACTTTTGAAACAGTTATTTTCTTATTGCAGGTCACAATTAAGGATGGGCCTGATGTTCGAGTCGATTGCAAGTTTGACTTGAACATTGGGTGTTCATTTGCTCGTAGAACAAGCAAACATACGGGGCACTCACGGTAAGTTTGCCCGCGGCGATGCACCCCATTATGCACTGTAAGATCACAGTGCATTGAGAGCTTCTGATTGGCTAAAGCATGCACCTGACTTGTATGCATTGGCCAATCACAGCGCAATGTGCTGTCAGAGCCATGATTGGCCACCTGCCTTTGGGTCCAAGTCCACGTCACACACTATATAAGGCTGCTTACACAGCAGCTGTGTATAGTGTTATGAATGAAGAGAAATTAGGCAGGTTAGTTAGTGGATTCAGAGTGCAATCAGTGTATAATATATAACGCAGTGCAGAGTATATAGGCAGTCAGTATAATGTATGTAACAGTGCAGAGTATATAGTGAAGTCAGTGCAGAGTATATAGTGCAGTCAGTTTAGTGTACAGTATATAACGCAGTGCAGACTATATAGTGCAGTCAGTGTAGCATATATAACGCAGTGCAGAGTATATAGTGCCGTGCAGAGTATATAATACAGTGTATTGAAGTGGTTAAGGTGAACCCTATGACAGAATTAAGAGAAAAAACGGCATGGGGTCCTCCCCAAAATCTATACCAGGCCCTTCGGGTCTGGTATAGATTTTAAGGGCAACTCCACGCCAACAATTTAAAAAAAATTGGGGGGGGGGAGGCTCCTTAGTGGAGAATGCACTCTGGCAGGCCACAGGCCACGAAAGGGAAGGGGACAAGCAAATGGCCCACCCCCTCCTGAACCATACCAGGCCGCTTGCCCTCAACATGGGGATGGTGCTTTGGGGTGCTTTCAACGCGAAACACGTTGTCACTTTCACACATGCAAATCATGTAGTGTTTCCATATTTTTGTCCAATCCCTGTATGTAGAGCCTCAGATTCAGCCATTTCCTACTTTGTATGCTGCTAAATGCATCCACATTTTTGGTTTGTAGACACAGCAGTGTGTATGACCCTATTGATTCCTATAATGTTGCATTTGAGTGCGTACAAAACTATGCTGTGGTGTTTTGTACACCCATGAGAATGAGCCCCAAAGGCTATGGTGAGTATGCACTGGCAGCTATTTCTAGTACAGCCGCAACACACAGACAAGACAATATACCTTACTTCCTATGGTGTCAGTTCACATTGCTGTAGTGTGCTGAAAAAAAGCACCGCTAGCAGTATTTTCTTTCAGCACAGCAAGTTGCAACATGAACCACTGCATTGCAACCCTGCCACAGTGAAAATACCTCTATTAAATGTTCAGTTGTAAAAATTCAATAAAGTTCAGTTAAAAAAAAAAAATATGCAAACATTACAATGTGCTGCAGTTGGTCCAATGCGTGGCTCGGGGAGGTGAATGAGTTCTAAAATGTGTATGCGCCATTTAGGGTTCATTCTAAGGGACCATATGTTTAGTGTGCATTTCCACATGTGCGCTTACATGCATCAGCATGTGTTTGTGGTGCAGCTTGGTACATTTATGTGCAAAAAAAAAAAAAAAACATGCATTCTGTATGCTTTCTAACTACTTTGGCTCTTACACCCGTTTACCCCCTTATGGACCAGAGCAATTTTCACATTTCTGCTATGAGCCTGTTTATTTGGTGATAATTGTGTCATTACTTAAGATAACAACGTAATCCATACATTGTTTTTTTAAAGATAAACAAGGATTTCTTTTTGTGAATATTTTCACGCAACAATAATTTTTTGGGCAGTCCTTAGACAATTAAATGTAAAAAAACTAAACAAAAGGCATTTTTTTTTTAGCAGTGTTAGTTTAAACATAAATAGTGTTGCTGCACATAAGAAGCATGCATTGTATTCTGTAATTTGTCCTGTGTAAAACAATACCAAAATTATGATTTTGGTACAAAGCCTTGCAAAGTTATTTACAAATGAAGTAAAGTGGGTTTGCGCTATTTTCAGCGTGATGCGTGTAAATATATGTAAAAGGTGTAAAAATATTAACCACTTCCCGCCTGCCATATAGCAGAATGACGTTAAGTTAAGTGGTTAAGTTATCCCGACTGGACGTTATATGACATCCAGCAGGATAAGCCTTGATCGCGTGCCACTCTGACTTAGGCTCTTTACCATGTGATCAGTTGTGTCCAATCACAGCTGATCACAGTGTAAACAGGAACAGCCATTTATCGGCTTTTCCTCCACTCGCACTGACAGACGCAAGTTGAGGAGAGACGATCTGCTGCTCTCCTGACAGTGAGGGTCTGCTCTGATTGACTGTCAGTGCAGTCCCACCGAGGATGACCCCGCAGGACCACCAGGGATGCCCACTCGTGACCAACAGGGATGCCAATCAGTGCCAATCAGTGCCCATAATAGATGCCAATCAGCGCCCATCAGTAATGCCTGCCAGTGCCTCCTCATTAGTGCTGCCTATCAGTGCCACCTTGTGAGCACCCATCAGTGCCACCTATGAGTGCCCATCAGTGCTGCATATCAGCACCATCTATCAGTGCCTCATCATCAGTGCAGATCAGTGAAGGAGAAAACATACTTATTTACAACATTTTATAACAGAAACAACGAAAAACTTTTTTTTTCTTTCAAGATGTTCAGTCTTTGTTTAGCAACAAATAAAACCCCCAGTGGTGATCAAATACCACCAAAACAAAACTCTATTTGTGGAAACATAATGATAAAAATGTTATTTGGGTACAGTGTTGTATGACTGCGCAATTGTCAATTAAAATGCTACAGCACTGAAAGCTTAAATTTGACCTGGGCAGGAAGGGGGGAAAAGTGCCCTGTATTGAAGTGGTTAATGAACAAAGCAAACCAAAAACATAAAAAAAGTAACTATTAGTTAATAAAATAAAAAAAATATCACCAGTAAAATCACAATTGAATAGAAAAGGAGAATCAAATCAGTGCTGATTAGAGTAAACTAAGGGGTCAATAAGGGTTTAACCACTTCCCACCCGGCCAATGCACATATACGGCCGGGTGGGAGCCGTCTACTCCTGATAGGACGTTCAGGAACGTCCATCAGAAGGAGCGGGATCACGCGCGCACGTGCCCGCGCAGCGGCGCGATCCCAATGCGCCCGTGTCACCCGGACACGGCGCATCTCAGATCGGCAGGAGGGCTCTGTGATTGGCCCTCCTGATCACATGATGGCCGTGTCCAATCATGGCCGTCATGTGATGTAAACAAACAGCCGGTTGCTAGGCAATCGGCTCCTCCTCTCCTCACACAGAAGTCATCAATGAGGAGAGGAGAGCAGATCGCTGCAGCCGGCTGATGATCAGTGAGTATGAGCTGTTTTTTACAGCTTTTTACTCACTGATCTTCAGTCTAGTGTAATACACACATCACCACACAGTAAACACACCACACAATGTCCCCACACATGTCCCCAAAACATACATGTCCCCAAATAATAAAAACACATGTCCCTAATAATAAAAACATGTCCCCCACATATGTCCCACTAAAATCACATGTCCCAATGATTATCTGCACACATATGTACGTGATCACCTGCACACATATGTACATGATTATTTGCGTACATATGTCCGTGATCACACAAACCAATTATTATACACTTAACGGAATTTTTTTTACCAAAAACATGTAGCAGAATACATTTTGGCTTAAATTTATGACAAAATTAGATTTTATTGGATTTCTTTTAAAATAGAAAAAAGAAAATATTGTTTTTTTTTTCCAAATTTCCGCTTTTTTGCGCTTATATCGCAAAAAATAAAAAACGAAGTCGTGAATAAATACCACCAAAATAAAGCTCTATTTGTGCAAACAAAATGATAAAAATTTCATTTGGGTACAGTGTAGCATGACCGCGCAATTGTCACTGAAAGCGCTAGAGAGATGAAAGCTGAAAATTGGGCTGGGAAGGAAGGGGGCGAAAGTGCCCTGTATTGAAGTGGTTAATCACTTCCATATAACAAAATGATGGCCGGAAAGTGGTTGTATTATCCTGACTGGACGTCTTATAATGTCCAGCAGGAAAAGCCGCGGGGGCGCACAGCGTGGCGATCTGTGGGTGTTGTGTGTCCGTCTAACACACTGCATTTCCAATCTAGGCAATGAGCCTATGACGTAGGCTCTTTACCATGTGATGAGCTGTATCCAATCACAGCTCATCACATGGAAACCAGGAAGTGCCATTTATCGGCCTTTTCTCTATTCGCGCTGATAGGCTCTCCTGACAGGGGCAGGGGTCTGCGCTGATATTCAGTCCATTGATTATCAGTGCAGAGCCATCGAGGATGGCCACTGGAGACCACTAGGGATGCTAATCAGTGCTGCCTATCAGTGCTGCATATAAGTGCCTCATCATCAGTGCCAATCAGTACTGCCTCATCAGTGAAGGAGAAATTGTACCAATTTACAACGTTTTGAAACAGAAATGAAGAAAAACTTTTCTTTTTTTTTCAAGATTTTTGGTCTTTTTTTTTATTTGTAGTGCAAAAAAAAAAAAAACCCAGGGGTGATCATGTACCACCAAAAGAAAGCTCTATTTGTGGGGAAACAAATTTTACAAATTGTGTTTGGGTACAGTGTTGCATGACCTTGCAAAATGCAACAGCGCTGAAAATTGGCCGGGGCAGGAAGGGGGAAAAAGTGTCCTATATTGAAGTGGTTAATTAGCAAATAAAAAGAAAAAAAAATTAACTTGTCATGGTTGCTTTAAAGAGGAAGTAAACCCTGATGAGTTTACTTCCTCTTTCATTCCCTGCAAAGGCAAAGCATAATGGACTACTATGCATCGCATAGTAGCCCATTATGTGTCACTTACCTGACACAGGAGCCAGCGAAGTCACCGCTGTCCCCTGTAGTCCGGCGCATCCATCTTCTCGGTGGGGTCTCGCAGCTCCGCCGCTGTCATTCGGCGAAGCCGCGATTACGTCACTCCCGCGCATGCGCAAGGGAGCCAACACGTGCGGCATCTTCGTCATGGACAATGCCGTGCTCAGTGCGCCTGGACAACGGTGCCTGTCTTCGGGCAAATATCTCCTAAGCCGTATAGGTTTAGGAGATATTTCTTGGAGCCTTAATCTAGGCTTACCTGTAGGTCAAAGTGTGTTGTAAGGGTTTACAACCACTTTAACTCTCTTCATCTGCAGATCAAATTTCATCCCTTTGATCTGTAGATGCAAAACACAGAAAGTTACAAGTGATGCAATGTTTTAATATAACTTTATGTGATTGTGGCTGAGCAATGTTATTTTATAAACATTGCCAGGCTGCTTTTTTTTTTTTTTTTGATCGCTCCTGCTGCTGACCTTCTCTGTGTCCTGGGCAATGCAGCTGTGAATAATTAGAGCGGAATTGTCCCATACTGGGACAGGGAAGGATCTCAGCAGCAGGGCAGCCTTTTGGGTGGAGCTCCACTTTAACATATACAGTGTATGTTTTTTCATTTGGATTAAAACATAACATTTTAACCACTTGCCGACCGGCTTATGCCCATATACGTCGGCAAAGTGACAAAGGTGCGCAAAATGACAAAGCTGTAGGTCACTTTGTCATCGGTGCGTGCCTGCCATGGGAGCACACTCACGGGTCCCTTGATGTAAACAAAGCATTTCCCTGTTCTGCTAAGCAACATGACAGGGATGTACTGCTCCCAGTGATTGGGAGCAGTGATCTCTGTCATGTTCTAGTGAGCCCACCCCCCCTACAGTTAGAATCACTCCCTAGGACACACTTAACCCCTTGATCGCCCCCTAGGGTTTAACCCCTTCCCTGTCAGTGTTATTTACACAGTAATCAGTAGGGATGAGCTGAACACCCCCCGGTTCGCATCCAGAACATGCAAACAGACCGAAAGTTTGCACGAACATTCGAACACCGTTAAAGTCTATAGGACTTGAACGTGAGAAATCAAAAGTGCGTATTTTAAAGGCTAATATGCAAGTTATTGTCCTAAAAAGGGTTTGGGGACCTGGGTCTTGCCCCAGGGGACATGTATCAATGCAGAAAAAGTCATTTAAAAATGCTTGCGGCTGTAATTAATGTAATGTCTGGTCCCGGCAATATGGATGAAAATTATTCAGAAAAACGGGTCTTGTATGAATATTAAGGGGAACCCCGCCCACATAATTTAAAAAAAGAAAAGGCGTGGGGTCCGCAGGCCTTATATACTCTAAACAGCAGTATACAGGCGGTCTCCAGGTTACAAACAAGATAGGGACTGTAGGTTTGTTCTTAAGTTGAATCTGTTTGTAATTTAGAACAGGTATTTTGAAAATTTGGGGTTTTTAGGGAAACAAGGATTAGTGGTAAAGCATCAGTGGAGACACCTTTTCCCCATTTTAACTCTTACAGGAGAGAATTTCCTTTCCTAGGGGTAGATTTTCTCTCACTTACTGTTGTCTCCCTTCATTTGTAAGTAGGAGTCGTTTGTAAGTCGGATGTTTGAAAGTTGGGAACTACCTGTATATAATATATGGCCTGCCCTATATACTCTGCAGAAATTTGGGCCTCAGGTGTTGGTGGTACCAGAACACTGTAAGCCCTCACAGTTACTCTTGGTGGGTGCTGGAACAGGCCATGCTGTGAAATATTATTACAAGAATTGTAATTACATGCCCCTGTTGAACAAGGTCAGAAAAATTGGGCCTTGTGCGGTGGTGTTGATACAACACTGTAAGGGTCCGTTCACACAGGGGCAACTTGGGATCCGACTTCAAGTCGCCCCAAGTCGCCTCAGGTCGGACAACATTTAAAAACCAATGTAAGTGAATGAGAGCTGTCTTGATGCACACTACTGAAGTCGCTCCGACTTCAAAAGAAGTTCCTGTACTACTTGAATCCGACTTGTAGGCGACCGGTACCCATTGATTTCAATGGAGGTCGCCTCCAAGTCGGATTTCTGTCTATACGGAGGCGACTTTGACAGAATTATTAACTCTGAAGGGGGAACTCCACGCCAAATTTCTGAAAAAAATATGGCGTGGGTTCCCCCTCCGAGAGCATACCAGGCCCTTAGGTCTGGTATGGATTCCAAGGGGAACCCCCTACACCGAAAAAACGGCGTGGGGTTCCCCCCAGATCCACACCAGACCCTTATCCGAGCACACTACCCGGCCGGCCAGGAAAGGGGGTGGGGACGAGCGGGCGCCCCCCCCCTCCTGAGCCGTACCAGGCCGCGTGCCCTCAACATGGGGGGGTGCCTTGGGGGAGGGGGGGCGTGCAGCCCCCCACCCCAAAGCACCTTGTCCCCATGTCGATGAGGACAAGGGCCTCTTCCCGACAATGGGGCGGTGTCACATGGGTTGATGTCACATGGGTTGGTCACATGGGTTGATGTCACATGGTAAGGGGGCGGGGTCACCATGTGACATCAACCCATGTGACCAACCCATGTGACATCAACCCATGTGACACCGCCCCATTGTCCCTATATAAGTGGCAGCGCAGCGCGTCCCTGGCATTGCGGCCGGAGAGCTCGTCGAGTCAACATCTCCAGGAGAAGAAGAAGGAGAAGAACGGAAGGCGGCGGCGGCGACGGCGGCGACAGAAGACCGGGCCACCGCCTGTAAAAGAGCTATGAGAAGGCGCGGTGGCCCGGCAGAAGAACCGAAGAGGGGGACAAGACCCCCGAAGTCGGGAGAAGAGGCCGGCGGCGGGGAGGAAGAAAGCCTGACTCCTCCGCTAGCAAAAGAGCTACAAGAAGATAGCGGAGGAGTCCGGCGAGAAGACCCCCGAAGACGGAAGACCCCCGGAGCTGTGCAATAAAATTTTTTTTCCCTGTGTTGTGTTTTTTTTGTACTTTTTTTCACAGGTGAATGGGTAGGGGTACATTGTACCCCATACTCATTCACATAGGGTGGGGGGCCGGTATCCGGGGGCCCCCTTATTAAAGGGGCTCCCGGATTCCGATAAGCCCCCCGCCCGCAGACCCCGACAACCAACGGCCAGGGTTGTCGGGAAGAGGCCCTTGTCCTCATCGACATGGAGACAAGGTGCTTTGGGGTGGGGGGGCTGCACGCCCCCCCCTCCCCAAGGCACCCCCCCATGTTGAGGGCACGCGGCCTGGTACGGCTCAGGAGGGGGGGGCCGCCCGCTCGTCCCCACCCCCTTTCCTGGCCGGCCGGGTAGCGTGCTCGGATAAGGGTCTGGTGTGGATCTGGGGGGACCCCCACGCCGTTTTTTCGGCGTAGGGGGTTCCCCTTGGAATCCATACCAGACCTAAGGGCCTGGTATGCTCTCGGAGGGGGAACCCACGCCAAATTTTTTTCAGAAATTTGGAGTGGAGTTCCCCCTTGAGCTCATTCTCTGCTTGGCCACGGCAAAAGTCGCCTGGCCTGGGGCGACTTGTAAGTCGTCCCAAGTCAGGTTGAAGTCGTCCCAAGTCGCGCTGTGATCTTAACTCAAGTCGTGTCCAAGTTGCCTCACTCAAGTCGCCTACAAGTCGTGTTGCCCCTGTGTGAACGGACCCTAACCCCTCACAGATTCTGTTGTTGAGCACAGGAACGGGCCCTGCTGTGAAATATTAGATCAAAAATTGTAATTACGCGCCCCGCTCCAACAGGAAGACAAGATGGACAGTATCACTGATGCATGCACTGTCACCTTCCTCGTGGCCTCCTCAAATGGTGACAGAACAGTGCATGCATCCTTGATCATTAGCCACTGGCGTAGCGTAAAAAAGCCAAGCTCCCCTGACCCTGTTCTGGTGCCATACTCACACTGGTACTCATTGATGGCCCTCTGCTGCCTGTGCAGCCGCTGCAGCATTGCCAACATTGAGTTCCTCCTGGTGGGCATGTCACAGATGAAGCAGTTCTTGGGCAGGTTTGCATTCCTTTTGAAGGTCAGCCAGCCGAGCACTGGCATTATGACTGGTGGAAATGTCCACAGACTTTCTTAGGCCCCTTTCACACTGGGGCGGTGTGGGCGTCGGCGGTAAAGCGCCGCTATTTTTAGCGGCGCTTTACCGTCGTTTTAGCGGCGGTCTGCGGGCGCTAGCGGGGTGGTTTTAACCCCCGCTAGCGGCCGAAAAAGGGTTAAAACCGCCCACAAAGCGCCGCTGCAGCGGCATTGCTGCGCTGTCCCATTGATTTCAATGGGTAGGAGCGGTGAATACACCGCTCCTTCAGCGCTCCAAAGATGCAGCTAGCAGGACTTTTTTCACTGTCCTGCCAGCGCACCGCTCCAGTGTGAAAGCCCTCCGGCTTTCACACTGGAGTGAAAGGGGCAGGTTTTTTTCAGGCGCTACACAGGCGCTATTTTTAGCGCTGTAACGCCTGAATACCGCCCCAGTGTGAAAGCAGCCTTAGCCTGCCTTAGGAGATCCTGTAAACCACTATACCTGCACAAGAACCGCTGCACCACCAAATTAAGGACATGAGCCAAACAGGGAACATGGGTCAAGTGTCCCTTTCGGAGGGCGGAGAGCAGGTTGGTGCCATTGTCACATACACCATTGCTGGCTGAAGCTGACATGGCATCAACCACCACTGAACCTGCCCCTGCAGAGCTGCCAGAATCTGTGCCCCAGTGTGGCTCCTATCCCCTAAGCAGACCAACTCAAGCACTGCATGGCATCTTTTTGCCTGAGTGCTTGTGTAGCCCCTAGAAGGCCTATGAAGCACCTGCTGGTTCCGTAGACAAATCTGCACAGGAAGAGGCCATAGAGGAAGAAGAGGATGGGGTGGAGAGAGAGAGAGGTCTGGCAGAATCACCACTACCAGCATTTTGGAGGCGTGGTGGTAGAACAAGCTCCAACATTACTGCATCCTGTCCTGCATCCTTCCCAGCTGCCAGCAGGGTTACCCAGTGCGCCGTGAAAGAAAGGTAACGTTTCCATCCATGCCTGCTGGACCATGAGTCCGTGGTAATATACACTTTACCGCTGACCACCCTGTCCAACGAGGCCAAGACAATGCCTTCCATCACTCGTCTCCATGCACAGCTAGGGAATGGAATGGATCGCCTACGCCACTGCCGACGGCTCCGGTAAGCGGCGGAGGGCACTGGAGCGCAGCGGGAGGGGGGCCCTCTTCTGCCGCCGATAAAAGTGATCTTGAAGTAAATCCATCGCAGAGACCACTTTTATCTGAACACCGCTTTCATATGCGGGTGCTTATCACGTATGCGTTCGCTTTTGCGCGCGAGCCCGGCGCGTTTAAATTTTTCTTTTTTTACCTTTTTTGTTCTTTAAAAAAAATAAAAATTGTGACACTTTTATTCCTATTACAAGGATTGTAAACATCCCTTGTAATAGAAAAAAAGCATGACGGGACTTCTTAAATATGAGATGTGGGGTCAAAAAGATCTCAGATCTCATATTTACACTAACATGCAATAAAAAAAATTGTCATTTGAAAAAATTACAAAAAAAATGTCCCTTTAAGAGGTATGGGCGGAAGTGACGTGTTGACGTCACTTCCGCCCTGCAGTGTCATGGAGCCGGGTGGGGGCCATCTTCCCCTCACTCGTCTCCATGCACAGCTAGGGAATGGACCGGATTGCCTCCGTCACTGCCGGTGTTCTGGCAGATAGTGTCCTGCCATCATATAGTGTCTGCCCCGTACTGCGCATGCGGGGCAGAAGAAGCTTCGGAAAATCTCCGAAGATGAATGGCGCCTGCGCCGTGAGTGGAGGTGGTAGCCCCACCATCCAAGCAAACATAGGGTTGGGAAAATTAGAGGGCCCCTCGCGGGTGAGCTTTGCTCGCCACGCTTCGGGCTCGCTGTGCTCTGCTCTTTTCTATTCCTGCTCTATGTCCACTTGGATGGCGCAGGCACCGTTCATCCTCGGCTATTTTCGGAATCTGTGTGTGCTGTGTACTGCGTATGCGCAGTACACAGCGGACACTATCCGATGGGGGACTGTATGTGATAGGACACCGGCTCCGGTAAGCGAGCGAGGGCACCGGAGCGTGGTGGCAGGGGGGTTCTCTTCCGCTCCGATAAAAGTGATCTTGCAGCAAATCTGCCGCATAGACCACTTTTATCTGAAAGATAATCGCTGGCTCTAGGAGAGAATACCAGGGGTTATGGTAGCTAGTTGCTATCATAGCAATGGTATTCCTCTTCAAAGACAGGACGTTCAGGAACGTCCAACAGGAAGGAAGTGGTTAAGTACTGTTGCCAACAGACTGCATGGAAGCTCGACATATGTCTGGTCAAGGATGTGGTGCCCAAGCGGCTGCTGTTTTTGCCACGCTTGATACTCTTCAGACATATGTTGCAAACAGCAACGGTGCGATCTGCTGTACGTCTCAAAAAAGGCCTACACCAAAGATCTTTTGAAAAAAATGCGCGGAGTCAGCAGCGCCCTGCACATGCGGAGCTCTGCTGTGTGATGCAGTCGGTTGGCTGTCCTTAAGCTGGCCCCTGGAGGGCATCCTGCCTTGTTGTAGATGTGCCGCCTCCTCCTCTCTTCTATCAGGCACCCACGTAGAGTCAGTGACCTCATAAGCCCCTCCCTCCTCACCACTGGAGCAAACCTGGCAGTATGCTGCAGCTGAGGGAACACGACTGCCAGTTTTTTGTCTTTCTTGGGCACCCCCTCTCTCTGGGCTTACGTTACTGCCTTCATCCTCAACCTGGGTACCATCATCAGAGCCTTCAAAATCCTGCTCATCCTCCTGCAGCATGTACCCGACACTATGGTCAAACAGTTTGGGGGACTCCTCAGGACATGATGGTGGGGCTAGGAAAGGAGTGACTGATGCCATTGAGCCGATGGAATAGACTGCTTTGGCAGCCAAACTTCTCTTAGCCTGAGTAACAGAGGATGTGGACGGCTTTGTCATCCACTCTACTAACTCTTCTGCATGTTTTAGCTCAACACAGCTAGCTGCCAAAAAGAAGGACAAGCGTGCCCTATGGCTGAGGATGCACCATATCCACAACCAGCACTGTTGGCTGTAGACACAGAGCCTGTTTGCCCTCTTTTAGTGGCCTGTGAGCATCTGCCTTTCCTCGGTAGCCTTCCGGACATGCTGTAAAATTGGATTCGCAAAACACCGCCTGAAGTTTACTAGAAAAAATTTGTTTTTGTAAACATACACCAGCAATGACCTGTAGTCAGATATAGGCTTGGCTAGGCTAGAATGCAGTGGAATTATATATGTGGGAGACTGTAGATATATCTTTATGCACTGCAGATCACTGAATCACCTGCCTGAAAGTTTATTTGGAAATGTACACCAGCAATGGCCTGCAGTCAGATATAGACTTGGCTAGACTAGAATGCAGTGGATATATATGTGGGAGACAGTATATATATTGTATGCACTGCAGATCACTGAATTACTTGCCTGCCTGAAAGTGTTTTTGGAAATGTACACCAGCAATGGCCTGCAGTCAGATATAGGCTTTACTAGAATGCAGTGGATATATATATATATATATATATATATGTGGGAGACTGTATATGTATTTTATGCACCATGGATCACCTGCCTGAAAGTGTATTTGAAAACATACACCAGGAACTACCTGCAGTCAGATATAGGCTTGGCTAGACTAGAATGGAGTGGAGATATATATATATATAGGAGACGGTATATATATTTTATGCACTGCAGATCACTTAATCACTTACTTACCTGTCTGAAAGTGTATTTGGAAACGCACACCAGCAATGGCCTGCAGTCAGATATAGGCTCAGCTAGACTAGAATGCAGTGGATATATATGTAGGAGACAGTATATATATTTTATTTACTGCAGATCACTTAGTGATCTGCCCAAAAGTGTTGTTGAAAACGTACACCAGGAATGGCCTATAGGGCTTGGCTAGACTAGAATGCAGTGGATATATATGTAGGAGACAGTATATAGATTTCACCTGCCTGAAAGTGTATTTGAATACATACACCAGGAATGTCCTGCAGTCAGATCTAGCTGCACAGGATACAGTGTATATATATATATATATGTATATACCCTGTTTCCCCGAAAATAAGACCTAGCGTGATTGTCGGTGATGGCTGCAATATAAGCCCTATTCCCCAAATAAGCCCTACCCCTTTTCCCCAAAAATAAGACCTACAAGGACTTTAACTCTGGCTTATTTGGGGGTAGGGCTTATATTGCAGCCATCACCGACAATCACACTAGGTCTTATTTTCAGGGAAACAGGGTATATATATATATATATAAAGCAGGGATGTATATATATACAAAATACACTGCAGCTAACTGAATCTACTGCCTGCCTGAAGTAAATTAGAAACAGTACAGCAGGAACGGTCTGCAGTGAGATCTAGCTAAACTGGATACAGTATATATATATATATATATATATATATACAAAGCCAAGATGTGTGTATATATATATATATATATATATACAAAATACACTGCAGCTAACTGAATCAACTGCCTGCCTGAAGTAGATTAGAAACAGTACAGCAGGAACGGCCTGCAGTGAGATCTAGGTAACTGAATAAACTGCCTGCTCAAAGTAAATGAAATGACACTCTCTCTCTCTCCGCCAGCAACACACTACACAAGGCTGACGTGCAGGCGGCCTTATATAGTGTGGGGCGTGGACTTAAGCTCCTGAGCCATAATTGGCCAAAGGCACCCTGCCTTTGGCCAGTTATGGCTCTCTTTGCTTACGGCGCTGTAATTGGCCAACCAAAGCATGCGGGTCATAGTTTATGCTTGGCCAATCATCAGCCAGCACTGATGACGCAGTGCATTATGGGGCATGACGCACCGCTCGAATTTGGTGCGAATGCCCCATAATGTTCGATCTTCCTCGAACAGCCGATGTTCGACTCAAACTCAAAGCTCATCCATAGTAATCAGTGCATTTTTATAGCACTGATCACTGCATAAATGCCAATGGTCTCAAAATAGTGTCAAAAGTGTCCGATCTGTCCGCCGCAATGTCGCAGTCATGATAAAAATCGCAGATCACCTTTACGAATAAAAAAAATTATAAAAATGACATAAATCTATCCCCTATTTTGTACACGCTACTTTTGCGCAAACCAATCGATATATACGCTTATTGCGATTTTTTTTTTTACCAAAAATATGTCGAATACAGAAGAAATTTGTTTTTTTATATATTTTTTGGGGATATTTATTATAGCAAAAAGTAAAAAAAGGGGTTTTCACTGTTTATTTTTCTTGAAAAAATTTAAATTTTTGTAAAAATTCAGTGTTGAGTAGTTTTACTAAGCGAAAGTAATTTTGTTACACTGGAAAGGTGAAATGCAGAGTATATAAAAGTATTCTGCATAAAATACAGCTTAACCACTTCAGCCCCAGAAGGATTTACCCAAGGCCCTTTTTTGCAATATGGCACTGCGTAGCTTTAACTGACGATTGCGAGGTTGTGCGATGTACCCAAACAAAATTGACGTCCTTTTTTCCCCCACCAATATAGCTTTCTTTTCATGGTACTTGATCACCTCTGTGGTTTTTATTTTTTGCACTATAAACAAATAAAGAGCGGCTATTTAAAAAAAAAAATAATTCTCATGGCGTCAAAAATTGGAAAATGTTACATCACTAGGCCCAACGCACATCAACGAGAGTTACAGACATGCATAAAAAACCAAGAGCGGATCACACGTTCCCTCTTCCCTTTTTTACGTGTAAATGGGGCCTAAAAAAGATGGCAGCCAGGCAAGTGGGTTTTTTTTCAGCCCTCCTGCTCACAAGTTTTCAATATTTCACTTTCTTTCTACTTAGAAGAGTCAGTGAGTGATTCGGTGCGGTATCTTCCAGCAGACACCCCTCAGCACCAGTGTCGGCATTATTCGAGACAGGAGACCGTCCTCCCCCTCCTCACACACATTGATAACATTCCGACCATTTCCGGCCTCCCGCGTCCTTGCCGCCGGAAGTAGTTCTTTAACCCTTCTGTTCTTCCGGAGATTCTCCCCCTTCTTTTTTTTTTTTTTTTTTTCTTTGCCGGAAGTCTCCCCTTTTCTTCTCACCCTGACGGGCACCGGAAACACACTCGGCGCCCCGAGTTATTGTGCGCGGGAGAGGCCAAGATGGCGGCCAATATGTACCGGGTGGGCGGTGAGTATTGGCGGCAGAGTGCGGGGAGAGGAGGGAGTCCGGTGAATGGTGTGTGTATACAATGAGCTGTGTGTGTGGCGGGCGGGGGGAGCCTCCATTGTGCAGGCCGGAGGGAGGCCAGGCCGCCGCCGGCCGGGAGAACTACAAGTCCCAGCATTCCTTGGACACATGCCGGCTGAGCCGGTCTTCCTCTTATGGAGACCCCTGGCCGGAGTAATGAGAACAGTCCAGTCTGGGAGATTAGAGGCTGAAATGTGGAGGGTTTGTTGTGTCGGTTGAGGCCCCAGGACTGCCCCTGATAGAGGTGTGTGGAGTCCATACCTGAGAATACAGAGAGAGCTGGGGGAGGTGTCATCACCACCTATTTATTATTTCCTGGGATTATAAATCCTGGGATCAGACCGAACACAGGAACTCAATGTGTGTTCTTATTCTCACATTTATTTCCATAATTGAACGTCCAATAACGCTCTATTATATGAACGCGATGTGAGCGTCCAATAATGTTCTATTATAGGAACGCGATGTGAGGGTCCAGTTATGCTCTATTGTATGAACGCGATGTGAGCGTCCAATAACGTTCTATTATATGAAGTGATGTGAGCATCCAATAACGTTCTATTATATGAACGCGATGTGAGGGTCCAGTAACGCTCTATTGTATGAACGCGATGTGAGCGTCCAATAACGCTCTATTGTATGGACGCGATGTGAGCGTCCAATAACGTTCTACTATATGAAGTGATGTGAGCGTCCAGTAACGCTCTATTATATAAACGCGATGTGAGCATCCAGTAACGCTCTATTATATGAACGCGATGTGAGGGTCCAGTAACGCTCTAGTATATGAACGCGATGTGAGGGTCCAGTAACGATCTAGTATATGAACGCGATGTTGAGGGTCCAGTAACGTTCTAGTATATGAACGCGATGTTGAGGGTCCAGTAACGTTCTAGTATATGAACGCGATGTTGAGGGTCCAGTAACGTTCTAGTATATGAACGCGATGTTGAGGGTCCAGTAACGTTCTAGTATATGAACGCGATGTTGAGGGTCCAGTAACGTTCTAGTATATGAACGCGATGTTGAGGGTCCAGTAACGTTCTAGTATATGAACGCGATGTGAGGGTCCAGTAACGCTCTAGTATATGAACGCGATGTGAGGGTCCAGTAACGCTCTAGTATATGAACGCGATGTTGAGGGTCCAGTAACGTTCTAGTATATGAACGCGATGTGAGGGTCCAGTAACGTTCTAGTATATGAACGCGATGTGAGGGTCCAGTAACGCTCTAGTATATGAACGCGATGTGAGGGTCTAGTATATGAACGCGATGTGAGGGTCTAGTATATGAACGCGATGTGAGGGTCTAGTATATGAACGCGATGTGAGGGTCTAGTATATGAACGCGATGTGAGGGTCTAGTATATGAACGCGATGTGAGGGTCCAGTAACGATCTAGTATATGAACGCGATGTGAGGGTCCAGTAACGATCTAGTATATGAACGCGATGTGAGGGTCCAGTAACGCAATGTGAGGGTCCAGTAACGCTCTATTGTATGGACGCGATGTGAGGCTCCAATAACGCTTTATTGTATGGACGCGATGTGAGCGTCCAATAACGCTCTATTGTATGGACGCGGTGTGAAAGGTGATGTCGGTGTGTATCAACCCGTCAGTAATCAGCTGCTATTATTACAGTTTACGGGTCATTTAGATCCATGCATGTGTGTTTCTGTAGCGTTAAGCAAATGTGCTGTCATGCGTCAGTGTGCAGCGCTGATGTGCATTTTGTTTTATTCAGTGTGTGTGTGTGTGTGTGTGTTTTTTTTTTTTTTTTTTAAATGAAGCCATTGACCAAAGCTTGTTGGTGTCTGTGGCCAAGGCTTGTTCTGTGTTGTGATGCGCAGCTATTGGACTCTGTGGGTCTCCCAACTCACTAAAGGCCATAAAAGAACAGACGTGTTGTATATTTGCATATTTCAGAATGCATCGTACTAAAGGGCTGGGAGCAGACGCTATTTTTATTACTGGGATGTTAGACACATGCGTTTTAGCACATTGCAATGAATGCATTAACGCCCGACAGTGTAAACGCCTCAATTTAATCTGGCCAGTGTTGATTCTTAAAGGAGAAGTCCAGTCTGAGCTCGTTTTGGCTGGGCTTCTCCTACGGTTCACAGAAGTGCAATTCGTTTTGCACTCCTGTGACCCATTTTCAGCAGAGAGCGAACATCAAAGGAATCCGTCCAGGCACCATGTCATCCCGACAATAAAGTCTGGATCCGCTAGGTGCCTGGACTGATACTCGTCTCGGCCTCTCAGCCAGCCGCTGAGAGCCTGACACGACCGCTCTGTTCCTCCACAGCTCAGCACTCCAGTGAGCGCAGCAGTGGAGGGGGGAAGGGGCAGCGCGGAGCGCTGCTGATTGACAGTCTGCAGCTCTCTGCTCGAGGAGCTGTGAAAACCGAGCCATGTGCGATCATTCTGCTCTCCATGCAGAGGCAGTGGACATTTTAGTTTCATACCTATGTGAATGCAGCATCAGATGCTGCAGCTCTCTAAACTCCCCCCCCCCGCTCTGTACTCAGAACCGAGCCACCGAACGTTACAGAGCCGTTTTCACAGATCCTGCCGCATGCGGCTCATTTGTGAGGCCTGTATTGTTGATAATCCACATTCCCTGGTAATAGAAAGTGTTGTGGACAGAATTCTGCTGTGCCTCCACATGACAAATGTTGATGCCTGTCAGAAAATGGGTACAAGGCTTACCTGTAGGTACCGTGAATATCTCCTAAATTTGCACCATTTAGGAAATATTCACTGTATCCACATGTGCCAACGTCATCATAGAGCTGCACGATTATTCGTTAAGAATCAAAATTGCAATTCTTTTATCTTCCTGATTTTGAAAACAGCATTTCCCAATTCTATGTAACAAGTGCAGAGAGTTCTCTGACATCTGAAAAAAGAATAAAAAAATCCTGGCAGCCCGCCAAGTTTTATCACAACACTGCGGATATACATATATAATGTGTATGTATTTTTTTATTTTATTATTTTTTTTTTTTTACAGAGACCCTACAGGATAAAATGGTGGTTATTGCAATATTTAATTTGTGCAGTGGTCTTTCAAGCGCTATGTTTTTTTTGAAAAATACACTGTAACTGCTTGCCCCCCCCCCGCCCACTGTCAAATGATGGCGGGGCGGTGCAGCTCTTATTCCGGATGCCGTCATATGACAACGGCCCAGAGTGGCCACTCTCGCGCGCCCTCGCGCCGTGTTGTTAGGACACAGCGCGACCCTGATCTGTGTCCTCGGCTCTTTAACCATGTGATCGGCTGTGTCCAATCACAGCCAGTCACATGTAAACACGGATATGTCGGTAATCGGATCTCCTCGCCTTACACTGACGGAGTGTGAGGAGAGGAGAGCCAGTGGCATCTCCTCACAGGGAAACATCTAGGGATGTAATTAGGGCACTGATCATCAGTGCCTTGATTACAATACAGTGTAACGATACAGTGCCCACCACTGCCCGCAATGCCACAAATCAGTGCCCATTAGCCATGCCAGTCATTGCTGTCCATCAGTGCCCATCAGTGTTGCCCATGAGTGCCGCCCATCTGTAACGCCTATCAGTGCGGCATATTAGTACCACCTCATCAATGCCCACCTGTTCAGCCTATCGGTGCCATCTCATCAGCGCACATCAGTGAAGGCGAAGAATTACTTTTGGTCTTTATTTATTTTGTTTATAAAAAACCCAGTAGTGATTAAATACCACCAAAAGAAAGCTCTATTTGTGGGAAGAAAAATCATTAAAAAAATTGTTTGGGTACAGTATAGCATGACCGCGCAATTGTCACTTAAAGTGCGACAGCACTGAAAAATGGCTTGGGCAGGAAGGGGGTGTTAGTGCTTGGTAGGCAAGTGGTTATGATTTAGTGATTTAGAGCTTTCCATGCCTGCAATAGGTCAGTAAACTTGGACCAAATGTTCTGACATCTGAATTCAACAGCTGTATGCTGGTTCCAGGTCAGCGCCCTGGAAGGTTCTGGGGCAGCCTGGCATCTAGCAGAGATTTTACTCGTTGCAGGTTGCCTTTACATTGGTCTTGTCACTACCCCATGCGCAGCATCTCTGAAATATTTGGAAAATCAGGCTGCCTTGATGAAGAGTGAGCCTTGAACCCCCAAAACATGTTGGCTTTGTCTTCTGACCTTTTATCAGGATTAATACTCTTACCTCACTTGCACTAACTTGTGGCACTCTCGTCCTTTCACACTTTACTGAAGATCTGGTAGTAGTGGCTGGGGGAGTTGTCTTTGTGATCTGAAAAAAGTGATGAGGGTAATTTAAACAGCAGGGGAGTGTATTTCTCTTAAAAAAACAAAAAACAAATCATGTCTCTACTCAGCAATACAAAATGTTTTCTATTGTTTTTTTGTCTTTCAAAAAAAAAAAAAAAAAGGCATCAAGTACTAAAAAATACAAACACCCTACACCACTCTATATTCATTCACCACACTACAACCTCTCCCATTCACAAGATTCCATTCCAGCTCGGGGCCAATTTAAAAACAAAATGCTCCAAGGGCTAGGCAGCAAGGCACACCAGTGTTTTAGGTGTGGAGAGCCATAAAAAGCTGCGGCTACCGGCAACCTGTCATTCTAGTAAACAGGGCCAGCGGCTGCACCTAGCTGCTCATAGTCACAGCAGATATCAGAAGATTCCTGCCACTACAATTTACACCAGCCTCAATCGCCAGTGTGAATGTAGCCTTAGAATGACTCCAATAAAAAAAAAAAATAACCTTTTAAAATGATATAGGGGATTGTGCAATATGGCCTTTGCAATGCATTTCTGGCAGTATTATTGTGTTATGAAGTCTAGCACCAAATTCAGTGCAACTCCTGCAACCCTTTGGAGAACATTTAGGCTGGGTTTACACTTAAGACAGATTTTCCCACTCACAGCGTCCAGTGTGTCCCTGTTTTCTGTTTCAGGGATGAATTACTCTAATTTTTGCCTGAATTTGGGCCTGAAACAGAGCCAAGGGCACGCTGGACTCCTGTGCAGTTCGCTCCGCAGCCATTCCATAGAGAGCCGGTCACAATCTCCTGTCATGCAAATTAGATGCGAAGAAACACACATCCAATTCATATAAGTGTGAACCCAACCTTAATCGTGTGCAACAGATTGACATATTTTTTGCTAATATATTGTTACAACTAGAGCAGGTTCATTAAGAAATATGACCATTTTGGAGTTAAGGAAACCATCTGTAAATGAGACCAATGTCATGTTGGAATAATTTGTTCTCTCTCATTCTGGTGTTTTTCAAGAGGTGCCTCTTGAAAAAGCAACGACAAAATGCATCTGGGCGGAGCAGGAAGTGATGTCATCCCGCATAGTACTCCAAGAAGTGATGCCAGTGTTTCATCAGATTTGGCGACCCGTCAGAATTGGTAACGGAAGTGACGTTTCATCGCTGCCATCTTTCTACACCCCACACTCGTCCACAGTAAGGCTACAGTGGGAAGGGGTGAGCGGACATCTTTTTACACCCACCATAGTTTTGACAGTAAACTGAGGCTATATACTACAATACAGTACTTAGAACTCCATTTTGACTATTTTTAGATGTTGAATTTTAAAAGCAGCGGCAAGCCTGCTGATCTCACAGGTTGGCTAATCTGACAGAAGTTTGCTGCTTTTAAAATTCAACATCTAAACAGTCAAATTGAGTTCTAAGTACTGTATTTCACTATATAACCTCAGTTTACTGTTATAAATGAGTGTAAAATGAAAAACTACTGTGGGTTTAACAAGATGTCCGCTTGCCCCCTTCCCACTCTATCCTTACTGTAAGTAAGTGCGGGGTGTAGCAAGATTGCGGTGACGAAGCACCACATTCTGATGGGTCGCCTAATCTGATGAAACACCAGAAAGTCAGGTCTGAATAGGGAGCCACTTGCACAGATTGTTTGTGGTGTCCGCATCCCATAGAAAACAATGCTGATTTAACCTTTGTGCAGGGCAAAGCACTTTACAATGTGAATGGGCATTACTTATGTTTTTATGGGCACGTTTTAAAATAAAAGGTAAAGCTTTTCTGCTTTCTCTATGGAAACCTCTTATATGAATGGAGATGTATTGGTGAAAGGAGTGGAGAGGATCCTGGTTTGAGAGTGGCCTTGGTAGGAGTATACCCCTGGGGCAGCATAAACATTTAATTACTTATCTGGTTTAGGTAGTTATGGTGATTTAGTGAGTCCTTTAATATAAAGGAGGAGAATTGCTGATTCTTCTCATGGATGAATTAGAGTGTAACTTTACCCTCCACCCTCAATATTTCTTTTTTTTTTTAAGCCTTACCTACCTGGTAGCGCGTTCTGCTAACTTTTGATACTCACCCCCCCAGCGTATCCAGCGCTGTCAGCTGCGAGCCTCTTCTTTTCTGGCATCACTCGGTCCAACGCTGCCATGTTTCCCCCTTGCTAGGCTGCTCCCTGGGTTCAGTTGGCATGCCTTCCAATGATGCGATGATATGCCTGCCCCCTCCTTTTCTCAATGAAAGGCTGTGCCTCCTCCCAGCGGGATATGTGACATGCATATCCTGGGAGGCACAGCAGGCAGTGTGTGCATTGTTTGCCTAAGGGGAATGACATGCATATCCCGGGATGCAGGGCGAAAAAAAATTAATAATAATATATATATATAATATTTTGTGTATGTATAGCAAACCATCAACCCTTTTGCTGCTTGGCGAAAAGTGCTAACCACTGTGCTGCCCAACATTGAGTTGTATGTCTCGTGAATGCTGTTAGCCTACAGCTAAAAATGCAGAAACATATGCATTATGTGTTTTAGACTCTGGGAAGGTTTGTGTCTGTTCACACAAGCATATACTGTATTTGATTCCTTGTTATAATTTCCTGGATTGTTTAGGATTTTTTTATGTAGCCACAGGTCGTGATGTCTTTCCAAGTGCTGGCAGGTCAAAATGAGAGCTTTTCCTTCCTTTGTTCTACTTTTTATTTTTTTTACTACTTAAGGACCGAGCCTCTTTTTGAGATGTGGTGCTTACAAGTTAAAAATATATATATATATATTTTTTTTGCTATAAAATTACTTAGAACCCCCAAACATTACACACTTTTTTTTTTTTTTGAACACCCTAGAGAATATAATGGTGGTCATTGCAATACTTTCTATCACACCGTATTTGAGCAGCGGTCTTACAAGTTCACTTTTTTGGAAAAAATACACAACAGTGAAGTTATTTATTTATTTTTATTTTATATTGTGAAAGATAATGTTATGCCGAGTAAATTGATACCCAACATGTCACGCTTCAAAATTGCACCCGCTCGTGAAATGGTGACAAGCGTACCCTTAAAAATCTCCATAGGCGACGTTTAAAAAATTCTACAGGTTGCAAGTTGCAGAGTAGGTCTAGGGCTAAAAAAATTATTCTTTTTTTCTTTGTATTTTACCTTTTTTTTTTTTTTTTTTTTTTTTTTACACTTTAAAAAAAAAAAAAAAATTGTTGCTTTTATTCCTATTACAAGGAATGTAAACATCCCTTCTAATAGAAAAAAAACATGACAGGACCTCTTAAATATGAGATCTGGGGTCAAAAAGACCTCAGATCTCATATTTACACTTAAATGCAGTAAAAAAAAAAAAAAATTGTCATTTTAAAAAAATTGCCCTTTTAAGAGCTGTGGGCAGAAGTGACGTTTTGACATCGCTTCTGCTCTGCATTGTTATGGAGACGGGTGGGGACCATTTTCCCCTCACTCGTCTCCATGCCCAGCAAGGGTGAAGGTCCGATTGCTCCGGTGCCCTCCGCCGCCTACCGGATCCGTCGGCAGCAGCCGCGGGCACGGAGCATGGCGGGAGGTAACACAAGGATACTGAGGTTATGGCAGCTAGCTGCTGCCATAACAATGATATCCCCCGTCAAACTTAGGACGTATGTCAGCGTGCCGCGGTCCGGAAGTAGATAATGAATATAAAAAAATCTTTAGGCCCGGAAGGATTTCCCATTTCCTGATCAGACCATTTTTTTTGTGATACGGCACAATGTTAATGCCAATGGTCCCAAAAATGCATCAAAATTTTCCGATGTGTCCACCATAATGTCGCAGTCACAATAAAAATCGCTGATCACCGCCATTACTAGTAAAAAAAAATTAAAAATAAATATGCCATTATAACTATCCCCTATTTTGTAGACGCTATAACTTTTGCGCAAACCAATCAATAAACGCTTATTGCGATTTTTTTTTTTTTTTTTTTTTTTTTTCATACCAAAAATATGTAGAAGAATACATATCAGCCTAAACTGAGGGAAATAATGTTTTTATATTTTTGGGGAATATTTATTATAGCAAAAATTTTAAAATAATGTGTTTTTTTTTTTATTTTTTTTAATTGTCCCTTTTTTTATTTTATTTTTTTTTTTGTTAATAGCGCAAAAAAATAAAAGGAAAACGCAGGGCTGGGAAAAAAAGGACGGCAATTTTATTTGGGAGCCACGTCGAAAGACCGTGCAATTATCACTTAAAGCGACAGTGCTGAATCGCAAAAAGTGCTCTAGTCAGGAAGGTGGTAAATCCTTCCGGGGCTGAAGTGGTTAAAGCATAGGTACACCTTTTGAAAAAAGCAAACATTTGTTGCTGGTAAAATATGAACCTATTGTTTTATTTTCTCTAAGGAGCCTGTTGAGCATTGCACCCACGATCAGCAGATCACAGGTGCAATGCCAGGCTCCTGCAGACTCTCAGACTCTTCAAATTATGGCAGCAGGCGTGGGGAGAAGATTCCCTATCCACTGTCATTGGGGGGTTGGGGGAGTGCATGCTGAACATGTTACACCCTAAATACAGGTGTAACATGCTACGTTGAAAAGGTGAATTTAGCTTTTAAAGCTGCATATACTTCCATTGCTACAATCAGCAGAGGAAAATGTGGACATCTGGGCTCATTCAGATTTCATCAAACTAAAGAAGACTGTGTCCAGGATGTGGCCAGATATAGGCAGATGCATGTCTGCATCAGGCCAACTTTGGGGTTTTTTACACACTTGTGACATCCGTTTTCTTTCTGCTGCAACTCAACATATCAGTCTAAGGCCCCTTTCACACTAGAGGTCTGATTGGGTCCGCCTGTCTGTTTTTCAGGCAAGCCAATCGGACCCTCTATTCTCTATGGTGCGGTGGATGTAAACTGTCTGTTTACGACTGCCTACCTCCAATCCAATCTGGCAAGCATAAATGGAAGGGAATTGGTTCTTCTCCATCTGCCTGGATCGTATGGCAGTTGAGTGTAAATGGGCAGCCAGAGCAGGCTGTGTCCGCTCTGCAGAAACTGAGCAGACATGGACCTGTGATCTTTCTGCTGAGCAAACCCAGCATTAGGAAGAGTCCGGCCCCTGGTAAAAGACAGATTGAGGGGTGTCTGTGTGAAAGGGGCCTTAAAGTAATCGCAACTGATAACATTTTATACCATAAAAGGATAAGTTCTCTTTGCAAAATTTTTTTATTTATTTTTTTTAGTTAAAAAAAATGTGCACTTATTTTTTGTTGCAGGAGCCTGTAAAGTACTGTACCAGTAATCAGTAGATTGCTGGTGCCATGCAGGTGGAAGCCAATGCATTCTGACAGGAAGACTTGAACTACCACATCGCCATGTTCGTTCATTGAAAGCTACAAGCTGACCCCTGCAAAGTCTGCTGGACCTTGTCGTTTTCAATTCACAGCAAATTGTGAATGGGTGGGCGGAGCCCCGCGTGGCTGCGTCTTTTTTGAATTCTGGCAGCAGAAACTGGGAGAAGATCCCCAGTCTGCTTTCAAAGCTGGGATCAGGGGGAGGTGCGGGGGCCGGTGCATTCGTAACTTGGATATGGGTGTAATGTGTTATGAAAGGTGAGATTCTTCTTTTGGGATGGAATTGTTTGGATCAGGTTATTTTTCCTGTTTTTATGTGATATTTAGTAATCCAAAAAGGCAGAACAAATTTTAATGTTCAAATGTATATATTCCTGCACAGTGTGATGTATGACCAATTATGTGTTTGTGTACACATGGGGGGTTATTTACTAAAGGCAAATCCACTTTCCACTTGGAAGTAAAGTTGCTGTAGATCCAAGGGGGTCATGAAAGGAAAATAAAAAACAGCATTTTAGCTTGCACATGATTGGATGATAAAATCAGCTGAGCTTCCCCTCATTTCAAATCTATCCCTTAGATTTAGAGCAACTGCACTTGCAGTGCAAAGTGTATTTGCCTTTTGTAAACAACCCCCATGGTGTAGCTTTATATTATTAAACTGCTTCCACAGTAAAGTTTTCTTCCAAGTAGCTCTTTCAAAGGTCAGGTAGTTGCTTGTAACCATTTTCAGAATCTTTTACTTGCCTGAGAACAAAGCCTTCCAGTAGTGCTCTGTTACCGCTGACAGGACTTCCATCTTGCTTTGGCCTTTGTTCTGTGTTTGTGGGCTCCAGCAGCTTGAGAGGCCAAACTTGCGCATGCTCATCGGAGTCCTGACCATGGCACAGCGCTCTGGAGGAATGGCATGGGTATGCCGTTCCTTCAAAGCATATGTGCCGGTGATGTCACCGATTCCTAAACGAGTGGTTAATCTCCTAAACAGTGAACATTTAGAAGAGATTTATTTTACCTACAGTCAAAGTGGTTGTAAACCCTTACAAACCACTTTGACCTACAGGTAAGCCTAGATTAAGGCTTACCTGTAGGTCCAATAAATATCTCCTAAACCTACACGGTTTAGGAGATATTTGCCGAAAGACAGGCATCGCTGAGTGCGCTGCAGTTAACGGCAATATATGCAGCGGCCCGCGAGTGGCGGCTCCCATGCGCGAGAGTGACGTCATCGCGGCTCAGACGAATGACAGCGCCGGAGCGAGACCCACCAAGAAGATGGAGGCTCCGGATTACAGGGGACAGTGGTGACTTCGCGGGCTCCTGTGTCAGGTAAGTGACACATAATGGACTACTATGCGATGCATAGTAGTCCATTATGCTTTACCTTTGCAGGGAATCAATGAGGAAGTAAACCCATCAGGTTTTACTTCCTCTTTAAGCTTACCTGTAGGTAACAGTCAAAGTGGACTTTACTATAGCCAACGCTGTCTAAGCTTTCTGCTGGGATATTGAATACACTGAAAAACTGTGTTGCCCACGTGCAGGCTTATTGTGTGTTTTTTTTTTTTTGTTTGTTTGTTTTGTTTTTTTAGATGATGGAGCATGCATCCATTTTGGTGATTTACCATATGAAGCTTTAGGTAATTTTCATCCTTTTTATTTATTTTTATTTTTTTCCTTTTCAGATTATGTGTATTTTGAAAACTCTTCAAGTAACCCGTACCTTATTCGTCGAATAGAAGAACTTAACAAGGTAACATTTGCTTTTGTGAACTTTTGTAAGTTGCATGATCTATATCATTTTACTCTCAATTTATGACTTCGAACTTGCATGGCTGAAATTAGGGTTGCGCCAATACTGAGGACGGCTTTCACCTGCTTTATTGAAATAATACAGATTGGTGCTTGTCACTGCCCTCGCCGCCGCACCAATCACCCCCGACCGTCCCCTGTGTGCTCCTAAGGATCCCCTCCATGTCCTTCTGTCTCCTCCTCCTCCTCTCTGCCCCGTGCCCTTTTCCAGCTCCCTCGCCCCGTGCCCTTTTCCAGCTCCCTCGCCCCGTGCCCTTTTCCAGCTCCCTCGCCCCGTGCCCTTTTCCAGCTCCCTCGCCCCGTGCCCTTTTCCAGCTCCCTCGCCCCGTGCCCTTTTCCAGCTCCCTCGCCCCGTGCCCTTTTCCAGCTCCCTCGCCCCGTGCCCTTTTCCAGCTCCCTCGCCCCGTGCCCTTTTCCAGCTCCCTCGCCCCGTGCCCTTTTCCAGCTCCCTCGCCCCGTGCCCTTTTCCAGCTCCCTCGCCCCGTGCCCTTTTCCAGCTCCCTCGCCCCGTGCCCTTTTCCAGCTCCCTCGCCCCGTGCCCTTTTCCAGCTCCCTCGCCCCGTGCCCTTTTCCAGCTCCCTCGCCCCGTGCCCTTTTCCAGCTCCCTCGCCCCGTGCCCTTTTCCAGCTCCCTCGCCCCGTGCCCTTTTCCAGCTCCCTCGCCCCGTGCCCTTTTCCTCAAAGTGGACATGTCTGGGGTGTGTTTAGACCCCTAATATTTCACCAAAGCCCCCCCCCCCCCAACAGGGTTAATAAAAAAAGGTAAAAATTTGTAATATTTTTTAAAAAAAAAGTAAAATAAAATTACAAATAAAAGTGTAAAAAAAAAACAAAAAAACACTGTCCACTCCCCCCCCCCCCCCAAAAAAAAAGAAAGCATTGAAAAAAAAAAAAAAATTATATATATATATATAGTAAAAAAAATAAAATAAATACAAATAAAATTGTAAAAAAAAGAAAAATTGACAGTCCGTGCCACCTGTCTGTGCTACTGTCACCTGACAATAAATAAAGTATTGATAATCGGTATCCGCGGGTACTCGTACTCAGTCTTAAAAAACTGTGCAACCCTAGCTGAAATGTGTCCTTTCTTTTTATAGACCGCAAATGGTAACGTAGAAGCCAAGGTTGTGTGTCTTTTTCGTCGCAGAGACATCTCCAGCAGTCTGAACAGTTTAGCAGACAGCAATGCACGTGAGTATCTGTTACTATTTCAGTTGTGTCTTTAGTATCAAACATTTCAATATGTCAGAAAAGATCCATATATGGGCTGGTTGGACACCAAGGATGGCACCTTCAGAGATCAGCAGTTTAAGTGCTTGTTCCAGCCAGCAAATTACTTTATCTGTGTCAGAGAATTTCTCATGCAGAGCACAGAGGCCTTAGAAGTACATTTGAGTTGGGACTTGCCTTTACCACAATTTGTGGCAATGAAGATTGTTCACCAGCTTTGATTGCTATTTTATTGTGTGTGTGTATATATACTTCCGTAAAATTACTTGGTAAAAAGGTGGAAGTAAAGGTAAAACCTAACCAACTTTAAACTTACTCTCGGCCATGTTATAGGCCTAATCTATCTAACCCTGTAAATTTAAAAATAAAAAAAGCACTATACTTATCTGTTCTGCAGCCACCCTGGTCCGGTCTCCAGTAGTGCCCTCTGTGTGCAGGAGAAAACTGACAACAGCTGGGAAGGGACGCCACCCATAGAGTTACTATGGTTCTTCTGTTGTCTGCTGCTTCTCCTGCACACTTCCACATGCTGAAGCCGCTGCTGACAGCTCAGTGTAGGACTGGACCAGAGCAGCTGCAGAATAGGTAAGTACAGGGCTATAAAAGTTCAGCTTAGGATGTGACTGGGAATAGGTTTAGAGTTAGTTTTTGCTTTTACTTCCACTTTAAAGGCTCATGCCTATAACATTGAACCTCTGAGAGATAATTTATGCATATTAGGTAATGTATTGTATTGTTAGATCCATATCTTTTCTTTTTTTTTTTTTTTCTTCGGCTTACCATGAAGTTGCTAAACGTGCGTAAACTCTTAAATATCTTTTAGCCTTCTTTTAGGGTATAATAACATAGGCAGGTTAACAAATGCACTTCTTTCCTGAACAAAAGGTTTAAATGGCCACAATCCTTCATTGCAAAAGTATATGAACCTAAATGACTAAATGTCTAGGAGCAAGAAACGGCTTGACATTGCGGACACATTTTTAGGATACTAGTTGCCTAGCTGTCTTGATGATCAGTGGCTTCCAAACTTTGGGAAGCTAACTAAGCAAATGTACATAATAGGATTTCATATTTCACTACCTGCACTGACTGTGATGTGGGCAAGTAATGCAGTCAGAGGAATTTTACTAAATATGAAGCAGACAGAATCTGAGTAGCTTTGCATAGTAACCAATCAGTTTGTCTTCAGTTGATTCAGTTAAACATTGAAAATGAAAGCTCGAAGCTGATTGGTTGCCATTTACACCTGCTCCAGATTGTTTTCTCCAGTCTTAGTAAATTCCCATCAGTGTCTGTAAACATTTGGATCAGGCCAAACAGCAAGCATTTTCAGCAGTTTACAGGTTTGTTGGCTCAATTTTCCTATGCTGTGACAATAACTTGAACTTGGATGTTCTAGTCAGTGAGACCAGATTAAAGGTGTGGTTGGAAGGTGCCCTGCCCTTTAAAGAAGGAACACAAAGTGTTACTAAGACTGCTTTACTAAAAAATGGTTTGTGCTTGTGAAAACTTG
The DNA here is from genome assembly GCF_037356315.1 of Lithobates pipiens. Taxonomy (NCBI): domain Eukaryota; kingdom Metazoa; phylum Chordata; class Amphibia; order Anura; family Ranidae; genus Lithobates; species Lithobates pipiens. The sequence goes on along the minus strand of NW_027507686.1, from coordinate 71,724,021 downwards.
CCAAAAAGCCAAGTCAAAAGCAATTTCAGAGAACCTTTAGAAGAATAGTTGTTGTTGTTGAAAAGGCTGAAAAGATTTGGGTGTTTACCAATCAACCAGCTCATTCACACTGGCACTTTGTTATTACACGCAGGCTATGTCATTTGCCAACGTGCATGGCATTAAAGTGAACCTCTATCCGGATCATGCAAACTAAAGTGTTAACAGATTTTGAACAAGAAGTAAAAGCACTCTAAACCAAGCCCCAATTCATATCTATAAGCATTCTGCGGAAATGTAATTTTTTAAAGTTTACAACACAGGTATTGTTTTTTTTCTATGAGGGCAGATCTTGGCAGCCGGACAGCCCTCCAATGTAAACAAACAGCAGATGTTTCTAGTCACCAAATGAAACAGGTCTTTAGAATCTTTGTTGTGATCCTTAGGAATAGATGGCCTCAAATTAAGCTTGGTAAGGATAGCTTGTATTAACCCCTTTGCTGCGACTAAACAGACTTTTTTTTAATTTACCTTTGTGACCTCTGTTTCTGTACGTGGATAATGACACTAATCGTTTAAATTAAAAAATAATTAAAAAGTACCTTTTTCATCATCAATATACAGCTGTCACTTGACCCAGATCTTTCCCAGGCTGTCTGCAGGGAAACCTAAGCAGGAGGAGCTTCTAGTCCTCTGCTGCTGGTCACATGTTCAAAAACAAAAAAATAGTCTTTGAAATACAGAGTGAAAATAGTTCATATCAATAAACTGTTGTAAATTGTCATACAAATATATATGAAATAAAATCTTTATTATTTTGTGGCAATAACAGTGTGGGTGGATTTCTGGCAGTCAGTCAGTTTCACACCCCTCCAGCTTCTGTCTTGGAATAAGAGGGAGGCGAAGCCTCCATTAATCTACATGTAATATCACACCCCCATTGTGTTTAGCTGGTTAGTGGGCATAGAGGAGGGGGGAGTGAGTGGGCTGTCATTTATCGCTGTGTGTCTATAGTCACATGGGCTGCTCAGAAGTGATGGGGAGGAAATGCTTGGCATAGAAACTGTGCAGAGCTGCCACCATGGCTGCAAAATCTCTAGCTGAATTGCGGACATGAACAGAAGGTGGAGATGGAGAACAGCAGGATCAACCAGGTTTTTGCAGAAAACAAATCTTGTAGTGACTGAATTGAGTATGAACAGCATGTAATACAACATTTATTGATTTTTTTTTTTTTTTTTTTTTTTTTTTTTTTTAATGATGTGGGTTAAGTGACACTTTAAGGCCCTAATAAGCCTCCCGTTATGAAGATCCTGTGTAGTATTTATATACAAATAATTTTACAAAGTGAATAACTGTCAAGCATTTTTCTGTTTATCACACTAATAATGCCTTTATACAGGAGAATTTGAAGAAGAGTCCAAACAGCCATCTATTGTTGAACAACAAAGGCACCAACTGAAACATCGAGAACTTTTTCTTTCCAGACAGTTTGAATCTCTACCAGCAACACATATCAGGTAAAGCCAAATTTATTGATCCTTTTTTTTTTTCTGCATACTTGTAGCATATGTATTGACTAATTGGACAGTGGTTTTGTTAAATCTGTATGCTACAATAAAATGGAATGAAATCTACTAATTTATTGGTTTGCCAAGGCATGCCCTTCAAGATTATTGACGCAGTTGACCGCCAACATTTTAAACCTTTTAAATGGCTGGTGTCATAGTTGATTTTGTGTGCAGCACCATGATAACTGCAGATCTAAATAGATACTAAGATGGCACCATCTTTGGCTGTAAGACAATACGAGGGTTTAGTTCTGCTTTAAGATGTAATTGTATAATTGGAGATGTCTGCTGGGAAAAGGGGCTGAGAGATAAGGTAATTGTTGCATATGGAAGGTTTAGGTTGTTCGATAATCCCTAGATCTTTTAATAATCAACTACCCTTGGAAGACTTTGTTATATGCCTGCTATCTTCTGTACAGGGGCAAATGCAGTGTAACTCTGCTGAATGAGACAGATATTCTAAGCCAGTATTTGGAGAAAGAGGTAAGCTTTTTACGTTCAGTTCTTTTTGCAGCATTCTTGTATTCTGTTAGTCAACTTAACCAAAGTCCTCATTCACTTTTGTCTTTAGGATTGTTTTTTTTACTCGCTGGTGTTTGACCCTGTGCAGAAGACCCTGTTGGCTGATCAAGGAGAGATCAGAGTTGGTTCCAAATATCAGGCAGAAATTCCTGACCAGCTAGCTGAAGGTTAGTAAATGTAATACGACATCTTCCCCCCTACAATTGTACAAAATTATTTTGCTGTCGCAAACCCATACATTTATTACCTTGGGGTGTTTTTACGTTCACTTATCTACAACCTATCCCCCTTTTTTTTCTAATTCCATTTTTCCCATGGCAAGTAACATTCCTATTTTTTCCATCACTTCAAGATATCCTTTTAATGTTTGTTTTTCCTGTATAGGTGAATCTGATAACAGAAACCAACAGAAAATGGAGATGAAAGTTTGGGATCCTGAGAATCCTCTGACAGATAGACAAATAGACCAGTTTCTTGTGGTTGCCAGGTAACATTTTCTCATCCAGAAACTGAGACAGGGCAGCTACATTACTTGTTTTCCCTGTCATGGCTCTATGGACCACTTCAGCTGTCCTTTCCAATGAAGTTAAAGTGGAAGAAGTCTAACTATTCTTAAAACTGTTCCCTCCCCCTCCTTCTACCTATCCTTCCTAACCTGTACAAAAAAAAAGATGTGTCCATTTGCCTCTCTTTAATCGCTGTATTCCAGTAAAGTGGTCCAGCAGCTTTGGCACAGGGAGTGCTTGACAACGGCTGGAACTTCCATAAGATGTTACATCACCCATAGACTCCCATGGCCCAGCAATTGTCAGCACTCCCTATCTGCAGGATCACGTGACCGCACCAGAGAAGTTTAAAAATAATTAAGTACACAGATCTAGGTAGGAGGATGAAACCTTTTTTACAAAAGATAATGATAGCATTCCTCCAACTTTAAGGATTTATAGAAGCGGCTTTTTTTTATTCTTCCTCTCATTGTCATTCTGTTTATCTGTAGGGCTGTTGGCACATTTGCAAGAGCATTGGACTGTAGCAGCTCAATCAGACAACCAAGCTTACACATGAGCGCAGCAGCTGCTTCTCGTGACATTACATTGGTATGAATCACATTCTTCATTTTTCCATGACCAAATATTTTTGGGGTGCTTAAAGCTACAAAGTAATCCTATTTGGCATTTTGCAGTGCTTTATCTATTAAAAAAAAAAAAAAAAAAGAAGAAAGCTCAGACTTTTTTTTTTCTTTTTCCTTTTTAGTTTCATGCAATGGATACCCTACAGAGGAACGGTTATGATCTTGCTCGTGCCATGTCGACACTTGTCCCTCAGGGTGGTCCAGTTCTGTGCAGGGATGAAATGGAAGAGTGGTCTGCATCAGAGGCCATGTTATTTGAAGAGGCATTGGAGAAATATGGAAAGGATTTCAATGACATCCGACAAGACTTTGTAAGTCCTATTTTATTCTGTTTTTATTTTCTAAATTTTATTTAGGGGCCCTCTGCTTTTTGTAATATTTTGGTTTTCATCATTAACGGATGCATACTTTTTAAAGAAATCAAGCACCCAGCTTAAACAAAAACCCTTAGTTTTAGTTAGTCTTTTTTTCTTTCTCCGCCATCCAGGTGGTGACACAATCACAAGTCAAAGTATGGGGTTGATTTGAATGTGTTAAAGAGGGAGTCCACCCAAAAAAAATTATTAAAAGCCAGCAGCTATAAGTACTGTAGCTGCTGACTTTTAATAAATGGACACTCGCCTGTCCCAGGGTCCGGTCAAGTCGGCAGCTGAGTCCGATCGATCGCTCGGCTGCTTCCGGCGCCATTCTCGGTGAAGGAATCAGGAAGTGAAGTGTCGCGGCTTCACTTCCCGGTTCCCTACTGCGCATGCGCGAGTCGCACAGCACAATGAGAATTGTCCGCGCTGTCTCTGAGACCTGTGTGTGTCTCAGCAGACAGCGCGGTGGGACAGGAAGAGGCATAGACTCCCGTGGGAGTCTATGCGAAGTGGGTTAGCTTTAAGTACCGTAATGTTGTATATATGTATAAGTCAGCAGGTATCCAAATACACTAGTAGCATCTTTAGAAAAATAATTGTAGTTTTCAGCAGGATTAGTCTTTATTTGATGATAAATCTGCTACATAGCTTGGTAAACAGTGACAAATCGAGGGACCATGTACATAATAAACATTGTCTCGCTTTGGGGCTGATTTGTAAAGCGGCATAATAGCCTTACCTATATATGCGGCACAATTCAAATCGGTACAGCGCCGACTTTGTGGTGCCGCATCGATTTGAAAGAGTAGTTCCTGCACTACTTTTGGCAATTTCCTGTGCAACTTGGATAGAGAACTGTGCATGAAGCCACACAGATGTCTTCCAAGTCACACCTGAAGTCGCACAATTTCAAAGCCGCATTTAATGTGAACGAAGGCTACATGTGTTCACTAGAAAAACTGTATACTTTCTTTTTAACATGCCCTTTACGTCCATTATACTTGGGCTATTCAATCTCCTGATTTGATGGCCATAAGCATACCACTACTCCTTGGAAGTAACACTTGTTCTTTTATGCCAGAGATACTTGTATTCTATAGCAATTCTGCTAACTTCCATTGTTAACCAACTGGTTCTTTAAAATTTGCTTTAGATATTATTTTTTCTTTAATTCTGAAATGATTTCCTCTTTTTCTAGCTTCCCTGGAAGTCTCTGGCTAGTATTGTTCAGTTCTACTATATGTGGAAAACTACAGACAGATACATCCAACAGGTAAAATGTGGCTAATTACAGAATAAACTGAGGCTTATTTAGAAAAAGTTCATATAAAGTTGGAGAACTTGTCATTGTGTCCAGTTGGCTTTCATACTTTAATTTCTGGCAAAATTAGACAGGGTGCCTGATTGAGGCAAAAAAGAAGTTCTGGACAGCTGCACTCTGGAATATAGCCTTTATTCGTAAAAAATCCAACAGATACAAGCCACAGCAAAAAATGGGGAAAAACGACTGACGCATTTCACACTTAGCGCTTAGTCAAACCGATGACTAAGCACTGTTAAGTGTGAAACACGTCAGCTTCTTTGCCCCATTTTTAGCTGTGGCTTGTATCTGTTGGACTTTTTATTAATAAAGGCTATATTCCAGAGTGCGGCTGTCCAGAACTTCCTTTTTGCCTCATGTTGCTATATGCTTATCTGGCACCTGTTGTTCCAGTTCCGAGGAGAGTTCTATATCCAGATTTCCACCTGGAGCGATGATCCCTTTCCTGGCACCCGATTTATTATAGTTAATTCCAAGTCTTAATAGATCTTTTAACAAACTAAAGGTCAGTTTTAGGTAACCTTTATTGGTATAGAGCTGCATTTTACCCGCAGAGTACATCTCATTAACATGTCAAGAAAGAAAAGGCCTTGTGGTGCACACTTTTTCCTAGCTAGTTCTAAGACCGATCCTTTTACAGGACCGGTAATGAGTCCCATGTGTGTTTGCCATTGGACTTTCCTAGTAGCCACTTCTCAGTGCAGCTGGTTAGTCTGCTGTGTCCATGTGCCAGAAAGCCAAAGTTTGTGATTTCAAATAAACTAGCACAGATACACCACAACAGAATGGTACTGTGTGTATATAAATAATGGTAAAAAAGTGCCATGTCCTAATAACTGTTTATACTTAGGATTATGGACTTTACAGGCACCATGTATTAAAAAAATAATTTTATTAACAAATGTACATTTTTCATGATTCTTTCTAAATACAATCATGATTTACCTTGAAAATGTAGGTGTACCCCCACATTCTCACCTCTAGTAATTACAATGAGAGGTAATGCAGAGTACATCTTAACCTTTTTATCTTTCTTTAGAAACGTCTGAAGGCAGCTGAAGCAGACAGCAAACTGAAGCAAGTCTACATCCCAACTTAGTGAGTATTACACATCCTTGTATATTTGCTATGCGTACTGTGGGTTCATGTATGATCTGTAAATCCCATGTCTTTTGGTTTTAGCACCAAACCGAATCCCAATCAGATTATATCTGTTGGATCTAAACCTGGACTTAATGGAGCTGGATTCCAAAAGGGCTTGACTTGCGAAAGCTGCCACAGTAAGTCAATATTTAAAAGGCTAAATACACATATGAAATACATATAGGGAAACTGTTCCACATGCAAAAGGATTTGTTTGTCTCTCCATCCAGTCCTGATATATACACGACTCTTTTTATACAACCTTTTCGGGGCGCACAAAAGACATGATTTTTCTCAACTGCACTTGAGGTCTTGTACCACCCCCCCCCCCCCCCCCCCCCCAGCCCGTGGCTGCACAGTGAAAGGAGAAGCAGCAGACTGAAGTGCTCCTCTGTTAGTCTTCTCTCCCCATGGTTTGGGCATGCTTCTTGTTAGAAAATAAGCACTGCAGCACAAACTGTTTGTCTCCTTGTGCCACTTCTTCCTCATCTAGTAAGAGGATGAGGCTAATTGCATACACTGTATGCATTTAAATTTTTTTTTACTGATGCATTAAAAACAGAACTGCATTCGCACGTGTGTTTATATCTGACTGAATTATTTTAACTTGAAATTCTTGGCAGATTCCATAATGTTTTTTTTCATTCTCTGTCTTGACTTTACATTTTGGCATGTCTATGTCTTTGTACCCTCCCTATATATTCTTGTTTTCTTTTACAGCCACCGTTTCTGCACAGTGGTATGCATGGGGTCCTCCTAACATGCAATGCCGCCTTTGTGCATCTTGCTGGATCTACTGGAAAAAGTATGGTGGGCTAAAAACACCAACACACCTTGAAGGTGCAGCTAGGAATATTGGGGTATGTGTATATTTTGATCACTCTGGGCGGTTTTAAAAATATCAAGTGTAATCTTGTAGGACTGTATGTATTTTTTTTTCTTCTGGGGAACAGTCACTGTTGGAGTCTCTGTGTGTAGGATGATTGGTTTCCCACCTACCCCTATGTAGATCAAAGTAGGCAGTTGGAGTTCTTAGTAGGCAAGTATGTTGCCTTTTAAGTAGTAATGCTGGCCTCTGTCCATCCATCTGCAGCCACCATATATTGAAAGATTTTGTCACCACACTCTGCCTTAAAGGGGTTGTAAAGGTAAATGTTTTTTTCACCTTAATGCATTCTATGCAAAAATAGCTTTTCTGCCATGAATTTTAAGCAAGTACACAACCTGCTTCTGAAGGATAACTTTAGAGATGGGTACCTCATTTTAATAATTTAAACAAGTGACAGAGCCCCACATGGGGTTTACATTTTGGATATATAATTTAAAGTTAATTTTACTTGGTAAATCTTGCCTCACATGGTGTGTTACAAAGAGATGGTAAATATGAGGGTAGGTATTACACATAATAAACTCAAGCAAAGTTTTCAAAAACCAGTATATGTGTTGTACAACAAAAATATTCATCAAGGATCTAAAAACTGTAACAGTAAATGGATAGCATGAGTAGACCTGCTTGTATGACCTGCAGAAAAATTTAATTTCTGGTTTCAGGAGCCACATTCTCGTGGCCACCTTTCTCGGCCCGAAGCTCAGAGCATGTCACCATATACTACCAGTGCTAACCGGGCTAAACTGTTGGCAAAGAATCGGCAAACCTTCCTTTTGCAGACGACCAAATTAACTCGTATTGCACGACGCATGTGCAGAGATATCTTGCAACCTAGAAGAGCTGCACGTCGACCATATGCTCCTATCAATTCCAACTCGATAAAGGCAGAATGTAAGTTTTCTTCTTCTGCTTGGTTATAATTTTTTGTCTGTACTTTAAAACTGTTCAATGCAGGAGCTGAATTTTATTTCTCTCTTTCACAAGGCTCTATTCGACTACCAAAAGCATCTAAAACTCCACTAAAGATCCTGCCCTTGGTGCGCCCTCCCTTAGCTGCCATTGTGAAAGAGCTAGGTAAGTACAAGAACCTTACACCTAGTAGCAATAAATTAGAACTCTGGTTTCAGTACATACATGTCCTAGGTCATGTTAAAGTGCTAAGCTCAATAGTACTTTAAATTTGACAACAAAGTTGCTGTCACATGACCAGTCCATTTTCTCCTTTCAACTTGCTCTGATCAAGCTGGGGGCTGTAAATGGCAGCGTGCACCTCTGACTTCACTGAAGGGAGCAGTGGCCCAGGAATTGCATGTCTCGTTGCACCTTGGAGTCAGAATGTTGTTCCTGAGACTACAGGGGTCATGTCTAACAGCTGGTCTGGAGAGGGAGCCTTCCACAAGAATAGGTCTCGGAATTGCAGACAGGCAAACAGGATGCCCTTCATTACTGAAGGTAAGTATATAAAGGACAAAAACAAAATACTGAAGTTCTTCATTGAGTACATTACTTTTTTTATTCCTCCATAAATGCAGTACAATACATGAAAGTATTTTTTTTCTCATATGCCCAAATACAGATGGCCCTGTCTGTGATACTGTGCAGACACAGCTTTTCTCCATTTGTCTGTGCTGGATTGATAGAAGGGCTGCTTGGAATAGGCTGCCTGTCAAGGTCACTAGCTGTACTGTAGATTGAAACAAAAGCAACCCCCTGTGCTATTTGCAAAGTATTGTTGCCTAAAGCTCCCACCCTCTTTCTTTCAGCTGCTCAAGCACCACTCAAGCCTAAAACCCCACGTGGAACAAAAACGCCAATAAATCGCAACCAACTCACTCAGAGTCGTAGTTTGAATGTGTTACCCACAAAAAGAGCATTTGAAGCTGTAAGTATTATGTTGGTACTGAAGGACAACAGAATAAAGCTGATTTTTTTTAATTTTTTTTTTTTTTTTACATAAGTCCCAGCTTGATTAGTACTAATCCTTCATTTCTCATGTCTGGGTTGCCACAAATTCACTGTAGTAGTCATTGCTACATACAGTCAGCATTGGTCTCTTCAGGCACTGCTCGACCCACTTGCTTTTTGTATACAAAACACAGAAGATCACTTGCTTGGTACATCCGCCATTCAGAGAACCCCTATTGAAAAAAAAAAATGGATGTTCTCTAATTTTCTGTGAATGGAGGCTGTGCTAAGTGAAACCATTCCTGGAGTTCAACTTTAAGTCAGACATTTATGTTTATAACCTGTAGTGGATGATTACAAAACTTGCTGTTTTAGTACGGATCTATACTTTATGTTAAAACTGTTAAGTCTTGCTGGGGTAGGTAGTAAAAGGGTTGAAACACTTTCCTTTCCTGGATAAAATGCTTCTCTTATGTATAAAAGTCTAGAGTCTATGATAGCCCAGGTTTTTGTACATGTGCCTAGCACTAAAGAGCCAAGAGCAGTGTTTTCTAGAGGAAAGGTGATGTACTTCAGAAATGTTATTACTCTTTGTTTATTCATCCTAACCATGCTGATAATGGGTACGTTTACTAAGGAGTGTAATATGTTTTTTTATTAAAAAAACAAGTTTTCCTTCTTTATATAGTACTATAATATAATCCAGTTACAGGAGTACATAAACCACTTCCATAAATTTTCTACAGCAGAGTTGGTGGTCCACAATAAGTTGTTTCCCAACCTTATTAAAAAAAAAAAAAATAGGTTTGGCAGCCAGTGCTATAAACTGTAATAGATATCCAAACCTGATTGGTTAATCTAAAGGATCAAAAGACAACAGTGAAGTGAAGGGGTACATCGTGCAATGATTTTAGGTGGTATATTAAAAATAAGCATGATTGTCATGTATTCTCAGGTTTGTTTCTTGGCTAGATTTCTTCTCAGTAATTTTTATGTTAAATATAACTTGTATAAACCATTTATATACAAAGTTTTGTCTTTAGGTATCTGGGGTTGGAGTGGTACCTCCTTTTTCTGCCAATGGCCGCTCCTTCTCTGGTGTCCGTTCCAGCTCTCAACCCACTGTTAAGAGGCAGAAACTCAATCTTGCTGATGCCCCTAATCCTGTAGTGTTTGTGGCTACAAAGGATACAAGGTAACTGTCTTGCTTCTTAATTATTTTTTTTCCATATGAAAGCCCATTTCCAGCCATACTTATTTTGGACAAAGTAGGGAAGGGGATAGAACCAAAGTTCGATTTTCATTGGCTTTGTCCCTGTTGGAGAGATTTCGCCTCACTTCCGATCAGGAATGGAAGTGATGGGAAATCTCTTAAACGGGGACACAGACATAGATGCAATTTTAATTGAGTGGGGAAGGGTTAAAACTTCAGACGAGAGGTTTTATTGCCGTCTGTTCCTTCTCATCCTGGTAACAGCCACACCTGATATTTATTGTATGGGCATTACAGGCAAAGACAGTTAGGGCTCATTTACACTTGCTTTGGCTTCAAGACACATTAAAGCGCCTACTGCTTCAACATGCTTTTATGATGTGTTTTTGATGCTGCTGCGGTGCTTCCATAAAGCTTTGGTGATGCCTCTGTGATGTGCTTTTGAAGCTTGACAGATGCCCTGTGTGTGTGGATATCTCATACCTGCAATTTCTCCAAAGCAAAGCTAAAGCTGAATTAAAGCCTCTCAAAAGCTGCAGGTGCTTCAAGCGAGCTTTGTCATAGCGTTTTATAGAGGCTTTGAAGACGCTTGGAAGCACCACTAAAGCGACATGGGGTATAATTTTTGAAGCAAGGCCGACGCAAAGCAAACACAAGGTGTAAACTGGATTGTAAGCTAACCATTTTATTTGGTGATGGGCTTTGACTGGCATTTAGAGAGCTTTAACAAAGCCTGTAAGAAGCCTTGTTTTGAAGCAAGTGTAAACTGGCCCTAAGGTAAAATTTCAGTAGCTAAATTAAAATAAATAAATTCTGGAGTTAAGCCAGTCATAGTTGGTTCAGCAGGGACTGGCCGTGTTTCAAACAATGTATGGGAAGGCCTTATTTTACCCTGACTGTTGATGGAGGAAATTTGTTTTGTTTTTTCTTTCCTGCAACCTGCAGTTGCAGGAAAGAAAATTGCACTGTCTATGGCAGGCTTTAGACTTTAAATACTACTGCCAGTTCTACAGAATTGACAGCACATTCTTATTTTAAAAAAAGTTAGGGGTCAGAGGAAGAACTGTAGCTCTACAAACATGTATGATGATTTATCAGTTACTCTGTTATTTTATCCTTTTGTAGATGCTTAAGAAAATCCCTTTCACACATGGAGATGCGCCGAGCTGCTCGTCGCCCCAATCAGCCCCTGAAGATAAAGCTACCACTGCCTCCAAGAACAGCTGTGCTTATGCCCTCACTTGCTGCAGCCCACCCTGCCAGCACAAGCGAACCTATCGTTTTGGAAGACTGAGGGACTAAAAACACCAGTTTCTATGTAGAAAGAAATTCCTGTCCCCTTCTGACCTATATCAAGCCAGTACTCTTCACCATTACTTAACAGACAGTATATGTGCTTGAGGATGGAAGACTTCCTTTGCTCACTTTCCCTAATAAAGATGTCAACGGTCCAAATCCAGAAAGCCCAACTATCCCAACCTAGCAGCGACGGGCACGTTTTTGCTCTTTCGCATCTCCCATTTACACTTTTCCCTTGGTCCTTTATTTTAATATATATATTTTTCTTCATCTAACTTCCATGAATTGTTGGGGGGTACTCTTGCTCCCTGCTCATATCCCCCCACCCTTTTTTTTATTTTCTTGTTTAGTTTTGCTTTTTTTTTGTACAATGGAAAAAAAAAATTAAGGTCCATCAGTAAAAAGAAACAAAAGAAAAAGTGTCCTGAAATTTTTGTGGAAGGTATGGGTGGGCATGGATGGTTTTAAATAATGCAAGTTACAGGGGGATTGTAATACCGTACTGTCTGAATATAATGAAATGAATAAAATTGTTGGTTAATCTGATCTGAATATCACTATACATAGAAAAGAAAAACCGTTATTTATTGACCTGTAGCGTAGGTCATTATACGTGATTTTATGTTTGAGAAGGATTCATTTTGTCTTGAATGCTCTGCTTCACTGGGTATAAGATGCTCAGTCTTTATGAATGAAATGTTAAAATGTTCTTTTCAAAGCCTGCTTCCTGCTAGGTGTTTTCATAATGGCTGAGGTGGACACATTTCACACTGAGATGTACTGTTGATTAGTGTGTAAATTTTACCTTCAAACCTGCAAAAAGAATGTACATTAAATACCAAAATATTCTGCAGTAAAGCTTTCAGATGTTTAGCTTGAAAGCATTTACTTGTGTGAGGGAAGTTTTGAATAGCATGTATTACTTTTTCAGGAGCCATATGTAACAAACCAATTTTGTAATGATTACTTTTGCTTTAATTTTTATATTAAACTTGAAGCTGAAATCCAGCCTTACCTTCAGGCTTGTACAGTCATACAGGCTCCTCTTCTGTACTGAAACGGTTTTACTCTGATTTCACTGCATACTTTATGCTTCTCACAGTGTGCAATAGAAGCTGCAGCAAGTCAGCGCCCATCTCATTTTCTGACCGAAGGACATTTAGCATCATCTAGCTCTTTCCTCTCCTATCTTATGACCCCTGGTCTGCCTCTTTCACTAATGGATTTTAATTCCTTCAATTATGAAGGTTCAGCATCACATGTGGGCATTGTCTAGGGTGGTCTGCATGCAAATGCAGCCTGCCTAGGAACACCCTCTCGTCCACTGTTAATATTTGCATAAATCCCTGCAAGAGCCAGCCCACGCCTTCCATCAGGGTGCTGTAATCCATTCAGGAAGAAAGGTTCCAAAGCCTAGCATTGGAGGTACAAGTACAGCACCTTGCTGGTCCTGCTGATAAACCATGAGTCTAAAATAAGGTATGTAAAGTAGGCCAGGTTGATTAACATTTCATTATGTTGATGAAGGGAACGCAAAATATAAGCAAATAAAACTTCAGTTTAAAATGACCAAAGCCAACCTCTCACCTCTAGTTAAAGTGTTTCTGCAATAGCTGTTTTGTTGCCTTCCTCTCCAGCCTCTCTCTCACTTTCTTCTTTTCTTTCCTCTACTGGTATATCTGCTAAAACCTAATGCAATATTGTGCAGGACACAGCAGGCTATAAAGATCTGGCTAACTTTTGTAGGACTGTATTGAAGCGATCCGCCATGTCGGGCTAGGCATCGGAACCTTGATCTGAGATTGCAGAAAGCTTTTGATGCCACGCTGAGTGCTGCTGCATGTGAGGTGTTGTATCGTAACTCTGCTGCAGTCTGAGGATCCTCATTTGGGGTCATCAGCCAGGGCTTTTGGATGTAACTGCATCCTCCTGGAAGGAAAAGAACATGAGCAAGCAAAGTTAGTAAATCAGACTGTGGAAATGCAAGTCATTAAATTGCTTGTTTCTGATGAATAGTAACCACTATGTAAGCAATGAAAATTCTTTCCACTGGATTTGGAGTACAGCACATTTGAACTCTGTGATTTGATGTTGTGAAGGCATTACAGTATTATATGTAACTCACTTTCCCTAATTTGATAGCAAAAAATTTAATGAATTATTTTCTACCCATTAACTACATTGGATTTCACAATAATGCACACCTAAAAGCCAAAATGTTTCATCTTTTGGTTTTGAAATGTGCAACCTAAGCTGGATTGTCCTAAAATGTCCTCCTCTGACACAGAGCCTGGATACTCTACTACTACATGTGTCATTGCTCCTCTCGCTTGGCACACAGCCTGCATCTGTATGGAATGGTAATGCCAGTGGTTGCAATATTGACTTTCATGATCAGAAGGGGGCTTTAATGCCACATGAGTACAACCCACAGCTCCTACTGCTGCTGGGAACCCATTAATTGTTTGAAAGTCACAGGACGCTGCCTTACGTAGAACAATGCCCTTTGGGAACTGGATGCATTTGTGTGCACGATGTACTATGGCTTCAGTGACCTTTGTAATGCAGCGAGACTTGCTGGCTTGACTGATCCCTGCAGCACCACCTGAGGATGTTTGGAATGTACCAGATGTGTAGAAATCCAAGGCAGCTGTCACCTTGACATAAACAGGAAGAGCACGCGAGCATCCCGTATAGGGCTGTAGGTCAAGTTCTAGCAAGTGCCACAAATCCTGGATGAAGGTAATATCGCTGCAAAACCACTTCCTCTTGGCAAGTTCAAGAACTGTATACATGTCCTACAAATGCGCTCTTAAGGAAGGCGACGTCTGACATGAGCACGTTTGGGCAAGTAGTTGAAGAGCCATATGTCTGGGAGCAACAGATGGACTCCTGAATGGGAGCAGTGACCCTGGGGAGAGGGAAAGTGATGTCAAATGGAACCAGTGAGGATCTACTTGTAGCATAGCCAAAAAGACCAATTCATTGAGGAAACCAATTTTAATTTACAATGTAGCTTTATTAAACTGCAGGGAGTGCCCTTGCATGTACTTTATAGTTATGCACCTTGTGCATTATATCAACTCTGAAGTCCTGGAAGTACCCCTCAAAAGAGAATTGTGCACAAATATCTGCCAGGGAACAGGTGGTTTATATAGAAATCCAGCTCAAAGTGAGCTTTCTTAAAACTGTTATAAAGATTAAACATTGTTGACCTAAATGCATTCTCTACTATTAACCTACCTGCATCCCCCCTCCACTGCTACATTTGGCACCTCCTTTGGGGAGTGGGTACCTGGTTTTGACAGAGGACACTGCTGGATTCCGGCACAGGTATATTAAAAGTGAGCAGCTACAGTATTTGTAGCTGCTGACTTAATTTTTTTGAGGGGGAGCCTGAAGTATACCTAGTATAGTTTAAGCAGACCTCCCCCAACCCACAGATGCATCCTGGGAAGGCTACATCACCAGTGCCTCCCCCCTCAGATGATGTGCACTGTCACATTTCGGGAGACCCAGACTTCTAGGAAGTTGGGTTCATCCCCCCTTAGTGAAAATGGTCATAGAAGATGCCTTTGTGGCACATTGGTTACTTTTTTCCTGTGTAGAGCAAACATGCTGCATATTTTTGGTGCCCAGGATGTCCTGGTGTTCAATAGACATGAATAGATGAAGGTGGCTATAGGCTGCTACTTGTGTTACATGACACATGTGCACAAATAATAATGTTCTGGTCACAGGTAGTGTGTGTTTGGAACATTGTGCTCATGTGCCACTGTGCATGAAGTCAAATGGAAAGGAAAAGAAAAAATAAAGTATGAAAAGATTTTGAAGTTGGTGTTGGGATCCTGGTATCTTGATACATTGGTGAGATTTACTAAAACCGGAGTGTGCAAAACCTGGTGCAGCTGTGCATTAGAGCTGCACGTTTAATCGCCAAGAATGGGTATCGCGATCTTGACTAAAGTGTTTTCTGATTCTTTCTATGCAAAGAATTCTCTCTGCTCTTCTGAAGCCACAGCCATCAAAAGAAAGGAAGAGAAAAACTGGGCAGTCTGCCAAGAATTAAAACATTCTTTATCAGTTAAACTAAGACCCCTTTCACACTGGGGAGCTTTGCCGGCGCTACAGCACTAAAAATAGCACCTGCAAAGGCACCCTGAAATAGCCACTGCTTTCACAGTGGAGCGGTGTGCTGGCGGGACAGGAAAAAAGTCCTGCTAGCAGCATCTTAGGAGCGATGTATACACCGCTACTTCACCGCTTTTGCCCATTGAAATATACTGCTGGCAAAGCGCCTCTGCTGAGGTACTTTGCAGTGTTTTTTTTTTGCTAGCGGCCGAATAGCGCCGCTAAAAATTGTGAAGCTTTACCGCCGACGCACCTCCCGCCCCAGTGTGAATGGGGTCTTAGTGTAAATATTGTAACAATTTGTCAATGGAATCGACTGTGTGTAAGTGAAAAAAGTTTAACCACTTAAACACTAAACCTTTTTCTGACATTTGTTGGTTTCAAGTTAAAATCTTTTTTTTTTTTTGCTAGAAAATTACTTTGAACCCACAAACATATATATATATATATATATATTAGTAGACACCCTAGAGAATAAAATGGTGGTTGTTGCAATATTTTATGTCACACTGTATTTGCACAGCGGTCTTTCAAATGCAAAAAAAATATTGGAAAAAAATACTTTAATGAATAAAAAAAAAAAGGAAAGTTAGCCTTTTTTTGTTTTGTTTTTTGTATAATGTGAAACATTTTACCTCGTGAGAATCAATCTTTATATTCTAAGCAAAAAAATTGTGATTCTCAGCAGCTCTACTGTGCATGGTAGCCAATCAGCTTCTAACATTAGCGTGTTCAATTAAGTTTTTTGGACAAAAACAACTGGAAGTGGATTGGCTTCTATGTATAACTGCACCAGATTTTGCATTCCAGTTTTAGTAAATCAGCCAAGTGCTGAATCTACTGGCAGTGTTGGCATAGCGTTGTTGCAGAGGTTTATTCTCGGTGAACAAGGTGCCTCATGCTGAAATGATATGTCACAGGACATAACTGATTCATACAAATGTGCATGTACCATGGGTCTGACTTACAATAGCGGTCTTTCTCAAGCCTGCCTTTGTCACCTGTCACCTTTGTCACCTGTGGGGTATGACATTCTGATAACCTTGCATGTATGGGTAATATGGATCAACAATGGAATCCACAAATATGAATGGTTTAAGACAAGTGTTGGAAAAGCTACAACAATTAACCTGTGTTTGCTTCCACCACCTGGTTACAGTGTATGAACTGGAAAAAAAAATCACTGGTTTTCTTCATTGACATGAGTGGATGTTAAGGGCCCATTTACACTTGTTAATTTTCAAAAAGCTGTGCTAAAAATGATCCAAAAATTATTTGTGAAAAATAAAGTAAAGAGAAACAGTATCAAACAATATTATACCAAACTCTAATTAAAAGAATGTGTATATTCAAAAAATAGTCCATATCACCATCTACACAAAAAAATTCATTTCATATAGAAAAATAGATTCTTTTTGATTGTAGTTTCCACCGTGAAACACACCACACCGGTAAAGGAAAAAGGTGTCCTCAAAGATGCAGAAAACAGAATTCCACCACCAATATTACTGCCGCTTACCAGCTAGACTGGTCCCATCACAGAGACCAGATATGGCCACAATAAGAAAGCACTCCTTCTGCGCATGGACCACCAGGAGGATAAAGCTCTGTTCAGACGTTTGGACAGGTCCTACGGCCACACCACTCATTGCCCGGCACATACAGAAACAAGAAGGGTCGCCATAGTGTAGTAAATTCTTACGTTTAATAAATAAATAAAAGATTGCACTTACATCCAACTGAGAAAACAGTTCGCTGTGTTACAAACAACAATATTGCCGGCCGGCTTCGTAAACGCTGCCCGTTGCTTCCGGGTTCAACGTGGAACGCGGTGACGTCAATACGCCACTCCTCCCTACGCCGTTTCGTCACAACTGACGTCTTCCAGGGGCACTTACCCCTTACACCATTTACACTTGTGCATTGTGGCAACACACCTGTCCTGTGTAGCATCATTCATTGTGAATGGCACCCCTAATGCACTTTACAATGGAGCACAACACAGTGCACCACACATACACTATGTTACCAAAAGTGTTGGGACACCTGCCTTTATACACACATGAACTTTAATGACATCCCAGTCTTAGTCCGTAGGGTTCAATATTGAGTTGGTCCACCCTTTGCAGCTATAACAGCTTCAACTCTTCTGGGAAGGCTGTCCAAAATATTTAGGAGTGTGTCTATAGCAGGGATATGCAATTAGTGGACCTCCAGCTGTTGCAAAACTACAAGTCCCATCATGCCTCTGGGTGTCATGCTTGTGGCTGTCGGAGTCTTGCTATGCCTCATGGGACTTGTAGTTCTGCAACAGCTGGAGGTCCGCTAATTGCATATCCCTGGTCTATGGGAATGTTTGACCATTCTTCCAGAAGCGCAATTGTGAGGTCAGGCACTGATGTGGACGAGAAGCCCTGGCTCACAGTTTCCGCTCGAATTCATCCCAAAGGTTTTTTATCTGGTTGAGGTCAGGACTCTCCCAAACTCTCCCAAACTCGCTCATCCATGTCTTTCTGGACCTTGCTTTGTGCACTGGTCCAAATCATTTGGTGGAGGGGGGTTATGGTGTGGGGTTGTTTTTCAGGGGTTGGGCTTGGCCCCTTAGTTCCAGTGAATGGAACATTTAAGGAGTCAACATGCCTAGACATTTTGGACAATTTTATGCTTCCAGCTTTGTGGGAACAGTTTGGGGATGGCCCTTTGCAGTTCCAACATGACTGCGCAACAGTGCACAAAGCAAAGTCCATAAAGACATGGATGAGCGAGTTTGGTGTGGAGGAACTTTACTGGCCTGCACAGTGTCCTGACCTCAACTCAATAGAACACCTTTGGGATGAATTAGAGACTGCGAGCCAGGCCTTCTCGTCCAACATCCGTGCCTGACCTCACGTGCGCTTCTGGAAGAATGGTCAAACATTTCCATAGACACTGTTAAACCTTGTGGACAGTCTTCCCAGAAGAGTTGAAGCTATTATAGCTGCAAAGGTTGGGCCAACTCAATATTGAACCTTACAGACTAAGACTGGGATGCCATTAAGGCCTCATGCACACTGGACATTTTTGGATGTTTTTTTACAGCAGCTGTTTTTAGCTGTAGACGTTTTTTTCTACAGTCATTAAACTCTTCATCATGTTATCCTATGTGTCCATGCACACATAGGCTGTTATCAGCAGTTTTGGGCAGTAACGTTTTTGAGCAGTAAAAAAACCCCCCAAAACTAGTGGGTTCTGAGAGACGTTTTTCAGCTGTAAAAACGATCTAGCACTGATAAATGCTCAAAAACATTGTTCACCAGCGTTTAACGTTTTTGACCCATTGGAAAAAAAAAATCAACAAAAAAATATATTTTTTTCTCCAAAACAAAAAACGCTAATGAATGCTAAAAAAAAAACATTGAAAAACTCACTGCAAAGCTACAGGCATTTTTATAACGTTATTTTAACGGCCAGTGTGCATGAGGCCTTAAAGCGGTGTTTCAGCCGTAAAAAAAAAAAAATGTAAAAGTCAGCAGCTGAAACAAAAGTAGCTGCTGACTTTTAATAAGGAGACTTACCTTTCCAGAGCGCCCACGATGTCGGGCGCCGAGGCTGACATGTCCCTTGGCTCTCGGGTCCCAGCGCTGCCATCCTCACTAAGGGAAACAGGCAGTGGAGCCTTGCGGCTTCACTGCCCATTTCCTACTGCACATGCGCGAGTCGCACTGAGCTTTGTGAATGGGACACGCTGTGTTAGGGAACACACAGTTCCCAGAACACAGCGCGTCCCATTACCCAGAAGACAATGCGGAGGAGGGGAGAAGACGAAGATCACAGAGGAGCAGGAAGAAGGCAGATTAGGAAGACTGCCTAGCAACAGGGATTTCTGGCAAGGTAAAAAATGTTTTTTTTTTTTCAAATTTTTTTTTTTTTTTTTTTTTTAAGAATATTAATGCTCTTTTTTTTTTTTTTTTAGGGTGGCCCTCCACTTTAAGTTCATGTGTGTCTAAAGACAGGTGTCCCAATACTTTTGGCAATATAGTGTATATTATATATTGTGCTTTTGAAAAAGGCATAATGCATGTTTTTTTTTTGCCCACTGTACATTGGCAGACCATTTGTAATGAATGGGCTGCCTTAAGGTGGTATTAAACCTGTTTTCACTTGGTGATCTGGCCAGTAAAATACCCCCTGTATTAGAGTGCCTCCTGGATGGAGGAGCACAAGGACAGCAGCATTGTCAGTCTGGGGGGGAGGGGAGTGTTAGATGTACTAGAAGATTTAAATACATTAAAAATGGAGGCCAAACTCCAGCTCACACTTTATAAGCAGTTACAGCAACAGTTTTTTTTTCTTCCCTTTTGGGATAAAAGTTTTTTGCATATATAAATAAAAGTTGGTTATTGTAAGCACCCTTGTCGGTGGTAAGTGGTTTGTCTCAACCATCTAACTGTTACATCTGCAGGGGAGCGTGTTCTGATGAATTACAACAGATTTACTTGCCAGATGAAAATAAAAGAGACTAAAAAAGGAAACAAATGCAGCCGCAACATCTAAGAATTGGTAAACGGCAATATAATAAGTGTTCGCTTTTGGGTTTAATACTGCTTTAATGAAATGCATTTTAGCATGTGTAATGGAAAGTAATTTAACCTTATTAGTAAATCAGCCCTAATGTATTTTTAGCAGGGATATATCACACTGCTTATATCTAAGCATTGGCAGCCTCCAGAGCAATGGAAAGGTGTTCTGTATAAACAAACACTGCGGGATCCAGAAAGGGGAGCATCATATTTTACAGTTTCAGTTTTTGTTGTTTAAATCAGACTCAGTTAGTGCCGGTTCACACAGGCGGCTTCAAACTCATCCGACTCTGAAGCAGCCCCATACAGCGCGGTTTACAAAACGACTTCTGTATAGAAGTCAATGCAAGCCACTCCGAAGTCATCCCAAAGTTGTACAGGAACCTTTTTCTAAGTCGGAGCGTCATAAGTTGCTCCTATTAGAAAGGTTCCATCGCACTGCACGGAGTGCGACTTGTCAGGCGGCTAAGTCACCAGACAGGTCGCCCCTGTGTGAACCGCCACTAAAAGTTTATCTAATAAATTAAACTGAAAACGTCAAGGAGTAGGAGTTCAAAAATAAATCAGAGCAGTAAATGATGAAGGCAGAGCCATCTCTCTCTCTCTCTCTCTCTATATATATATATATATATATATATATATATATATATCAAGATATTAAAGTGGAACTTCAGCCAAAAGAGGATGTTCCCCTTTCCCACCTTCTCCATCATCTTTGGATATTTTGGGGGGAGTGAGTACCCAGTTTTGACAGGTACCAACTCCCACTTTCGCTCAGATTGCCTAGGCAATCCAATCAAAAGTCCTCCCGCCTGCAGCCTCCTAGGACACATCACAGGTCCCAGAGGTTTGCAGGACCATTCACAAAATGCATACGGCTTGCACATGCCCAGTGGAAAGCTGGTGTTCTATGGAGAAGTGCCTGGGATGAACAGCACGTGCCGTACGGGGCAGCACAATAGCTGATTTTACCATCAGCTGTCTAATTCCGGTAAGCGGCCCTTTCTTTCACTGGTGGAGGTGGCTCTCTGGACCCATTTTTAAACACGAAGTTATGTGGGTGTCTGCTTTATATCCTCACCTTGGATGAATTATCACCAGCTGCTGAATGCTCTTTTTTTTGGGACTCTGACTGACTTTTCTTTTTTCTTTTTTTTTCTTTCACTGTATATTTTTGAATTTGTTTTGTATTTTTTACATTATATCTTATTTTTTATGTGTTTTTGCACATTAGGGATATACATACTCTGTGACACTCAGTGTTGGTATTTTTTAGGTTTGGGGGACTCTAGTTGGGGTCGTCATATGTGATCTGATATTGTTTTTTTTTATTCAATATTGCTGTTTATTTTTCGATTTCCACCTATTTATTTAGGACACTATTCACTTATATATATTTAAAATATTTTATGTAGTAATCAGTATTTGCTCACTAACTTTTTAGGGATTGTAGACCATTTAATACATGTGTTTTTTGAGCCCTTTTTTTATTTTTGAGGTTATTGGTTTTAGTTTTTTTAGTTTATATTTTTTTAGCACAGCTCACCTTTACACTAGTGAAAATTTTTACCTCGGGTGTCTCATGTTTCATACGTTCCGCTATGTTGTTAAGCTCTTTGGAGTACACTAGACTAGGGTTTACTACACCTGTAATATTGTACTGATTCAATACTGTCAATATCCATACTGTGCTGTACATGGATTGTCACAATGCTTTTTTGTTATTGTAATGTTACACTAAAATTTTCAATAAAAATGTTTGGAAGAAGAAAAAAAATAGCTGATGGAAGAAATGTTTGTGTCAGATTGTGCCTCTCGTTGCCGAGGTGTGTTCATGTCGGCGAGGGGCGGATTTGTACATGATGAGGACGGATTTTTAAATGATGGACAGTGCTGTAAAGATAAGGGTGGATTGGATTTTTAAATGATGGGCAGTGCTGCAAAACAAACCTTTTTCTGCTTAAAAATCTGCCCCCATCATGTACAAATCCGCCCCTCACCGACATGAACGCACCTCAGCAGTGCGAGACATGATCTAACACAAAAAACTGTTTCCTTCGGCAATTGTGCGCAGGCGCAGTCACAACAGCTGATCGTAAAATCAGCTGTTCCATACAGCGCATGTGCCGTTCGTCCTGGGCACTTCTCACCAGTGGGTACTATCCGATAGAACTCCGACTGTGAACTTGCAAGGCATCACAGCTGGCTTCCCTTACTAAACATGCTGGAACTGGTGAAGAACGACCATGGGTAAGGAAGGTGCTGGATCCTTGGAAAGGTAAGTGTCCTTTTAAAGTGGTTGTAAACCGATTACAACCACTTTAACCAACAGGTAAGACTAGATTAAGGCTTACCTGTAGGTGCAAAAAAAAACTCCCAAACCTAAAATGTTTAGGAGATATCTTCAGAAATATCAGCACCGATGTTTACGCGCATGCACCGTAGACATCAGGTGCAGGCGCACTGTGCGTGCCGTTTCTAACGGTGCCCGTGCCGTTAGCGGTGGCACCAGTACACATGCGTAGAAGTGACGTCATTGCTGCTCTGGCCAGTCACAGCGCCGGAGCAGCGATACCTGGTGACAACATGTCAGTGACGGAGGAGGTGAACAAGGGTCGCTTCCGGGGCTTCGATCTCAGGTAAGTAATTCATAATGAGCTAGTATGCTATTCATACTAGCTCATTATGCCTTTGTCCTGCAGGGTGTTTTTCTTTTTTTTAAAGAGAGGGTTTACTTCCTCTTTAAGAGTCAGCAGCTACAGTATTTGTACCTGCTGACTTTTATTTCTTTTTTTCATACAGCTTCAAGATCCTCTATAAAGACATTAGTGAATGGTAAAAGTCCATCAGTTTCTCCTCCTGTGCTCTCATGCTGGAGGTGCAGCCATGTGTGTGCAGTGTGTGTGTGTTTCCTGTGTCAGCCCCTGAACACTGGCTGTCCATTGACACACATAACACTGAGCACTCACCTCCCAGCGTCTTTGTCTTTTCATCTCATCAATATGCATGACGTCAGCAGAGGTTATGAATATTCAGTAGCCGCTCACACCAGCGCCGGAAGCGTATCCTCCTGGTGACGTGTATTCTGTGCGCCGGAAGTGGTGGCACCATGGCTTCAGAGGAGGATGGAGGCAGTTCTCAGGTCTCCTCTGATGTACAGCCTGGAGACCGGGGCAGCTTTCGGTGTCTCCTGTGCGGCGTCAATGTCCCGAACCGTGAGTGTTGTCATGAAGCTGGCAGACGGCTGTCCGTTTTCGCTGCATGTTGGATTACTGGGGTCCCCAGGCATGGCAGACGTTTAACCACTTGCTTACTGGGCAGTTAAACCCCCCTCAGTCCCAGACCAATTTTCAGCTTTCAGCGCTGATGCACTTTGAATGACAATTGCGCGGGCATACAACACTGTACCCAAATGAAATTTTTATCATTTTTTTCCCACAAATAGAGCTTTCTTTTGGTGGTATTTAGTTACAGCTCGGAGTTTTATTTTTTGCTAAACAAAAAAAGATGCAAAAAAAAAAAAAAAAATCATGTTTTAATAGTTTGTTATAACATTTTGCAAACGGGTCATTATTCTCCTTCATTGAAGTGCGCTGATTAGGCGGCACTGATAGGCTGCATTGGTGGGCACTGATGGGCTGCATTGGTGGGCACTGATGGGCTGCATTGGTGGGCACTGATGGGCTGCATTGGTGGGCACTGATGGGCTGCATTGGTGGGCACTGATGGGCTGCATTGGTGGGCACTGATAGGCATAGTTAAGGCGGCACTAATAGGCACAGATAAGGCGGCACCGATGGGCACAGATAAGGCGGCACTGATGGGCTAAGATGGGCACAGATAAGATGGCACGGATAAGTGGCACGGATGGGTGACACGGATAGGTACCACTGATAGGTGGCACTGATAGGTGGCACTGCTGGGCACTGATGGGCGGCACTGCTGGGCACTGATGGGCGGCACTGGGGTGCAGCACCTTTGAGGCAGATTGTGGGCACTGTGGGTGGCACTATGGGCACTGCTGGGTGGCACTGACGGGGGGCACTTTTATTCAGGATGGCACTGCAGGGGGCAGGTGGGCACTGGCAGGGGGCAGGTGGTCGCTTGTATTGCTGGCCGTGATCAGGACTGATGTCCCGATCACGGCCGCCGGTGATCGGCTTTTTTTTTTCTCCTCGCGCTGTCAGCGCGAGGAGGAATAATAGCCGATTACTGGCTCCGTTCTATCACATGATCAGCTGTCATTGGCTGACAGCTGATCACGTGATAAGGGGTGCGGGGGCGCGCAGGCCGCTCGTACACGGGACGACGTCAATAGACGTAGTCCCGGAAAAGTAGGTCCGCGCTAATGCCGTCATTTGGCAATAGCGCGGATCCCAAGTGGTTAATGATGCACTCTGAGAAGCTCCGCTGACATACACTGACCAACCATAATATTATGACCACCCACCATATCCTGCAGAGGCATGGACTCCACTAGACCTCTGAAGGTGTGCTGTGGTGTCCATACTAAGGTGTCAGTAGCAGATCCTTTCCTGTAAGGCCCCTTTCACACTGAGGCGTTTTTCAGGCGCTACAGCGCTAAAAATAGCGCCTGAAAAAAGTGCGCTAGCAGGATGGTAAAAAGGTCCTGCTAGCAGCATCTTTGGAGTGATGTATTCACCGCTCCTACCCATTGAAATCAATGGGGCAGCACGGCTATACCGCCGGCAAAGCGCCGCTGCAGCAGTGCTTTGCGGGTGGTCTTAACCCTTTTTTCGGCTGCTAGCAGGGGTTAAAACAATGCCGCTAAAACAATGGTAAAGTGGCGCTAAAAATGGCACCGCTTTACCAAACACACCCGTACCGCCCAAGTGTAAAAAGGGCCTAAGTTGCAAGGTGAGGCCTCCATGGATCAATCTTGTTTTCCAGCATATCCCACGGATGTTTGATTGGATTGGGATCTGGAGAATGTGGAAGTGAACACCTCAAACTTTTTTTGTTTCTCAAACCATTCTTGAATTCATCAGGCCAGGCCACCTTCTTGCATTGCTCCGTGGTCAAGTTCTGATGCTCATGTGCCTATTGTAGGTGCTTTTGGCTGTGGACACAGGACAGCATGGACTTCCTGACCGATCTGTGACTACACAGCCCGATACGCAGCAAACTGCAATGTACTGTGTGTTCTGGTACCTTTCTATCCGAACCAGCATTAAAGTGGTTGTTAAGCCACTGTACTACAAACGCCCCATCCCCTCTGTTAGCTAACATTATCTATCCTAGTCTCTGTGCTAAAAGAAAAGAGAAGATGCGGATTATATCTCATATCAGAGCATCTCCTGGCGTTCACGTGACTCCTTGGATCTCTCCTCTGACCGCTATAGCAGGTGGGGCCGAGCACTCTCGCTGACCTCATCTGAAGAGGAGAGAGAGCCGAGGAGTCACATGAGTGGTGGGAGCACAGACACTAGGATAGATAATGTTAGCTAACGGAGAGGATGGGATGTACGTCGTAAGTTTTGATAGCAGAGGGAAGAAGCAAAGGGTGGGCAGAAAAGTGACACAGGCTAGCTGACTGACGGACGGACGGGGGGGGGGGGGGGAAGAGAGGATAGCCGTGGCTGATGGAGGTACGGTGATAATAGGTATGGGGGGGGGGGGGGGGGTGGGCATAGCCAGGCAGGATCAGCTAGGTTTTTTAGGTGATAGAAGGGGCCAAATTACACGGCACAAGCACTGTATACTCTATACATGCTTTAAAGTGGTTGTAAACCCTTACAACACACTTTGACCTACAGGTAAGCCTAGATTAAGGCGCACTAAGTGCGGCACCCGTCAACGGTGATATGCCGCGAGTGGCGGCTCCCGTGCGCATGCGCGGGAGTGACGTCATCGTGTCTTCGCCGAATGACAGCGGCGGAGCGGCGAGACCCACCGAGAAGATGGATGCGCCGGACTACAGGGGACAGCGGTGACTTCGCTGGTTCCTGTGTCAGGTAAGTGACACATAATGGACTACTATGCGATGCATAGTAGTCCATTATGCTTTACCTTTGCAGGGAATCAAAGAGGAAGTAAACCCATCAGGGTTTACTTCCTCTTTAACCACTTTCAGACCGGACCAATTTGCTGGTCAAAGACCAGACCACTTTTTGCGATTCGGCACTGCGTTGCTTTAACTGACAATTGCGCGGTCGTGCGACGTGGCTCCCAAACAAAATTGACGTCCTTTTTTTCCCACAAATAGAGCTTTCTTTTGGTGGTATTTGATCACCCCTGCGGTTTTTATTTTTTGCGCTATAAACAAAAATAGAGCGACAATTTTGAAAAAAACGCATTATTTTTTACTTTTTGTTATAATAAATATCCCCCAAAAATATATAAAAAAACATTTTTTTCCCTCAGTTTAGGCCGATACGTATTCTTCTAGATATTTTTTGTAAAAAAAATCGCAATAAGCGATTATTGATTGGTTTGCGCAAAAGTTATAGCGTTTACAAAATAGGGATAGTTTTATAGCATTTTTATTAATAATTTTTTATTATTTTTTTTTTTTACTAGTAATGGCGGCGATCAGCGATTTTTATTGTGACTGCGACATTGTGGGGGACCCATCGGACATTTTTGACACATTTTTGGGACCATTGTCATTTATACAGTAATCACTGCTATATAAATGCAGTGATTCCTGTGTAAATGACACTGGCAGTGAAAGGGTTAACCAGTGGGTGGCAGTGTAGGGGTTAAGTGTTCCTAGGGGAGTGTTACTAACTGTGGGGGGGTTGGGCTTTCATTTAGTGTACACTGATCTCTGCTCCAATCACATGGAGCAGAGATCAGCGTCACTAGTTGCTAGGCAGAATAGACAAATGTTGTTTACACAGCATTTGCTCTATTCGGCCGCTCTGTGAGACGATCGCGGGGATGCCCGCGGCGATCGAGTCCGCGGGTCCCGCGACCGGACTCACGGGGGTCCCGACCAGTGCGGGAGCGCACCGCCGGCGGCGCGCTCCCGATGGCAGGGCGCCATCGAATATTGGACGTACCTGTACGCCAATATGCCTGCCCGTGCCATTCTGTCGACGTACATCGTCGTGCGCTGGTCGGGAAGTGGTTAAGGGACACTTTAACTTTTTTAGCAATCTGAGCTACAGTAGCTTTTCAGCTGGATTGGGTTACACAGGCCAGCCTTCACCTCTCGTGTTCAATGAAAAAAAAAAAGTAAAAACAAACGCTGTTATTCCAAATACTGTGTGTATGTATATATACAAATCAAATATAAGATTATAGAAAACAGGCAATTTGTGCTAGAAAACAAACAAACAATACATCAGCAGACACAAAGAAGATATCCCATCTAGTAAAAAAAATGAAAACTTGTGTTGCACTTACTAAATACACTCAAAGTGCATTAAATAAATAACAAAAACAATATACAGTCCCAATACATAGACCTTAAATAGGTTGTAAACTAAAAAAAAAAAACGAAGACAAAGGCATTATGAGTAAGTATGCATCACATACTAGCTCATTATGAAATACTTACCTTAGAACGAAGGCTTCCAGCGGCACCCGCACACTGCTGAGATGGCTGACATCTTTCCTGGAGTTACTTCTGGGTTCACGGGCACTGTAAGTGGCTAGAACCGCAATGACGTCACTCCTGTGTGGGAACCGTAGTTCCACGGCACAGGGCTCGGAAAGGAACGGCACCCATAGCCGTTCCTTCAGAGTGCATGTGCCAGTGATGTCACTGGCTGCATGTAATGTAAACATCTTTGAAATGGTACACGTTTAGGAGATATTTACACTACCTATAGGTAAGCCCTATTATAGGCCTACCTATAGGTAAATGTCAGCAGAGGGTTTTTACTTCCTCTTTAGCCCTAAAAGGATTTACCCCCTTAATGACCAGGCCATTTTTTTGCGATACAGAATAGCGTCACTTTAACTGACAATTGCGTGGTCATGCGACCCTGTACACAAACAAAATTGATGTCCTTTATTTTTTCCCTACAAATAGAGCTTTCTTTTGGTATTTGATCACCTCTGCGGTTTTTATTTTTTGACCAAAAAACAAAAAAGACTATTTTGAAAAAAACTTTCTGCTATAATACATATCCAAAAAAATATATATGAAAAAGCGAATTTATTCATCAGTTTAGGCTAATATGTATTCTGCTACATATTTTTGGAAAAAAATATCAATAAGCGTATATGGATTGGTTTGCGCAATCTATACTACAAAATAGGGGATACATTTAGGGACTTTATAATTTTTTTTTCCCCAATCGTCTTTCAGGACAGCCACCTTTGAGAGACACTGGCTCCTCCCCTCTTAGGAAACACCGCCTTGATTTTCATGATTTAAGCCTCCTCCTCCCTTCGTTCCTCAGTTATGGTGTTTCCTCCGGTGGGGAGACATCGCTAAGGAACCTTAGCTGAATTCGGTTGGTGAGACTGAAGCTATCCGAGCGGAGCCCCGGCCCCACTCGGTTACCCGACCGTCTATCGGTCGGCCCTTGACAGTCGGATCAGCGGGGAGCTGAAGCGTTCGTACTGTCTATACACCCTAAACTTCGCTTGGGGAAAGCAGGAAGTTTTACAGGGTCGTCCGTCCGTTCACCCGCGGGTGTTTTAACGGAACAGGCAGTCCGGTCGGCTGGGGAAGCTGAACTTTTGACTGACCTTTTTCTCTATACGCACTCCAATCTTCGCTTGGGGAAAGCAGGAAGTTTTTGGGGAGGTTCATCCCTGCGTTTCGCCCAGTGGGGCGCTGCAACGAGGACGTCCAAGGCCCCCCTGTGTATCCAGTCGGCTGGGAGCCAGAGGCCGGACCGGTTGGCGGGCGACGTCAATTCCGGTGGGGGCGGACCTCTTCGTTGGATCCGCGTCTTCCGGTTCCGGACGCGGCACGTGGAGGGGAACCTAGCGTTCGGCTGGTGCAGCCTCTCTTTCTACAGTTGCACAGGTAGCTGTTGGAGGCACGTTCGTACCACTCTTCCTCAACAGGAGAATGTCCAAAGCAGTGGCTTCGGGAGCTCCAGGAGTAACGGCACCAGCCACTCAAAAGGTAAAAGCCCTGGCGAGGGGTTCCCTTACCTTACAACCAGTAGCTCCACTGGTGTTTTTCCCCCTAGGTGGTCGGGGGGAAGGGCAGTGCGTCTGGGATCCAGATGGAGATTGATCCTAGGGGAGGGCACTCCCGGTGGTCCTCTTAAGTAGTGCTGGTGTTTGTTTTTTTTAGGATTTTATGCTGCTCTTTTATCTCTAGGTCTCTGAAGGACATGAGCAAGTCTCCCTTTGGTTCTAGGAGGGAGCGTCCTTCATATAGAGCCTCTTTGGGGGAATCCCTGGTTCAAAGGCACTTGGTAAAGAGTGTATTGAGGCACCGGATAGCTCAGTCAGACCTTTAACCTAAGGTTCCAGTGGCCTCAGAGGGTTCAGGTCCCTGTTTGAGCGCCATTAGGAAACAGGCAGCAGAACACGGTGCATATCTGGCGGCTTCTGTGAAGGTTACAATGGCCTCAGCTCCAGAGCACTCTTTCACCAGCACAGCAGAGTGTTCCACCTAACCCGATGGATGTTCCTCCTGCAGGTTAAGGGAGAGTCTAGAGGGTTCCAGAGAGGAAGTTGAGGAAGAAGTTGACAGTGCCGTCTCAGACTCCCAAGGGACTCTGATAAAGGTGAGGGCTTGGGTGGGGAACCCAAAAGAACCCCTCGATATAAACTTCCCCCTGGATGAAGTGGATAAGCTCTTGAGAGCTATTCATACCACTTTAGGAAGAAGGCATTGTCACCCCACGATCAGATGTACTAGGACCTGGGGGAAGCGGGTGTTCCCGGTTCATGATGTCTTGATCGATGCCATCAGGATGGCGGGGTCCCGAAGGAAAACCTTTCTTTTCTGGTGCTTTAAAGCAAAGGTTTTTTCTTGGGCGGAAGAGGAAGCTCTTGTCTGGAATAGAATCTCCCAGGTTAGAGACTACCTTTCTTCAGACGTCCAGGCATACTGACCTGTCCTCAGGGACATGGGAATACTTTCAGACCCTATGTTTGAAATGATGGACTCACTTCTGAAGTCTATCCTCCTTTCCCATACTGCTTAAGGTGTTGGCATACGCTGCTTCGATTCAATCCAGGCGAATGTATGCAAGATCTTCGGCTCTGACCAACTCAGCCTGGAGGGCTCCAAGGCTGAAGACATGGCAGGGGGTCAAGGCGTCCAAGGCAAAAGCTCTGTGTAAACCTTTTTACAGGAAACCTGCTGTTGGATGGATTCACTTCTGAAGGATGCCTGGGATTTATAATAAGAAAATCTTTAAGCCTGACATAGAAGCCACAGTGGTGGCTCGTAATATGAAGTGTTGGCTTATCCAGATTAATGCATGAAGCAATGACAGCAGAGGAGACTTTTCTATCCTCCTCTCCCATGGTGCTTAAGGAGTCAGCATACACTGCGGGTGCTTCGACTCAATCCATGCGAATGTATGCAAGGTCCTCGGCTCTGGCCAACTCAGCCTGGAGGGCCTTAAGGCTGAAGACATGGCAGGGGGACAAGGCGTCCAAAGCAAAGCTCTGGAATCCTTTTTTCAGGAGACTGCTGTTACTGCTACTGTTTACTGCTGTTTGGGCCAGGTCTTGAAGCAGTGCTAGATCGCACGGCTGATAAGAAAAAGGCCTTTCCCCTTAAGAAGAAATATGGGGAGCAGTAAAAAAGGGGCCTTCCTCCCCCAGTGGGAGATGATCACCTCCAATCAGTTTGTGTTGGGGATCATCGTAAGAGGTTACCGTTTGGAGTTTTCAGAGCTCTCCTCTTTTGAGACTCCTTGTCACTGAGCTGCCAAAATGTGCCCTTCTTTCCTCTTCAGGAGTTAGAGGAACAGGAAGTGGTAATACAGGTCCCAGCAGGATATATAGAAAGGGCTCCTATTCTCACATTTTTGTGGTTCACAAGCCTTTGGGAAAATTCAGGCTCATCCTGAACCTGAAACGTCTGTGTGTCTTAGTCACCTACAGATGGCTTTCGTTGGTTTTGGTCACTGGGTGAGGGCACCTCTTCCACCAAAACTTTTTCAGGGCATGGATAGTATGGATGCATACCTGCATATTCCCATTGCAGAGAACCACCAGCGTTTCCTTAGGCTGGCAGTGATAACTTCTGTAGGGGTGCTACACATTCAGTTCAAAGCACTTCCCTTTTGGGCTATCCCTTTCCTCCTCCTATCTTCACCAAAGTGATGGTAGAAGTTCTGGCATTCCTGCGTCTCAGGGGAGTCTCGGTGATCGTGTGTCCTGAAGATCTTCTCCGGCTTGTACCTTCTCTGACGCAGTCGATTTGGGATCAACAGGTAACAAAAGACCTGTTTGTGAGCCTGGGTTGGCCTCTGAACCTAGAGAAACCCAACTTAAATTCCTTACCAGGGGGTCACCTTCCTGGGGTAGGTGCTGGGCTCAACAGAACAAAAGGTCTTCCCTCCTTGGAGAAGATCCAGAAGATAGACAGAGCACTGTTGTTTCTCCAGGGCAACTGTCAAAAACTCAGTTAGGCAGGTTGAGTTTACTGACAGCCACGCTCCTAGCAGTTCAGTGGACGGGGTCATGTTACCTTCCTCTGTAAACTATTCATCTTGAAGATTTGGGACCACAGTCAGGGGTCTTGGGACTCTTTGGTTCCAACTCAGGTAAAGAGGTCCCTTTGGGAAAGGGAGCACGTTTGTTACAAGACCTAGAATGGAGTTTCCCAGTATCCAGGGTGGTTACAACCGATACGAACGGCTTAGGTTGGGGTACACACCTAGACTCCTGTTTGGTACAGGGTACCTGGGAGAGGAAGGAATCTAAGAGATCCTCAAATTGGAGGGAGTTGAGAACAGTAGATCTGGTTCTCAGGACCTCTCAGAGTTCTCTGGAGACTTCATGTAAGAGTCATGGAAACAATCCCTTGGCAGTGGCTTGCGTCGACAGGATGGGGACTCCTGGAGCGGATCCTTTATGGGTCCTAGCGAAGGCCATCCTCAGATGGGCCGAATATTGAAATCCTGTCTTTTCAGTGATCTGTTTTGAAGGAGAGCAAATCCTGATTTTAGATTTCCTCAGAGCAACCAGGTTCTCAAACAGGAGGTTCTTCGAATGGATCACCCAGAGTTGGGGGATTCCTTGGATGGACCTCTCTTTTTCTCAAGGGAAAACGCAAAGGAAGCCATCTCCTGTTCCATGAACAGGGGAGATGGGAGGTCGGGAGCAGACACACTAAAGCACAGAGTTAGGGTTTCTCTAAGTGCTATGCTTTCTCCCCTCCCGTTCTGATTCCTGCAGGGTCAGGGAAGTTTTCAGGTGGAGATTACTACCTATTTTTTAATCACACCTCTTGGGCCCAGGAGGCCGTGGTTCTCCATTCTGAAGGGCCTGTCAGGGGAACCCCCCCCCCCGGGTTTTCCCGGTCTAGGAGTATCCCTTCTCCCAGGGTCCAGTCTGCGGTCCCCAGGTGGATTCTTGCAGCTTGGCTACTGAGAAGGAATTGCTGAAGGGCAAAGAGGTCTCAGACTGTTTAATAGCCACTCTTCTGAATTGCAGGTAAATAGAAACTCAGACCATTTTCTTGAAGGTATGGAGACGGTTCAACAGCTGATGCTCAGAGAACTCCTTCAATGTGCACAGCCTCGTAGCCGTTCTAGAGTTCCTGCAGTCAGGGGCAGATAAAGGTTTAGCCCCATAAACATTGAAGAGTCAGGTTTTCGCTTTTAGCGTATTCCTGGAAGGGCATCTAACATCAGACCTTGGTATAGTAAGGTTTTTAGAGCCTTAAGTAGGCAAAGACCAAGCCTTTGGTCGCCCCCTTCCCAGTCGGGGTCACTCATTAGTTTTACAGGTTCCCACAAAGGAACCTTTTTCAGCAATTGGAATCTGGCTGGTTATGGTTGATCACTCTCAAAACTGTGTTTTTTGTGGCGATCACTGCGGCAAGGAAAGTGAGTAAACTCGAAACCTTTTCTGTTAAGGCACTCCCTTTCCAGACCATTCAGTTTTTAAGATCATTCTGGCCTTTTTACCTAATGGTAGTCTCTAATCCTCAGAGAGTCCGAGAGATTATGCTGCCTATTTTTCGTTCAAAACCAGTGAGCGAACAGGACACATCTTCTTGGACGTGTCCTTCATTATTTTGGTTACACAAAGCCAGTTCAGGAAGTCTGATTTACCTTTGGTGTTACTTCCAGGGGCTAGGAAGGGTTCCAAAGCCTTTAGACGTACGCTAACCAGATGATTAAGGTCAGCCATTGGGCAGACTTGCGCGGTTGGGGTATTAAAGCCTCCAGTTAGAATTAAAGCACACTCAGCCAGGACAGCGGCAACTCCGCAGACAATGTGGGCTGGTGTGTCTCCTGAACAGATCTGTAGAGCCGCAACGTGGTTCAAGTTTTCTACGTTCGTGAAGCACTATAGATTGGATCTTCTCTCAGCCAAAGACCAAGCCCTTTGGTCACAAGGTGCTGCAAGCAGTAGGTCCCACCCTAAGACAGGGTACTCGCTTATCCTCTCAAAGGTGGCTGTCCTGAAAGACGATTGGGGAAAAATGGAATTACGTACCGGTAATGTCCTTTTCCAGGAGTCTTTCAGGACAGCACCGGTTCCCACCCAAGTTTTTTGCAGATCATCGGGAACTCATTACATGAGGCCGTCAGGTAAGACTTAAAAGTTTGTTTATTTGACGTGTTCTTGTGTCTCCCCAGTTGGCCGGAGGTACTCTGGAAGAACTGAGGAACGAAGGGAGGAGGAGGCTTAAATCATGAAAATCAAGGCGGTGTTTCCTAAGAGGGGAGGAGCCAGTGTCTCTCAAAGGTGGCTGTCCTGAAAGACTCCTGGAAAAGGACATTACCGGTACGTAATTCCATTTTTTTTTTTTTATTGTTTTTACTAGTAATGGAGGCGATCTGTGATTACATTGCGGTGGACAAACCTGACCCCAACTGACACTTTTTGGGGATTAGTGACATTATTATTACAGTTAAAAAAAAATGCACTGATCAACGTATAAATGACACTGGCAGGGGAGGGGTTAACTGTTCCCTGGGTGTGTTATAATTGTGTGGGGATGGACTTGCTGGGACAACACAGGGATCGCTGTTCCTGCTCTCTAGGAACAGCCCATCTCGGAGTTGCCCCCTGTCAGAACAGGGATCCGCCTTGTTTACATAGACAGATCCCTGTTCTGCCTCTCTGTGCTGCGATTGCGTGTGGGCGACAGACATCGAGTCCACCGGACCTGCGGGAGTGGTCCCATGGCACGCGCGCCCACAATACCACATGCATGGACCTACATACAGGTACGTCATTTTGCGCAGCCAAGCTGCCTTGCCGCAGTATATATGCAGAAGGTGGATGGCAAGTGGTTTAAGAAACGAATCAAAAAGGGTGAAAAAATTATATAAAGAATGAAAGTGATTGTAAAGTCTCATTTAAAATAAATAACATGTTATACTACTTACCTGCTCTGTGCAGTGGATTTGCACAGAGCACCCTGCATCCTCCTCTTCTCTGGTCCCTCTTTTGTGCTCCTGGCCCTTCCTGTCAAGTGCCCCCACAGCAAGCAGCTTGCTATGGGGGAACCCGAGCTGAGCTGCAGCTCCGTGTATCCATTCAGACATGGAGCTGCGGTTTGACCCCGTCCCCTCTCACCTGATTGGCTAACTGACTTTGACAGCAGTGGGAGCCAAATGTGCCACTGCTGTGTTTCAGCCAGTCAAGAGGGAGAGTGCCGAATGGCCAAGGGACTCCTGGAAATCGCAGGATAGAGATGGGGCTCAGGTAAATATTGGGGGGCTGCTGCACACAGAAGGCTTTTTCTCTTAATGCATAGAATGCAGTTCAGTTTTGGCCACCAGTCCTTAGGAAGAGTTCAGCGAAGGGCACCAAAATGAATATGGGAGATGGAGGACTTCAGCTATGACGATTGATTACACAGATGAGTTATTCACTCTGGAGAAGACGCTTAAGGGGGGGATTTGATTTTGTACAAATATATTAAATGTGACTTCAGGAACTGTAAGAAACTGTTCACTTTTAAGGTCTTTGAAGAGAAAATGCAGGGTCATGATTTGAGGTTGGAAGAAAGGAGGTTTAACCTTAGATTGCAGAAGAATTCTTTACTGTAATGGTGCGTACACATGATCAAACTATCCGGCGGAAGAGTCTGGCGGACTCGAGTCCGCCGGACAATCCGCCCGTGTGTGGGCTCCGGCGGACTTTTTTTTTACCCAAAAGTCCAGCGGCCTTGGAAAGTAATTTTGACTCAAACTGTCCGCCGGACTCGCAGTCCGGCAGACAATATGGCCGTGTGTGTGCTAGTCCCCCTACTTTTGAAATGAATGGACTTTCCCGCAGGGAGAAAAGTCCGTTCGTTTTGAACGCGGCTCCAGGTAGACGGGACTAGTGAAGGAAGTCAATGTCGCCGCCTGCGGCAGTGAGATTGATGCGTCGCTGGCCCCGTCACCTGGTATGGACTTAAAGGGGAAGCCCTACGCCGAAAAAACGTATCAGACCCTTATCCGAGCACGCTACCTGGCCGATCAGGAAAGGAGGTGGGGACGAGCGAGCACCCACCCCCTCCTGAGCCGTACCAGGCCACGTGCCCTCAACATGAGGGGGTGCTTTGGGGAAGGGGGGACCTTTCCCAAAGCACCTTGTCCCCATGTTGATGAGGTCAAGGGCCTCTTCCCGACAACCCTGGCCGTTGGTTGTCGGGGTCTGCGGGCGGGGGGGCTTATCGGAATCCGGTAGCCCCCTTTAATAAGGGACCCCGGATACTGACCCCCCACCCTATATTAATGAGTATGGGGTACAATGTACCCCTACCCATTCACCTGTGAACAAAAATGTTAATAAAACACAACACACAAGGGTTAAAAATAATTTATTGCACAGCTCCGGGGGGGTCTTCTTCCGTCTTGGGGGGGTCTTCTCGCCGGACTCCTCCACTATCTTCTGCTCTTTTGCTAGCTCCTTTACTAGCGGAGGAGCCCGGCTTTCTTCTTGACATTGACCTCCTTCGCTAGTCCCGTCTACCTGGAGCCGCGTTCAAAATGAACGGACTTTCCTCCCGTGTGTGGGCAAGTCCGTTCATTTCAAAAGTAGGGCGGATAGTCCGGCGGACTATGTCCGCAGTACCTAGTCCGCCGGAATAGTCCTGTGTGTGGGCAGGTCCGCTCGTTTGGAAATTTCCGGCAGTTTGTCCACCAGACTACCGTATATACTCGAGTATAAGCCGAGATTTTCAGCCTCTTTTTTGAGGCTGAAAGTGCCCCCCTCGGCTTATACTCGAGTCATCGCTGTCTGCCTGCTCGATCAGCGTATCGAGCAGACAGACAGCGGCCATTCTAACATTCAAACGCCGCGCCTCCGCCTCCGCCTTCGCCTGTGATAGGCGGAACACTCAATTTCCCAGCAGCCTGTGTTCCGCCTATCACGGACATCGTCTCATCCTCGTACTACGGACGAGGATGAGACGATGTCCGTGATAGGCGGAACACAGGCTGCTGGGAAATTGAGTGTTCCGCCTATCACGGACATCCGATAGGCGGAACACTCAATTTCCCAGCAGTCAGTGGGAAATTGAGTGTTCCGCCTATCACCGACGGAGGCGCGGCTTTTGAATCCTAGAATGGCCGCCGACGAAGAGCTGAAGGACGGAGGCTCGGCTCGGGCCGGGACGCAGGCTGGACGGGACGCAGGCTGGACGGGACGCAGGCTGGACGGGACGCAGGCTGGACGGGACGCAGGCTGGACGGGACGCAGGCTGGACGGACACAGGCAGGCTGGACACAGGTAGGCTGCACGGACACACACACACACACACACACACACACACACACACACACACACACACACACACACACACACACACACACACACACACACACACACACACACACACACACACACACACACACACACGGATGCATGGACACACACACACACACACACACACACACACACGGATGCATGGACACACACACACACACACACACACGGATGCATGGACACACACACACACACACACACACGGATGCATGGACACACACACACACACGGATGCATGGACACACACACACACACACACACACACGGATGCATGGACACACACACACACACACGGATGGATGGACACACACACAGGGATGGATGGACCCACAGGGATGGACGGACACACAGGGATGGACAGGCATGTCTCACCCTC
Source organism: Lithobates pipiens (assembly GCF_037356315.1). Classification (NCBI taxonomy): domain Eukaryota; kingdom Metazoa; phylum Chordata; class Amphibia; order Anura; family Ranidae; genus Lithobates; species Lithobates pipiens. Next base: position 71,686,786 of record NW_027507686.1, on the reverse strand, counting down.
GGCTTATACACGAGTCAATAATTTTTTCCAGTTTTTTGGGGGTAAATTGGGGGCCTCGGCTTATATTCGGGTCGGCCTATACTCGAGTATATACGGGTAAGTCCGCCGGATAGTCTGATCGTGTGTACGCGGCATAAGAGCCATTAAAACGTAGAATTGCCTCCTCCAGGAAGTGGTACTAGCTGAGAGTAACTCGACAACTTCAGTAAGCGGAATGCACATGGCTTTGGGAATAGTTATAGAATAAAAAATCACGCACACTTTTAACTGAATGGAACTTTGTCTTTTTTCAATCTTTTAAATTTTAAAGCTATGTAATAAAACTGGCTGCACAGAATTACAAATTCCTATATTTTCGTTTTGGATAGAGTGGAGAGGGATTAGAACACCTGTCAGGTTTTTAATGCAGACTGTCCCCTCATTAGGGAGATTCCGCCTCTATTTGTCATGTTTGCTGTTGTGGAAGAAAATCCCAATGGGTACACTAGCTCTGGTGATCCTGGTAACAATCCTACTCCCTTACTTTGGAGGGATTTCCTCTCATTTCCGGATTTGGCTATAGAACAGGAAGTGAAAATAAATTTCCCTAAAGACACAGCTGTCAAGTTATGGTTCTTTCTTCCTCTATCCAAAATGAAAAAAAAAATGTTTTGCCTTTAGTTCTACTTTAAGCTTAAAAACAAACAGGCAACATACTTGTTAGGTAGATATTACATTTATTGCACACATTTGTACATCAGATCGAAATGAGGAACAGTTGTGAAGGAGACAAAATAATTTAGGACAGAAGGATTAGTCCTTCCAGAAGAGAGGGAATTTTCCGCTATGTAGTAATGTATTTTTTGGCTGTCATAGATGCATTATCTCAAATTCATAGAGTCCCTTAATCATTTTGACAATTATGCCGTATGACCAGATTTGAACAGCATTGAGGAGGTGTTTAGGCCCATTCGTGAATACAGTAGGAACTGCACATCTTGTTTCAACAGTTTGATTCAGAGACGCCGAAAGACCGCTATAGTGCGGTCTTCCAGTTCTGGGAGGGCATCCATGGACGTCCTCCCAAAACCCCGCCCCCTGCATGCCCCCGGGAAGCACATAGAGTGGTCTGTGACTGATGCGTCCTTTGGACACAGCTGATCACAGATCCAGTTAAGCCCTGGTTTACATTGATGATGCTACTTTGAAAGCATGCTATTTCCCTTGAAGTAGCACGCTTTCAAAGTAGCAGGTTAGCGCGATTTCAGGTGCTACTTGGCTCACATCTGTGCCACTTCGTGCACAGATGTCTATGCAAGTCGCACCTGAAATCGCAAAATAACGCAGGAACACTTTTCAAATCGGTGCTTCACCGCAAAGTCGGAGTCGCACTGATTTGAGCGGTTCTGTTGCCAACAAAAAAGTGTGGCTTGTCACGCATTTTGGAACTGTCAAATCACATGACAAGTCGCACTGAGGTGAACGGGGCTAAAGGACCAAGCACAGCAGCACTTTGTGTGATCAGCTGTGTCCAATCGCAGCTGATCACATGTAAACAGACTTGCCGGTTATCAGTGGTACTTTTCTCACTTGCTGTGTCTGTGAGGAAAGGAGAGCCGATAACCAGTCAGGCTGTCATTACATTGTTTAAACTGATAATTAAGGCACCACCGATCATCAATGCCCATCAGAGCAGCTTTATCAGTGTATATTAGTGAAGAAGAAAAATTACTTATTGGCAAAATATTATAACAGAAACTAAGAAAAAAATAATTTTTCATTTGTTTGGCATAAAATAAAAAACCCAGTGGTGATTACCACCAAAAGAAAGCTCTATCTGCCTCAAACAAAAAAAAAGATAAATTCATATGGGTGTTGCATGACCATGACAGCGCTGAAAATTTGCCTAGGCAAGAAGGGGGTAAAAGTGCCCAGTATTTAAGCAGTTAACCCCCCCCCCCCCCCAATGTGATTCATTGTAGTTTACCACTTCTTAGATGTGGTGGCTGCATTATATTTAGTTTTTTTTGTCTTTTTGCCTTGTCACCTCTTGATCTGGCTAGTAAGTCTGTTATCTTTCAGCTTCCTTTAATAGACCAAGTTGGCAAGCAGAAGTGGCAGTTAGAGGGTTGAGCCAAACCATTTAAAACTGACAGAGGTGCTTACAATAATCAGTTTGTATTTTATGTAAAACCTTAATCCCAAAAGAAAAAAGGCAGTTTATCTTTAGCTATGTTAGTCATGTCTATCTAATTGCGCTATCAGACAGGGAATCAGACCCATTCTCTGATCTGAGCTGCTGCTTGTGAATCAGCCTTGGAGCTGCGTGCAGGCAGCCCATAAAAATGGATGCTTGCAGTGGCTACATGGACACAATTGTGTGTCAAAATTTGACCTGTGAGCAGAAGTGAATGCACGCTTCTGAACGCAGAGTCTCTCCCATTCTGTTGTACAATTTCCAGAAGCAATTTGTAATGAAATGCTCTTCAATTATAGCAGGCATACCAAGTTATGAGGCAGCAAAGTAGCTCCACGCCTCTCTCAACAATGGTGAATGGTGTCACACTTGTCAAAAAAAAACTGCTAATGACTTCGGTGCAATTTTTGTGGTGTAAGAACGCTGAACCTTATCTGAATGTGTTTTAACGAGATGAGTGATTTTTGGTCCTAGAGGCTGCTCATCAGCAACTGTGGGGCTTGCTGGATCTCTAGAGGAGTTTGAGGTTTTGAAAGGATGGGAGCGCCACACCAGTTTGTACTGACTTTTTAAAGGATTTTTATTTTGTAACAGCCTCAATAATGAGTGGTAATTGTTCTGTTTTACATCTCTTTTGTAGGCCCCAGCCTTGATGATCACCTAAGTGGACGACGCCATAAGCGAATGAGTGAGGAGCGTGACAAGCGCCAACACCAGCAAAAGCATAGTGTGTTTGTCGGTGGTTTCCCAAAAGGCACAACAGAAGAGCAGCTTAGAGATGTCTTCCAGTCAATATCACCTGTCAAGAATATTGTCATGGACAAGGACAGGGTAAAAAAAGCATTCCCATCTTTTATTTTTATTTTTTTTATTCCACAATATTCATACAGAAAACTAAAGTATTTCAGCATATATCTCACTTCCACCTGGGCTGAACTCTTCCCCTCTTCATGAGGCTGAGTATAAGGGAGAACTGAAAACTATGCTGTTTTCTTTCACTGCCCCTATTCGGCGGCAGCTTTTAGGTCTCTTCCACGCCATCCCTCCCTCACCCACAAGCTAATCTCGTCGGATCGGAGGCCCGTGCTTGCGTGGGAAAACTTTTTTTCTTGAAAGAGAAGGGGGCGCGATGCGAGGTGGGGGCGGGGCTTAGTGCAGGTTTGGCATCCCCCAACACGCGGGAGTGTTTTTTTTTTTTTTTTTTTTTTTATTTAAACTCCATTTGTGCTGGCTGCATAATTGTCAGACATTAGAGCAAAGAGGAGCATGAAAGAGGTTTTGGTGACACGGACATTTCCTGTTTGACACATTTACTGTTTGCATCAGGCTGAGCATTAATAGCAGCGGCAGTGGATGTGATTTCTTCCGGTAGTGCCTTTGCTTTGTGCATCGCTAAGGTCAGGGGGGGGGTGGAACGCCCACAAAAAAGAGCTAAACGGGTCTCCCTCAAGCTTTGGAAAGCCTACTAATTTCTACAAATGGCATTCTCCCCTGAGACAGGGTGGATGGTCAGAGTGAGCATCGGGGCCATGAAATGTTTGCAACTGTTTACTTTTATTAAAAAGATTTTTTTCTCCAGTCATCTTCCAGGACGGCACACCTGAGAGATGACTGGTCCACCTGACAGGAAACACAATCAACAACAAGTTTAAAAGTTCCTACCCCTCCCTCAGACCCTCAGTTCTTGATTGTGTTTCCCACAGGATGGCAGCGAAACCAAGTTTCTCCTTTTTTATTTTTGTTGAGGGGTCTGGGACCTCGTTTTTTCCCTAGAGAGGATTATCTTTCCCTGGGACTCGGCAGACAGGGTCTGCGATACTCCCTTGTAACCCCCAGAGACATCTGGGGGAGATAGTCCTCACTCAAGGTCTCTTTAGAGAGCCTTGTTCTCAGCCACGTGGGACAGGGGAGTTGTCCTAAACGTGCTGTTCCCCATTTATGCTGGTGCCTACCTTGAACTTTGTTCGTTGGTGGAGTGAGGTGAGCTGCATCCTTCCAGGAGTGCTGAACGCGGATGGCGTGCGTTCCAGCACTACGGCGCATGTCCGGAAGTTCGGACGCGTCACTTCCGGGCATTGAGTTTCCGGATGGAGACCTTGTTGGTACTGTGATGTCTGGACGCACTGGCGTGCGCTCCAGCATCACGGCGCAGGACCGGAAGAGGGCCGTACGTCATTTCCGGGCGACGGACCTCCCAAAGATGGAGCCGATCGGCGGTTTATTTAAACAGCAGAGGGTGCAGTGGAAAACACCCAGGCTACATGCTGGTGAAGCGCCTTGTGCATTGCAACATCTCCAAGGCAAACAGGGGAACGCTCAAGACTACACCTTGATCCAGCGATCCTGCAGGGCAGCTAAATCGCCATGGAACTGGAAGGTCCGTCTGAGCAGACAGCCGTTGAGGTTACCACAGGGGGTGAGTGATCCAGCTGTGTTTTAGGGGCAGGGTACTCTGAGGCAGACCCCCCTTGGCCCTTTTAGGACATGAGTAGCTAATTGCCTATTTTTTTTACTATTTCCAGGGACTGAAGGCTCTGCCCAGGGGTCAGCCTGTAGGTCTAAAGGAAAGGCTACTTCAAAGTCCAGGCGTTGTGGTAATTGTAATTCTAAGTTAGCACAAGACCACAGAAAGCCTTTCGGCGATAGATGTATCTTTAAGGTCGCAGGCAAGGAGACCGCCCAGGTCGTGAAGGAATGTAGGCCTTTACAGTCATAAATGTTAGCCACCCTTCAATCTTTTCAAACTACTCTAGTGAAGAGTCAGGATGAGGGTCCTTCTGGGAGAGAGACTCCTCATTCACAAGAGAATTTTTCCACATCTTATACGGAGAGTTCCCAGGGCCAGGTCTCCCTGTTGTCTGAGGTGGAGGAAGGTCAGGTCCCAGAATTTAGTTCTGGGAGGAAGATTCAGACCAGGGGGAGGCAAAACCTGGGGGACTTTTGTTCTCGAGTGAGGACATGGAAGGTGTATTAAAGGCCATTTACACCTCGGAAGATATCCAGGTCCCCTCTGCTCAGGTTTCAGCACAGGACAGGGTGTATAGGGGCCTAGGAAGGTTGCAGGCCAGAACCTTTCCCATCCACCAGTCTCTGAAGGAGATAGTCCTCAGAGAATGGAAGGAACCTGAACATAAGCTCCTCAGACTGAAAGCTTGGAAGAGAAGGTGTCCCTTTAAGGATGAGGAGGAGGAGGAGAAATTTTTTAAAACTCCTCGTTTGGATGCAGCCCTAGCGCAGGTGTCTAAGAGGTCTGATTTATCCTTCGAAGATTCTGGAAATATCCAGGATCAGATGGCTAGGAAGTCTGAGACATTACTCAAAAGGGCCTGGGAGGCGAATGCAGCAGAAATGGCGCCGGCTCTAGCTTCCGCCTGTGTAGCCAGAAATGCAGACACCTGGCTTGGCAAATTAATGGATCACGTCTCCCGGGGTAAGGAGACTAAAGAAATTGTAGACTCGCTGGAGGTAATCAGTCGAGCGGTAGCATATGTGGCAGATGCAGCAGTGGAGACTGTTAGGGCCACAGCTAAGACAGCAGCACTTTTATACTCCGCCAGGAGGGCCCTATGGGTAAAGACCTGGGATGGAGATTTCACTTCCAAGTCTCACTTATGCGGCATTCCCTTTGAGGGTTCCCTGCTGTTTGGGTCAGGCCTAGATCAGGTTCTGTCCCGATCTACTGAAAAGGGAAAGAAGTTCCCGGTGAGGCCCCAGAGGGAAAGGGGTAAGAAATTTTTTCGAGGCCCCCACTCAAAGACTCATCATAGAGGGAAAGTTGAACAGAGGAAGAAGTGGAACCTTGGAAAAGGAAAAGATAAGAGTGCAATTCTTTTCTCCAGTTCCGGAGCCTCTCAGAAAGAAGGCAAATGACGCCACCGTAAGGGTGGGCGCAAGTCTCAGCAACTTCCTTCCCCATTGGGAAAGGATTACGCAGAGTCCATATATTTTAAATCTCTTAGAAGAGGGGTACAGACTGGAATTCCAAAGTCTTCCCCCACAGAAATTTCTGATTACCTTTCCTCCCAGGGACCAGCCAAGGCAGCGGGGTTACTGAGAAATTTAAAGGAGCTGGCAGAGCAAGAGGTTATTGCTCCAGTACCAGCCAGTCAGTTAGCCCAGGGTTTTTACTCACACGTATTTGTGGTTCCAAAACCCTCAGGCAAATTTTGGTTAATAATAAATCTGAGAGGACTAAACCGTTACTTACTTCAGAAGAGGTTCAGGATGGAGAGTATTTACTCAGTAAGAAAACATCTTCAGGCAGGAGTTTTTATGGTCACTCTGGACCTGAAAGACGCATATCTACATGTACCCATTGCTCCCGAACACCAGAGGTACCTACGCTTCGCAGTTCACATACAGCAGAAGGTACAACACTGGCAGTTCAGAGCTCTTCCCTTTGGGCTGGCGGCAAGCCCAAGGGTATTCACAAAAGTGATGGCCGAGGTCGTAGCATACCTACACCTACAGGGGATAAGGTTAATACCCTACCTGGACGACTTGCAGATCTACAGTGTGGATCAGAGGCAAGCAGTGATAGACAGAGACATCGTGTTAGAGACTCTGGAGACCTTGGGCTGGATGGTCAGTCGGGAGAAGTCCTCACTGACACCATCTCAGTCCAAACTATACCTATGCTACCTGTTAAACTCACAGGCACAGAAGGTATTCTTACCAACAGAGAAGGTAGTGAAGGTCCAGAATGCGGTTGTCACCCTTCTCGAAAGAGGAGAAGCCTCTCTGAGATATATAATGAGACTGCTGGGCCTCATGACGGCCTGCATACCGGCAGTAACCTGGGCACAACTTCATTCTTGACAACTTCAGACTTTCCTACTTGCTTCATGGGGAGGAAAGAGAGAAACATTGGAGAGGCGAGTGTCCCTCACAGAAGAGGTCTCTCTTTGCGGTGGTGGCTCAACCCACACAACTTGTTGAAGGGTCGCCCCTGGTCCCAGGTAAACCCATTGGTCTTGACCACGGACGCCAGCGCTTGGGGCTGGGGGGCTCATCTGGGAGACCAATATACCCCCAGGGGTCCTGGAACCGCAGCCAAGCCAGGGAATCTTCCAATTTCAGGAAGCTCCTGGCAGTTAGCAAAGCCCTAGAGTATTTCCAACAGCAGCTGCAGGACAGAGAGGTTCAGGTCCTCTCAGACAACCGGGTCACGGTTGCATACCTAAACCACCAAGGAGGGACAAGGTCTGGCAAACTGAGGGAGTTAGCACAGCAGATCCTTGGGGAAGCAGAAAGGAGTGTCCTTTCACTGTCAGCGATTCATATAAAAGGCTCACTCAATCTGCAGGCAGATTTCCTAAGCAGACAGCCCATCCTTCAAGGGGAATGGAGATTGAGCAAGGAAATCTTCTTCCTGATTTGCAGACATTTTGGCAAGCCAGAAATAGATTTATTCGCTTCCCGGAGAAATGCGAAGGTCCGCAGGTTTTTCTCCCTTTACAAGGATCAAGAAGCAGAAGGGATAGACGCTCTTGTACAGGTGTGGGATTTCAGGCTGGCCTATGCCTTTCCCCCACTGGTACTCCTTCCCAGAGTTCTACAGAAGTTAACCTACTCAAGGACAGACCTGGTGCTGATAGCACCCTGGTGGCCCAAGAGGGTTTGGTTTCCCACCATTCAGAGTCTCTCGGTAGCTCCCCCGCTGCATCTGCCGGTGCATTGAGACCTGCTCAGTCAGGGTCCAGTCTTTCACCCCGACCCGGGACTTCTCTCTCTGACAGCATGGCTATTGAGAGGGAAATACTCAGTGACAGGGGCTGTTCGGAGAGAGTGATAGACATTCTCCTCCTCAGTAGAAAAATGTATGCAAAGGTCTGGAAAGTTTTCTCCCATTGGCTGCAGTCTAAGGAGGGGTCTCTTTAGATGATACCTACCATCCTAGACTTTCTTCAAGAGGGGATGGACCAAGGTTTGGCAGTCAGCACCCTCAAAGTCCAAGTGGCAGCCCTGTCCATGTTTTTTGACAGGAAGCTAGGACAAGAACCACTGATAAAAAGATTTTTGTTGGCCAGGGAAAGGGTAGTTCCAGTCAGGTCGGTCAGTTGCCCTCCATGGGACCTGTCCCTGGTATTAGATGCCCTAACAAAGGGGCCCTTTGAGCCGGTGGCTCAAATCTCTGTTAGACTTTTATCATTTAAGTTGGCCTTCCTTCTGGCTATCACTACGGCCAGAAGGGTGGGTGATATACAGGCCCTTTCGAATTAAAGAGCCTTTTTTACGTATCCTAGAGGATAGGGTAATCCTCACTCAGGATCCTCTTTATTTGCCAAAAGTGGCTTCACTATTTCACAGAACACAGGAGATTATTCTCCCGTCCTTTTGCCAGAATCCCAAGAATAAGGAAGAGGAAAGGTTCCATTTCTTAGATGTCAGGCGCTGTCTCCTAGTCTATTTGGAAAGGGTGAGAGACTTTAGGCGATCCAGTCACTTATTGATCACTTTCTCGGGGAAGAGAAAGGGTCTACAAGCTTCTAAGGCAACGATAGCTAGATGGGTCAGACAAACCATATCTATTACTTATAGGCAGGCAGGTAGACCAGTGCCAGCCCACCTTGAGGCGCATTCAACCAGATCCCTGGCGACCTCTTGGGCAGAAAGGGCAGGCGCCTCAATCGACCAGATCTGCAGAGCAGCAACATGGACGAACCATAGAACATTTCTGAGGCACTACAGAGTGGAGCTGTTGTCCCCTCAGGATTTGGCATTTGGCAGGAAGGTCCTACAAGCGGTTGTCCCGACCTAAAGGTAGGCCTGAACTTCTTGCTTATCGTCTCAGGTGTGCCGTCCTGGAAGATGACTGGAGAAAATGACCAGTTACACTTACCGGTAACTGCTTTTCTAGGAAATCTTCCAGGACGGCAGGCCTACTTCCCTACCCTTGTTTTATTGGTGTGGTATATTTATTCCTCACAGAATGTTCCCTCTGACACCGGTGTGGGCTTTTCTTTACCATAACTGAGGGTCTGAGGGAGGGGTGGGAACTTTTAAACTTGTTGTTGATTGTGTTTCCTGTCAGGTGGACCAGTCATCTCTCAGGTGTGCCGTCCTGGAAGATTTCCTAGAAAAGCCGTTACCGGTAAGTGTAACTGGTCATTTTTTCCTCAGCCATGATGGGTTTTAAAAAGAAAGTTTAGTGACTTTAATCGCATCCCAGTAGGGGTCAAAATGCGACAGGTTCTCTTCCATTGCCCAGGACCCTCAAACTGAGGAACTAGCGGCGGGAGAAGACAAATTCCCTCAAGTGACTGTGGTGAGGCTGATGACTCCTCTTCTGAGGTGTCAAATGCTGGAGAATCTGCTGTTTCAATCTTAAGATTGATGGTGATATTTCTTACTGAATGGTCCACTCCACATTTATGTACCCTTAACTGAGTGTTTGGGTTGGCTAAAGCCTCTTCAGTCTGTGCGTGCCTTTTCCTGTCCATTCATTGTTGAAAAAGCTTTTTTGTATCTGAGAGGATTGCTCAGATAAGCATTATTTTCCCTCCTAAAAAGTTTTCATACTTTATCCTATGGTGGAGGAAATTCACTAAGTAGGGTATACCGGCAATTAACACTGTTTTCTCTTATATTCACCGACCGATACAGCTCCTCTCTGTAACTAAATGGGTTGTATAGCCTGCCATTAGGAGAAACTAGGCAAAATTGTTACACAATACACAGAACTTTAATCCTGGCCCAGGGGGGCGGGCCCCGTGCTATCAACCCTCCTCCTGCTCCCAGCAGCTTCAGTTTTTATTTTGCTTAGCAAGGAGAATGACCTAGGAAACCCTGCGGGCCTCTCGGTCCATATTTTTGCTGCAGGTTTGTTACTTTTTGCGCAAGATGGAAGATCTCAGGATCTTTCATCAACTGCCGGCTGGGTTACAGGCTGGTTAATGATATCCTTGTAGTCTCCCCAGTCCGGCCATCGAGCGTGAGCAGGCTGCAGCTAAGGCTCGGCAGGCCACGACATGCCTCAGCTCCAGAGGTGGTTGGTGAGCTTCAATGCTTCGGGGTATACATATGACTGGGCTACTGATGTCTGGATCACAGTATACCGAGGCCAGCAGCCACCCTGTAACTGCGCAGGAGTGGGTCCGTGATGGAATGTCTCCCAGCTCTTCAGTACTGGTAAGTACGACTCCCTGCTTCGGTGGGGTGAGCAGCTGGGCATTCCCTGGGGGGTCGATTTGGGGGCCACCTCACCTCCCTATCTTCTCTACCAAGTCCCTATCACACCTCCTTCCCTGCGCTGCAGGCGGTGTGTGTGTCGCTGTTTCTCACCTGTGGGGGTCTGTGCTGCTGGCGTTAGTCCTGGTCCAGGTCTGGGGGTCCCAAAACATGTTTATGGAGGTTGTTCTGACTGTTAGCAGGCAGCACGTTTTTATTTTTTGCTCTGTCACCGCATGGCGCCGTTCCGGTGGCCATTTTGGATTTGGGAAAGCTATAAATTCCCCTAATGAGCTTCAGCAGCCATTTTCTTTAGGATTCCTATTGATTACACTGGCGGCCATTTTCTTAAAGCCTGAGTGCTTTTTTCACCTCTGGCCTCTTGTGGCAGCATTACATGTGCTTTCTCTTGCTGCTTTCTGTATCCACTGTGTGTGTGCAGGACGCTGGATGGCTCTTTGCTGAATGCTGAAGCTGCTCTGCAGATTGTTGCACCGCTGGTGGGAGCTGCTGCTGCTGACAGTTTTCTCCTCTCTGCAACTGGGAACCTCCTAGGGACTACAGGAACTCCTGTGGCTATCGCAGAATGCCCCAGGGTGGTGAGTCTAGCGCTAAGTAGCCCCCCCCCCGCCCCCACACAGCGGCAGCAGGAGGGTGGGACCTTCACTGTCCTAAGTCCCCTTGCAGGTGGCAGACAGGCTAGGGTCAGCATGGCTTCAGAAACTGGTGTTTCTTCCCCCCGAAATCCAGGCTATAGCAACCAGGTCACCTGCAGTTAGCGCGGTGCGCATGGACACCCTGACGGCGATCCTTGACTCCTATGTGCTAAGATAGAGGCGGCACGTGGCCGGAAGAGTGCACGTAAGAGGCCCCTGACCCCCCCCCCCCGTCCTCTGGGGAGAGCTCTGATGCAGACTCGGGCCGTGCTGCGGCTAGAGACCCCCTGCTCTGACCTATCAGACGTGGCTGACCAGGACCGTTCGGACAGTGAGGATGATTCCCCCCATCCGGGTCCGGGCGCTTGTTGGAGCATTTATCACAGCTGTGCATGATATCCTGAAGATTCAGGAGCCAGTGGATTCCTCTGCTGATGTACCGGTCCCTTTTGGGTCCCGCAAGCCAGCACACTCACCCGTATTTGGCTTATTTTGACAAATTCATCTACAGGGAATGGGGTCGCCCGCAACTGACCTTTTCGGTCCCCAAACATTTGGTGGTGCGTTACCCTTTTGAGGAAAGCCTTCTCAAAAAATGGTCGGCTCCTCCGGTTGTGGACCCCCAGTATCTAGGTTAAATAAAGTAACGACGATCCCGGTTGAGGGGACTCCTGCATTCAAGAATCCCACGGCCAGGAAGGCCGAAGCAGTGGGTCGTTCCTTGTTTACGGTTGTAGGGTTAGCCGTGCGACCTGTACTGGCATCCGCACTGATGTCGCAGACACTGACTGAGTGGGCAAAACTTTTGCACCGTGAATTGGGAGAGCAGAATGTGCACTAGTGCATGGCCTTAAGTACGTTTGTGACGCGGCCCTGGATACTCTCCCCCTGCTATCCAGGGCCTCAGTGTCAGCCGTGGTGCTGAGGCGCCTCATTTGGCTGAAATGCTGGTCTGCTGACCAGGCATCCAAGAAAGCCTTGACGGATCTTCCCTTCCTTGGCGAGCGGCTCTTTGGAGCCTCGTTGGATGACATTATTTAAAATGCCACAGGTGATAAGAGTACACTACTCCCACAGGCCAGGAAGGCTAAGGAGCCACGACGCAGGCAAGGGCCCTCTTTTTCCGCTCACAATCAGCTTTTTTGTCCGCCCGGTGCTTCGGCAAAACGATCCCAGCCCGACAGGACGCCCATGCACGGTCAGAAGCGTCCCTGGAACCACAAGCCTGCGAACAAAAGTGCTACCGCATGAAGGTTTGCCCCCCCCCCCCCATGTCTCGGGTGGAGGGTCGTCTTCGGGAGTTTGCAGCCTGTTGGACCTCCCGGTTATCAGACCAATGGGTCTGCGATCTGATTTCCACAGGTTACAAGATTGTTTCTCTCTTGGCCGCCAAACAGATTCTTTCCCTCCAGCATACCCGTGTCCCCGGTTCGCCGGGAGGCCCTGTTAGGGGCGGTGAGGGACTTGCTGAATCAGGGGGTGATTATACCGGTATCGGAACGCTTCCAGGGGTTCTACTCAAATCTGTTTGTGGTTCCCAAGAAGGAAGGGGTACGTCCAATATTGGACCTAAAAGCCCTAAATCACTTTGTAAAATGCATAGGTTCAGAATGGAATCAGTTTGCTCAGTAGTCGCTGCACTCCAAGGGGACTTCCTGACGTCCTTGGACATTCAGGATGCCTACCTGCACATACCCATATGCCTTTGGCATCAAAAGTTTCTGCATTTGGCAGTCGGGGAAGCCCACTACCAGTTTGTGGCTCTTCCTTTTGGCCTTGCATCAGCCCCCCGAGTCTTTACCAAAGTACTGGCTCCAGTATTGGCGTTGTTGAGACAACATGGGATCACGATTGTGGGTTACCTAGACGATCTCCTCCTAAGAGCTTCTTCCGCCTCAGAATTAGAGGAGGATGTGGCGATCACCTTGCAGTCCCTGCAAGTGTTTGGGTGGCTGTTGAACCTAAAGAAGTTGGTGGTGGTACCGACTCAGCATCTGGAGTACCTGTGGTTACTATTGGACTCCAGGGAAGCAAGGGTTTTTCTCCCCTTAGACAAATTGCTGACTCTCAGATCTGCGGTCAAACTACTGATGAATCGCAAGTGGTCATCACTCCGCTTTTGCATGCGGGTGCTGGGGCTCATGTTAGCCTCCTTTGAGGCAGTACCTTATGCCCAGTTCCACACCAGAGTCCTGCAGAAGGAGATCTTGACAAAATGGGACAAATCTCCGTTGTCCCTGGATCGGCAGAAGGTGGTTGAGGTCCCCGGTGATTTGGTCGGGAAAATCGTTCCTTCCTCTGAAATGGACGGTGGTCACTACGGACGCCAGTCTGTCCGGCTGAGGTGGAGTGATTGGGATTCAGTCGGCTCAGGGCCTCTGGTCGACAGAAGAATCTAAGTTGCCGATCAATCTGCTCGAATTGAAAGCGATCAGACTGTGCCTCCACATGTGGTCGACGTGTCTTCAAGGGCGTCCGACCAGGATACAGTCAGACAACGCCACGGATGTGGCGTACATAAATCACCAAGGGGGAACAAGAAGCTCAGCCGCTGCTCAGGAGGTCGCTCACATACTTCGTGTTCAGAGCGACACGTTCCGGCCCTGTCGGCCATTTACATCCCGGGGGTGGAAAATTGGCAGGCAGACTATCTGAGTCGACAGATGCTGGACCCAGGAGAATGGGCATTGCATCCGGAGATATTCAGGCTGCTGTGCCTGAAATGGGGCACACCAGATGTGGATCTATTGGCCTCCCGTCTCAATCGGAAGGTGCCAAGATTTGTGTCCAGGACAAGAGATCCATGGGCAGACGCGCTGGTGGCTCCGAAGGATCAGTACCAGCTGATCTACGCCTTTCCTCCGCTGAAACTGTTGCCACGTCTGCTTTTCAGAGTGGAAGCCGAGGGGATTCCAGTAATCCTGGTTGCCCCAGATTGGCCTCAGTGGGTCTGGTACGCAGACCTGGTGTGCCTGGTGGCAGACGCTCCCTGGCGACTGCCGTTGAGAGAGGACCTCCTATCTCAAGGTCCAATCCTTCACCCTGCTTTACCATCGCTGGCTTTAACGGCCTGGCTGTTGAAAGCCAGGTATTGAGGAAACAGGGTCTGTTGGACTCGGTGATTCCAACTATGCTGAGGGCGCGGAAATCTTCTTCCAGGAAGATATACCATCGTACTTGGAAGGCCTACATCTCCATGTGTGAGGAGAAAGGGTGGCATCCGCGCTCCTACTCTATATCCAGGATCCTGCTGTTTCTTCAGCAAGGTGTAGACCAGAGGTTGGCGTTGAGCACCATCAAGGGGCAGATTTCAGTTCTGGCTGTCTTGTTTTCAAAGACCCCTGTCGTCTCACTCATTAGTGAGTACCTTTGTGCAGGGGTTGCGACATGTAGTCCCTCCGGTGCGTCCTCCGTTACCTCCGTGGGATTTGAACCTGGTATTGTCGGCACTTCAGAAGCCGCCATTTGAGAATATGAGGGAGATTCCTCTGCTGCCCCCTTCACAGAAGGTGGTCTTTCTGGTAGCCATCACATCGGCCAGGAGGGTTTCGAAACTGGCGGCCTTGTCCTGCAAGTCGCCTTATCTGGTCATCCACAGGGATAAGGTGGTGTTGCGTCCGCATCCGCCCTTTCTACCAAAGGTGGTTTCGGCCTTTCATATCAATGAGGACATTGTATTGCCATCATTGTGTCTAGAGGTCGACCGATATATCGGCCGGCCGATATTTGCAGTTTTTTTAAATAATCGGCATCGGCCGATTTTGCTGATAAAAAGCCGATTTATAACTACAGCGGGACTTTGAAATGACTTCTGTATAGAAGTCAGTGTGAGTTGACTAAGTCCTCATAGCAACACTTTCCTCCTCTCTGGGCAGAAAAGAACTAAATGATACAATGTTTACACTTGAATGAATGAAGTCATCTCCCTGTGTAGAAGTTCTCAGTTTAACCATTTAAAGACTAAATCTTTTCTGACACTTGTTGCTTACAAGTAAAAATCCTGTATTTTCTGCCAGAAAATCACTTAGACCCCCCAAAAATTATATATATTTTTTTTAGCAGAGATCCTAGGGAATAAAATAGCGGTTGTTGCAATATTTTATGTCACACGGCATTTGCACAGAGGTCTTTCAAATGCATTTTTTTGGGAAAAAAATACACTATTTAAAAATAAAATAAAAACAGTAAAGTTAGCCCATTTTTTTTTTCGGCCAAAAGTTTTGACTACCTGTTTTTATTTAATACATAGGTTTTTTTTTTTTTTTATCTAAATCATACATACAAGTAAACTGATTGGAGGTTTGTTTTGTTTAATAAATGTTTAAATGTAAGAAATTTTCTGTATCACTTATGAAGGCTGCTTTCACACTGGAGCGTTGATGTTAAAACGCAAGTTTTAGCGGCTCTTTACCATCATTTTAGCGGTGCTATTTGGCTGCTAGTGGGGCACATATAACCCAGCTAGCGGCCAAGGAAGAGGTTAAATGCGCCCATGAAGCACTGCTGCCAAATTGCATTGCATGCGCTTCGGCAGTGGTGCCCATTCATATCAATGGGCAGGAGTGGTGGAGGAGCGGTATACACCACTCCAAACGTGCTGCTTGCAGGACTTTTTTTTAAGATCCTGCCAGCGCATCGCCTCAGTGTGAAAGCACTCTGTCTTTCACACAGACTGCAGGGGAGCCATTTTGCAGGCACTTTACAGGCACTATTTTTAGCCCAAAAGCGCCTGAAAAACGCCCCAATGGGAAAGGTGTGTTAGATCAAGGGGGATTAAAAAAATAATAATAATAAATAAAAAAGGAAAAAAATTAATAAAATAAAATCGGCCTAACATATCGGCCCAAAAAAATCGGCATGATATATCGGCTATCGGCCGCCATGATTTCTAAATATCGGCATCGGCCAGAGAAAAACCCATATCGGTCGACCTCTAATTGTGTCCCAAGCCGAAGCACCCCAAGGAGGTGGTCCTTCACGCTCTAGATGTGGTTAGGGCTCTGAAGGTGTACTTCTCTGCCACAGCTTCCTTTCGGAAGTCAGACTCACTGTTTGTTTCGATGGCTGGTCCTAAGAAGGGCATGGCGGTCTCGTCGGCCACCATTTCCAGGTGGATCAGACAGATTGTGGTCCAAGCCTACGCCTTGAAGGGGCAGGTGCCTCCCTTTCCAGTCACGGCCCACTCTACAAGAGCAATCGGAACGTCTTTGGCCTTCCGACACCAAGCATCTGTCGCTCAGGTGTGTAAGACGGCGACCTGGTCGTCTGTCCATACGTTTACCAAGTTTTACAAGGTAGACGTCATTGCATCGGCTGATGCTGGTTTCGGCTGCAAGGTTTTGCAGGCGGCCGTGTAGTTGCAATTGTGTTTTTTCCTGGTTTTCGAGCAAAACGCAGTACTGTTTTGTTAATGCTCTGTTGCATTACCTCCGCACTGTTGCAGTCTGGGGGTTCGCTCCTGTTGAGTATACCTGGTTATATAATGGAGTTTTTCCCCATATTGCTGTTTTTGTGTGGGTTTAGTTTCACTAGTTCCCACTTGTCATGGTGGTTGAAGTTTTTTTGCTGTTTTTTTTTCCCACCCCTCGTTTGGCACTGCTTGGGGACGTCCCATTTAGTTAGAGAGGAGCTGTGTCGGTCTGTGAATATAAGAGAAAATAGGATTTTTTGTACTCACCGTAAAATCCTTTTCTCTGTAATTCATCGACCGACACAGCACCCACCCCTCCTTTTTTCTACGTTGTACTGCTTGTTGACGTACTGAAGCTGCTGGGAGCAGGAGGAGGGTTGATAGCACGGGGCCCGCCCCCCTGGGGCGGGATTAAAGTTCTGTGTATTGTGTAACAATTTTGCCTAGTTTCTCCTAATGGCAAGCTATACAACCCATTTAGTTACAGAGAGGAGCTGGGTCGGTTGGTGAATTACAGAGAAAAGGATTTTACGGTGAGTACAAAAAATCCTATTTTATCCTCTGTGACTACGAGTTTGACTTGTGCGGCAGACAATGCTCAAATGCTTAGGGATCCAACGGATAAATAGTTGGAATTCCGATTAAAAAAACAAAAAAACACGTGTTTTCTGTCAGATTGAGTGCCTCAGCCTGCACTGACAATAATTGCTTAATCGTTGAGAGACCAGTTTAAACAGGTGTTCAAGGTTATCCTGCTCAGCAGGCCCAGGATCTGGCAGCTTTGTTTGCAATAGTTGCTTTGAGAGATTCTATCCTTCAGGCCTTGCGCCCTTTGCTAAGCACCATGCAGAAGCTCCTGGCTAGTCTTCCTTTTGCAGTAAAACAGGTATTTGGGGATGTTTTGGATAATACATCCAAAGGACTTCGAGTGGAAAAAGTATCCCTTTTGCCATTTAAGAAAAGGAGTGAATGTATTTTCATTTTTAAAGCTTCTGTGCCAGGGGCATCTGCCTCCAGGCCATCACTACGGCTTCCGCCATCAGGTTAAAAAGGTAATCCTCAGGGTTAACCCCAGGGACAAAAAAGGTCTTGGGGGAGGAAACCTACAAGATACTGAAGCCTCCTTATGAGGAGGCGCCCCCGCTTGCTCAATAGGGGGAATTCTAATGCAGTTCTCAAGGATCTAACCAGAAGAGTGTCGAAGAATGGGGGACTTCCTCAATAGCTCCAAGGTACAAACTGGAGTTCCAAGAGTTCCTATCTCCTCGTTTTCTCAGACCAAGCATTCCTAAGGATCCAGAGAAAAAGAAGTCTTTCTCTCAAGCATTGGACCATCTTTTGTGATCATGGTGGCCATCGCGTAGGAGCAGAGGTTGGGGTTTGGTTAAATCTAAATGGACATTCTGGATCTCAAAAATCTAAATTCAATTCCTGAATATAACCACTCTTTTTTTGCATGGAGTCAATCCAGTCAGTTATCTCCATCCTACAATGAGGAGAACTTCTGGCATCAATCGACGTAAAAGATGTATACCTCCATATTCCTATTTCCTCGCTCACTAGTAATATCTACTTTTCAAGGTGGAAAATTTTCATTTTCAGCGTGTAGCTCTGCTTTCTGGTCTAGCTACTGCACTATGAGTGTTTACAAAGGTTATGGCCAGATTAAGGGCCCAAGGTATAATGTTTATGGTTTACCTGGACGATCTGTTCTTGATAGTCCAGTCGGTAGCCCGCTTAGACCAAAGTATGGTCACCACCTTCAACTACCTGGAATATCTAGGTCGGTTTCTCAGCCTAGGAGAAATCTTCTTTAAAACCATGAAAAGGGGCAAACATATTTGGGTCTGATCATAGGTACACCCAGAAAAGGGTAATCTTGCCCCAGGCAAAGATCAGCGCCATAAAGGAACTGATGTAGGTGGTCAAAAAAGATGAATTCTATTTATCTTTCAATGATTTTTATTTGGGTTTTTCACAATACAAGTAAGGACCATGGCAATGATTTTAACAGTGTATGGTTTTCACAAACTGAGAAGCCTTCCTTATAATAACGGATACCCCGCTTCCCCCTCCGGAGAGGGGGGAGAACACTTTCTATATTCTCTTTTCCTCACTTTGCATCTTGTTTATAAAATCTCTCAACCTTTATCGCATAGACCATCCATGTTGAGCTTCATACCATATCTTGTAATCCAATAACAATTATATAATTAGGGTACTCGGGCACGCACCCCATGCCAGGGGAAGCAGGACACCCCAGCAAAAATTTGGGGATAACCCCCCCCCTCCAAACCACAGAGCAGCGGACCCCTGCCCAACAACACCAGAGTCTCTGAGAAAGGAGATGACGGGGGTCATTCGTCAAGTAGGTGATCCAGGGATCCCATATTTTGTTAAAAAGTCTTATTTTATCCTGCACAATTGCTGTCAGTCTTTGGTTTAACAAAAGCCAAGAAAGTTTGTTTTAAGTTGGTCAAATGGAAGGACTGCAGACTTCCAGTTCCTGGCTATTGTAATTTTGGCCGTTACAAATATAAATGTAAGGAGCCGTCTTTGGAAACTTCCTCTGTCTTACACCCTATTGCTGCGTACACACGATCAGACTATCCGGCGGACTTAGTCTGGCGGACAAACCGCTGTAAAGTCCGCTGGACTGTCCGAACGAGGGGGCCTGCCCACACACGTGACTTTTCTGGCAGACTATTTCCGCCGGATTATCCACCGTACTTTTGAAATGAACGGACTTGCCCACGGAAGAAAGTCCGTTAATTTTGAGCGCTGCTTCAGGTAGCCGCAACTAGTGAAGGAAGCGTCGCTGGCCCCGTCACCTGTATGGTATGGAGTTAAAGGGGAAGCCCTACGCCGAAAAAACGGCGTGGGGGTCCCCCCCCCAGGTCCATATCAGACCCTTATCCGAGCACGCAACCCGGCCGGTCAGGAAAGGGGGTGGGGACGAGCGAGTGCCCCCCCCCCTCCTGAGCCGTACCAGGCCGCGTGCCCTCAACATGAGGGGGTGCTTTGGGGAAGGGGGGGCCGTGTGCCCCCCCCCACCCCAAAGCACCTTGTCCCCATGTTGATGACAAGGGCCTCTTCCCGACAACCCTGGCCGTTGGTTGTCGGGGTCTGCAGGCGGGGGGCTTATCAGAATCCATTGTACCCCATACTCATTCACATACGGTGGGGGGCTGGGATTCGGGGGCCCCCTTATGAAAGGGGGCTCACGGATTCTGATAAACTCCCCGCCCGCAGACCCTGACAACCAACGGCCAGGGTTGTCGGGAAGAGGCCCTTGTTCTCATCATCATGGGGACAAGGTGCTTTGGGGGTGGGGGGGGGGCACAAGGCCCCCCCTTCCCCAAAGCACCCCCCCATGTTGAGGGCACGTGGCCTGGTACGGCTCAGGAGGGGGGGGGGGCGCTCACTCGTCCCCACCCCCTTTCCTGACCGGCCGGGTTGCGTGCTCGGATACTGGTCTGATATGGACCTGGGGGAACCCTAGGCATAGGTCTTCCCCTTTAACTCCATACCAGGTGACGGGGCCAGCTACTCTTCCTTCGTTGGCCCCGGCCACCTGGGGCCAGTGTGTGGGAAAAGTCAGTTAATTTCAAAAGTACGGCGGACTAGCACACACACACACGGCCGTATTGTCCGTATTTTGGCGCAAAACTACTTTCTTAGTCCGCCGGACTTTTGGGTAAAAAAAAAAAAAGTCCGCCGGCGCCCATACACGGGCGGATTGTCTTGACTTTTCCACCGGATTGTTTGATCGTGTGTACGTGGCATTAGAGTATGTTTTTCGGAGATTTGGTCATTTTGATCTGTGTAAGGGAGTATATGAAGTTATAGGATCTGATCCAAAATCTACGCACTTTGGGGAATCCGTACAGCGGAAATTCTATTTTTGGATGGAACTCCACTTTAAGCTTGGGTATCTTGTATAATTTTTGGGAAACAGTCTATTCACTTAGTTTTGGCACCTGATCACCATTATACTGCAAAACATCTCTTTTCTCCAAATATGGAGGGAGTTGAATGGTGAAAATGCTGCAGACATTCATTCATAATGCATGTCAAATATTTTTTTTCATAAGATCTGCATGCTATTTGTCAGTTTCGCTGATAAGACTGACTCTTTCTAAATGTAATTCTGTTCATATAAGTATATTTGCTTTCATTTGTAGGGTCTTTATGCTATTGTTGAGTTTGAGAATTCAGATGGAGTGAGTGTCGCCCTTGAACAACATGATATTAAACTAGAGGGGCAGCGACTAAAGGTAAAACCTCGAGAGAAAAAAGAGTTCAAGAAAAAAAGAACAGGAGTGCGAAACTTGCAGCCTCCTGACCAGGAGGCACTGAGCAAGGAACTTATCCACTGCAAGGATGTGAGTGTAAACCCAAGTTCTACCTTTAAAGTATTTTAACACTAATCTACATATTGCTTATTTTTCATTTTCTTACATGGAACTTTCACATGTACAGAAAAATCACAGCTGGAATCATAACCTACCGTATTTTTTGCTCCATAAGACGCACCTAGGTGGTTTTAAAGGTTGAAAACAAGAAAAAAAAATATTCTGAACCAAATGGTGTACTAAAATATTTTCCAGTGCCCATGAAATGCAGAGTGACCATTACCATAGAAAATGCAGAATGACCATTACCATAGAAAGTATTGGCAGGGAATTGCAGAGTATTGGCAGGGTATGGAGGGATGGCTGTGACTGCACTTGTCACAGAGCAGCGCTGTGGGCACTAGAGATGCAGCCCACAGCGCTGCTGCCATCCGATCTCTCCCCTCCACTGTACAGATCTGTACATAGAGGGGAGAGAGGAACCAGCATCGTCATGACGCCGATTTGTTTACAAGTGATCGCTCCGTCATTTGACGGAGCGATCACATTGTAAACAGCTGAAGGGTGCACCAAGAATCGCGGCAGGGGGGCGGTGCCAATCGTATATTCGCACCATAAGACGCAGGCACATTTTCCCCCATTTTTCTGCGTCTTATAGTCCGAAAAATACAGTAATTGTAATTACCAGTAACATGCAGTGCAGCTTACACTAGCCTCTTGGGAGAAGTAACACTGGTGAATTTTAGCCTGCCTGTATAATGCAGGAGGAAACTGTAGGTAAATGATCTACAACAAATACATTTTTTTAAATTAATGTACAGAAGCTTTGCAAAATGTTTTCTTTCTTATGGCCAGAAAAAAATTTACAGGCAGCACTGAGCCCTGTCCCTGCAGTGCCTCCTCCTCATCTCTCCTTTTTAGTGCATATAGTCTGGATGTGCTGCCTGCTGTTCAGGGCACAGAGAAAGTGGAAACTGTCAGCTTTTGTTAATGATTGCAGCTGGAGAAGAGCACTGCCATTCACAAAAACACAAGCTACCATCAGCACATGCCAGGTACTACCTACTCTAGGCCTAGATAAGTGTAGTAGCCGATGTGTGATGTTGTTAGCTTTTGTTTTTTCAAGTGTAATTTCTACTCTCCAGCCACAATCATTCACAACATAGGCTGACAGTTTCCATTCTCTCCCTGCCCTGAATATTGTGTGGCAGGTCTGGTTTTTTAGTATATAAACTAAATAGGAGCAGCAGAGTGATGTTCCGTCTGGCAGCTCAGAGGTGGGATGGGGTCTCTGTGTGCAAAGCCTGTCATGCCCCTCTCCTCCCAAGCTTGGCAGTCATAAATCCTTTGCTTTGATCAGTGTTTGGATAGTTAGGTGTGCAGGTGGGACTAGCTATCCAAAACCTCAGATCAGCAACCCCTGCACGGATAGAAACAAGGAAAAGTGCTATGTACACAGGATCCTCTGGGGGGGCTTGCAACGCTTTCTTTTCTTTTGGTGATGGTTATTCTTTAAAGCTAGCTGATTAGAATAAGTTGTGAAGCTTACAGCATGACCATGCCACAGTAGATGGTGGGGGTGGTAAGCATGTGAACCTAGACTCTTGGAAAGTTAAGGGAACTATTGGTACCTGCAAACCACAGTGCAGTCACAAGCAGATTGTCAATAAAACGAAAAGCTTTTGACTAACCTAGATTAATAGCTTTCAAACAAGGTAACAATTGTGCTTTTGTAAAAGTGGTTATAGTTAAAATAAATAAATGAAACCTCTAATCAAATTGAAGCAAACCTAAGATATGACAGAAAATACATTTGTAAAGTGATGGTCTCTTTTAGGTGGAAGAGCAGATGAAGAGCGTAGTCACACTGTGTTCTCCATCTCGTCATGAAAGTCATCTACGGGAGCTGCTTCTGTCTCTGCTAAAAGAAACTTTCACAGAGTTCTTTCCAGGTGACTAAATAACATGATCCAAATGTATGTTACTATTTGCACTGCTTCTTGAATGAGTTTTTTTTCTGTGACAGGCTGCAAACTTCACCCTTTTGGTTCTTCAGTAAATGGCTTTGAGATCAGTGGCTGTGACCTAGATTTATATCTGGAACTTGGGGAAGTGTTGAATGGAGAGAAAGATAATGTTGAAGATGTAAGCTCAAAGGAAGAAATGGATAAAGATATTGACAAAGGTATGAAGAATGAAGGAGATGGTGAAATGGTAGACTGTTTAGAAGTGAAAGAAGTGCAGAAAGATGAGATAATTGAAGCTGAAGAGACCAAGGATGATGATGATGACGATGATGATGATGAGGTAAGGTTATGATCTATTTAGGTATGACTTTGGCTTTATTTAAATATGTCTTAAAAAAGGTTCACCCATGCAAAACTGATATTTAGATTTGATATTGTAGTATTAAATTATTATTATTATTATTATTCAGGATTTATATAGCGCCAACAGTTTAGGCAGCGCTTTACAACATTGGGGTAGACATTACAATACAATACAATTCAAGGCCGGGGGAATTAGAGGGTCCTGCTCGTTAGAGCTTACAATCTAGGAGAAATCATCTGAAAACCATAGACACCAGGGGCTAACATTATCTACCAGACTCTTCTGTGTATGTTTACCTAAATAATCACTTTTAATCAGAAAAATGCATTTTAATGAATAAAAAAAATAAAAACAGTAAAGTTAGCCCAATTTTTTTTGTATAATATGAAAGATGTTATGTCGCGAGACTCGTGAGAGAATCATGATCTTCTAAGCAAAAAAATTGTGATTCTCATTTTTGGTCAGAATCATGCAGTTGTAATGTGTGTGTGTGTGTATATAGTATCTCACAAAAGTGAGTACACCCCTCACATTTTTGTAAATATTTTATATCTTTTCATGTGACAACACTGAAGAAATTACACTTTGCTACAATGTAAAGTAGTGAGTGTACAGCTTGTATAACAGTGTAAATTTACTGTCCTTTCAAAATAACTTAAGATACAGCCATTAATGTCTAAAACGCTGGCAACAAAAGTAATTACACCCCCTAAATGAAAAAGTCCAAATTGTCAATATTTTGTGGGGGCACCATTATTTTCCAGCACTGTTTTAACCCTCTTAGGCGTGGAGTTCACCAGAGCTTCACAGGTTGCCACTGCAGTCCTCTTCCACTTCTCCATGATGACATCACGGAGCTGGTGGATTTTGGAGACCTTGCACTCCTCCACCTTCCGGTTTGAGGATGCCCCCACAGATGCTCAATAGGGTTTAGGTCTGGAGACACGCTTGGCCAGTCCATCACCTTTACTCTCAGCTTCTTTAGCAAGGCAGTGGCCATCTTGGAGGCGTGTTTGGGGTCATTATCATGTTGGAATATTGCCCTGGGGCCCAGTCTCCAAAGGGAGGGGATCATGCTCTGCTTCAGTATGTCACAGTACATGTTGGCATTCATGGTTCCCTCAGTGAACTGTTGACCCCCAGTGCCTGCAGCACTCAAGCAGCCCCAGACCATGACACTCCCAACACCATGCTTAACTGTAGGCAAGACACACGCTTGTCCTTGTACTCCTCACCTGATTGCCCCCCCACACGGTTGACACCATCTGATCCAAATAAGTTTATTTCGCCAGACCACAGGACATGGTTCCAGTAATCCATGTCCTTTGTCTTCTTGTCTTCAGCAAACTGTTTTCAGGCTTTCTTGTGCATCATCTTTGATGCAGTGTGTGGCGTATGGTCTGAGCAATGACAGGCTGACCTCCCACCCCTTCAACCTCTGCAGCAATGCTGGCAGCACCCCTGCATCTATTTCCCAAAGACAACCTCTGGATATGACGCTGAGCATGTGCATTCAACTTCTTTGGCGAGGCCTGTTCTGAGTGGAACCTGTCCTGTTGAACTGCTGTATGGTCTTGGCCACCGTGCTGCAGGTCAATTTCAGGGTCTTGGCAATCTTCTTATAGCCTAGGCCATCTTTATGTAGAGCAACAATTCTTATTAGATCATCGGAGAGTTCTTTGCCATGAGGTGCCATGTTGAACTTCCAGTGACCAGTGTTAGAGCAATAACACCAAATTTAACACACCTGCTCCCCATTCACATCTGAAACCTGGTAACATAACACTAACGAGTCACATGACATTGGGGAGGAAAAATTGCAAATTTAGCCCAGTTTGAACATTTTCACTTAGGGGGTGTCAGTGATTTTCTGTAATCACGTTCATGTTTTCTACATGTTTCTCCATGTGCCTTCTTCAGGATACACGTGACAATTCATTTATTTGGTATAAGAACCTGTGCTCAGTCAACTTTAATTTTTGCAACTGAAAAAAAAAATTAATACAACAAATATAGGCATATAATATCTTATTGTGTACATATGGCTGCATTTACACACATGGTGAATGACACCCAAACGAAAAAAAAAAAACTCCTACCTCTTGGACAGATTATAGGAGCCTGAATAGAATTAGAATAGAATAGAATTAAAAAAATGATGATCAGGGAATGGGATCCAGTAATGCAATACCTCCGCATAACCATAGTTTCTTTTTGTTTTTATTGCAAAAATTAACTTCGAGCACATTAATTTATTCGGTATAAGAACCTGTGCTCAGTCAATGTTAATTTTTGCAATAAAAACAAAAAGAAACTATGGTTATACTGAGTTAGTGCATCACTGGATCCCATTCCCTGTTCATAATTTTTTTAATTTAATTTTTTTTAGGCTCCTATAATCTGTTTAAGAGTTAGGATTTTTTTTGTTTGGGTGTCATTCACCATGTGTGTAAATGCAGCCATATGTACACAATAAGATATTATATGCCTATATTGTACTAATTTCTGTTTGTTTTTATTGCAAAAATTAAAGTTGACCGAGCACAGGTTCTTATACCGAATAAATGAATCATCACATTCTTTCCTGAAGAAGCCACATGGCGAAATGTGTGTGTGTGTGTGTGTGTGTGTGTGTGTGTGTGTGTGTGTGTGTGTATATATGTATATATATCATTTTTTTTTAATATATTGGTTTTGTTTCCTGTCGCAATGCACCCTTAAAGTCCCATATCTCCCAAACATTCTTTTCTACTTTACAAGGGAAGTTGGTGCCATATTTTATGTAGCTCTTGATACTGGTCTCTGCCCACATATTTTATTATACAATCTATATATGTAATATATTTACACACACAATTTAGTGAGTGAGAACATTGATTCATATAATATCTTACCACCCTTATGATGTCATATGATGTCCTAAAGTTTCAGTGGTTATACTGGGATGATGTAGGCGGTATCAAAGTTTTCAGGTGAACAATTCACTTTTAGTATAGAAGTGACTTGAGTGGCTATACATTTTTTACACTGAAATAATTCACACAAGCACTTTTGCACTTTATAACAGTGCAGCACGTTTCACTATTTATATACAGCTACTCGATCACTCCCTGAGCCGATGCGACTGCCCGGCGGTCGATCACCGCCGGGCTCCCGCAATCGCTCCGGGAACCGGGAGCTGTGTGTAAACACAGTGTCCGGTTCTCTGAGCAGTGAACTGACCGTCTGTTCAGAGTATGAACGGCGATCTGTTTCCCTGCACAGTCCCATCTCCCCTTTAGTTCGAACATGCCATCGGATACATATTAACCCCTTCACTGCCAGTGACATTTTTACAGTAATCAATGCAATTTAATCGCACTGATCGCTGTATTAATGGCAATAGTCCCAAAAATGTGTCAAAATTGGCCGATGTGTCCGCCATAATGTCGCAGTCTCCATAAAAATCGATGATTGCCGCAATTATTAGTAAAAAAGATTAATAAAAATGCCATAAAACTATCCCCTATTTTGTAGACGCTATAACTTTTGCACAAACCAATCAATATACTCTTATTGCGATTTTTTTTTTTTTTTTTTTGTACCAAAAATATGTAAAAAATGCGTATCTGCCTAAACTGAGGAAAAAAAATTTTTTTTATGTTTTTTATTATAGCAAAAAGTTTTAAAAAAATTTGTTTTTCAAGAGATTTTCTGGGGATTGATGTTTAAGTCTTATAATTGTTTATGCTTTTGATTATCTCAATACAAACTTATGAATACAGGAATAATAAAGATGGAAATGATCAGTTAAATGTTTTTCTCTCTTACAGACTTCAACTCCTGGCCTGTCCTTAAAGGGCCTTTCCAATGAGGAAATCCTTAATGTAGTTGAGAGAGTTCTACGTCGGTGTGTTCCTGGAGTACACGGGGTTCAAAGTGTTCCTTCTGCACGGCGCCCAGTAATACGCTTCCAACACAAGACTTCAGGGCTCAGAGGAGATATCACTCTCAATAACAGGTAGCCTCATTATTTCATTGTGTTGTGTCAAAATTTGTTACATGTTTTGTCCAATTTCAAATATATTTTGCTATTTCAAATTTTTATCCCTAGGCTTGCCTTGCGTAACTCCTACTACTTGCGCCTCTGTTCGGACTTAGACCCTCGTGTCCCACAGCTTGTGTACACCGTGAGATACTGGGCTAGAGTAAACCAGCTAGCAGGTGAGAATATAGAATAAGGTTAATGGGAAGACTTAAAGTACACTTAATATGAATTTATTTATTTACAGCCATTAAAAACGGCAAATTAAAAAGTACATTTTCAAGAGCTAAGTGCTTTTCTTCAAAGGATAGGTTTTCTGAGCTTTTTTTTTTTTTTTTTTTTTTTTTTATATATACCCAACTGACTTTCTCTCTATGTATTCAGTTGATTAACAATTGCCTTTGATAAGCCTGCTAATGTGTTACATGGACGTTATTAAGAGAAGTATGGCCAAAGCTTTTTTGGCCATATTTCCCTTCTGGATCACAGGCGTGCACTTATTTCTGCACGCATGTGACCCAGAGACGGCTAAGAGCAGGTTAAAGCCTGCTGTCAGCTGACATCAGAGCCGGTCCAGGCTCTGTAGGGAACCCAACTTTAAGGTTGGAACCCACCTGAAAGCCCGAGCCAGCTGCTTCTGCCCCTTCCACAGCCCAACGCTCCAGTGAGTGCTAGAGGGGTAGAGCAGAGAGCCAGTGACTGACAGTAATTGCTCAGTACTTGGGCATAAAGCTGGTCGGGGACAACTGTAGCATTGGACAGAGGATATAGCCATACAGGTGAGTATGTTTGTTTATTTTGCTATCCCACATGTCTCCTTTTTAAAGATTTATAATTTAGGTATGCATCCTGCATTATCTATTACTGTACATCTTTGGGCTTTTGCACCCATACTTGAGAATTCTATGAATAGTTCCTCCTATGTTTAGGTTTGTTTGGTTCTGTATTATTCAGTAGATGTTAAATATTCACTGAGCAGGAATTGTCTAAAGAAAGCCAAGACATTCATTTTCACTAATGCATCTATTTTCCCAACACTTAGGTAACCCACTAGGGGGTGGCCCCCTGATGAATAATTACGCTTTGACATTGCTTATTATTTTCTTCCTGCAATCAAGGAGCCCTGTGGTTATTCCCAGTCTAAGCCAGTTAAGAGAGATGGCTGGTGAGTGTCTTTTATAGCTTAAATTGCCTGTAATGCATAGCATGCAGACATGTTGTAGCAGTTGACATGTTTTGTGTTTCAGCTGATGAAGACAAACATGACATTGACGGCTGGGACTGCACTTTCCCCTCGGATCCCACACAAATACAACCTAGTAAAAATGAGCAGAGTCTTGGTGAGCTATGCCTTTTTCATTAATAGTTTTACCTTGCTTTGTATATTAAGTTGGAACTTGAACATAAAAGTATCCTGATTAGCAAGTACCTAATATTTGATAAATATCCACTCTGCGCCTATTGTGAATTTGATCTTGCAAATGCCAGCTATTTATACCTTGCACAATACTTTTTTTTTATTTTTATTTTTTTTTATTGTTCAACCAATTAATGACAATTTTAATAAGAAAGCCCAGTCATATAACACAGGATTTGTTATAAAAACAGTAGTTAACTAAGACATCATATCAAAAAATATAGCTCTCATTTCATTTGTTTTGTTTTCTAAAAATCAGAAATGAAGGAAACGGTTTAAATAACTGTGGGGCCCAGCAATGAATTGTAGTATAATTATCAGCTGGCAATATTCCATTTACAGTACATCCAAAAAGTATTCACAGCGCTTCACTTTTTCCACATTTCATGGTGGTCTTATTCCAAAATTGATTAAATTCATTATTTTCCTCAAAATTCTACAAACCGTACCCCATAATGACAACGGGAAAGAAGTTTATTTAAAATCTTTGCAAATGTATTCAAAATTTTAAAAAAATCTCACGTACTTAAGTATTTGCAGCCTTTGCCATGACACTCAAAATTGAGCTCAGGTGCATCCTGTTTTCCACTGATAATCCCTGAGATGTTTCTAAAACTTGATTGGAGTCCACCTGTGGAAAATTCAGTTTATTGGTCATGATTTGGAAAGGCACGGTCCCACAATTAACAATGCATGTCAGCGCACAAACCAAGCCATGAAGTCCAAGGAATTGTCTGTAGACCTCCGAGACAGGATTGTATAGAGGCACAGATCTGGAGAAGGGTACAGAAAAATTTCTGCAGCACTGAAGGTCCCAATGAGCACAGTGGCCTCCATCATCCATAAATGGAAGAAGTTTGGAACTACCAGGACTCATATAGTGGGCTGCCCAGCCAAACTGAGGGATCGGGGGAGTAGGGGTATTGTTTTATAGAATTTTGAAGAAAATAATGAATTTAATCCATTTTGGAATAAGGCTGTAACATAACAGAATGTGGAAAAAGTGAAGTGCTGTGAATACTTTCTTGATGCACTCTATAAATTGTGGAGGAAAAAAAAACTGTGCAGCGTGTAAAAAAAAAAACAACTCTAAAATAAATAGCTTTAGTCACTAAAAGCAAATAGTGCTCCAGAAATGCAAAATATAATGGTGAATTGTGTTCTACCTATTTAAATATATAATACACACCAAAAATGAATATAGCCTAGAATACAATAAATGTGCAACTTGGAAAATAAAGTAACATTTACATTTATATGATTCATGTCGTGTCCATGAATTCATGTACTTAAAGCGGAGTTCCACCCATTTTTAAAAGCCAGCCGCTACAAAAAAGTGTAGCAGCTGACTTTTAATAATCGGACACTTGCCTGTCCCACAGTCGAGCGTTGCAGGCGAACAAAGCCCGCTTCTCTCCCCCTCCTCTCCAAGGCACCGTCATTCTAATTGTGGGTTTCTTGTGCATGCGCAAGCCGCGCTGAGAATGGCCAGGCAATCTTCTGGGACCTGTGACGTGTCCCAGAAGATTGCGAGGGGGGGGGGGAGAGAGAGAGGTGATCCTTCTGGAGCCGCAGAGCCAGGGGAAGAATTGGGACCTAGGTGCCTGTAAAAAAAAAAAAAACAGGGTACCCGCTCCTCCCCCCAAAAAAATGACATGCCAAGTGTGGCTTGTCAGGGCGTCACCAGTACTTAAAGCGGAAGTTCCATTTTTGGGTGGAATTCCACTTTAAGTGTCCTGTGTACTAAAATTCATATAGTAAATGTGTCCCGTGCATTCAAATTCTTATACTTAGTGGTTGTAAAGGTTGAAGTTTTTTTTATCTTGATGCATTCTATGCATTAAGATAAAAAACAACTTCTGTTTGCAGCAGCCCCCCCCCTAATACTTACCTGAGCCCCATTTCTGTCCAGTTATCTGCACGAGCACCTCGGGCATCCGGGACTCTCCCTCTTGATTGGCTGAGACACAGCAGCATTGTCATTTGTTCTCACTGCTGTCAAAGTCAGTTAGCCAATCAGGAGAGAGGGGGCAGGACTGAACCGCGGCTCCGTGTCTAAATGGTCACACAGAGCTGTGGCTCGGCTGCCCCCGTGGCAAGCTGATTGCTATGGGGGCACTCAACAAGAGGGAGGGGCCAGGAGCACCGAAGGAGGACCAGAGAAGAAGAGGATCTCCAGGCTGCTCTGTGAAAAACAATTTCACAGAGCAATAAAGTGTCCCATGCAAGAGAAAATTCCAGTGCAAAGTTCTTGAGCAAAACAAAGTTCATATAACAAAGTGCTAGTTCTTCAAGCAGTTTTATCTAACTTAAAGCCACACTAACTACTCACCAAAAACAATTAACATCAAGCTTTCTCTGTAATTTCATATGTCCAATGCAATTCTTTTCTAGCCACTATGGGGGGGGGGAGTCTACTCTCCTTTCCTAGACCACCATCACCCTTGCTCGATTTCATAAATGGGAAACAAAAGATGCTACATCATGTAAAACCCCTTTTATTAAAAACATGTTAAAAACCACAATGCACTTATATGAGGAATAGTCTCCCCCGACACCTTGGATAACATCACATATAGATCACTGGTAATGTTGGTTGCAGCCGCCATGTAAACTGAAGACTAAATTAGATTAAATTAAATCATGTCAGTCAAGACATGATCGGTGATGACTGATGCTAAAAATACCATGGTTGCAACAAAAGATATTTTAATATATAGATCCCAGTATCTACCCAGATCGCTAAATTGTATAGCATGCCTTTCATGCTGCAGTGGCCATCTGCTGAAATGCAGTTACTTTGCGCATCTAATTAGATTCTCCAATTTAACTAAATTGTTTAATGAGATGCACTTATGTTAATATACAATTGTATAAATTGCACAATATACAAAAAACTAGATGTAAACAAGCAAAGAATATATCTGGAAAGGAAGATTTTATATAGCAGTGTGCTTTTGTTTTTTTATTTCTGGTTCATAATGGAAATATAGCGTTAATAGTTTTTCAACACTACCTCTCATTAATGTTATTCTCTGTTACTCAGGTTGTCTTCTGTCTGAGTTTTTCTCCTTTTTCGCTTCACTGGATTTACGTTCAAGCATCCTCTGTCCTCGAGATGGTGTTATTCTCACTCTTCCTTTTACCTCTCCACCTCCATCATGGGCTGACGGTTTTCGCCTAGGTAGATTCAATGTACAGGATCCATTTGAATTGAGTCACAATGTCTGTAGCAATGTCAGCTCAAAAACAGCTCGAAACTTTAGCTCACAGTGTATCAGTGCTGCAAAAACCTGTCGTTTACTTCTTTATAGTGTACGGTCATCATCTCGCCCTTGGGGCATAATTTTATTATTACCCAATACTTCGGAGGGCAAGAAGAAAGGTATAGAAATCTCCATTCCTTTAACGGGGACTTCATTGAAAACTGTGACTTTGGCTGTCAAGAGGGTTCTAGTAGAGGTGTTGTTATGTAGTTGTGAGGAGGAATCAAGCTTGAAAAATGAGGCAAAAGATACAGGAGGAGGAAAAGATGAAATGGAACGAAGTGGAGATGAAGGCGAACAAGCAGTGTCACACATGGAGGGGCTCATCATTGGTGATGAGAAGTCAGATTTTAAAGCTGAAGCGTTAAATGAGGATGGGATGAAAACAGAACCACATGGAAGGAAACGAGAAAACCTAGAGGAAATCCAGAATGATAACAAAAGAAGGAAAGTGGAATGTACAAATGAAGATTTGATTTCGGAACAAGAAAGTACACTTCCTGGAAAGAAAGTATGTGAAAAAGCCAAAAAGCTAAAAGAACTTTCAAAGGAAAATATGTCCCTCATGAGGATTAATGTATGGCATCAAGTGTGGGAAGGTAGACGCAAACAACGACGGAACAAGTTTGGAGATATGACCCAGAAAATAGAAGTAGAGACTGCAGTGTCCCGTGCTTTGTCTTCTGGGACAGTAGATAAGCTGTGCAAACCTTTAATGCAAATAACTGTAAAGACCAAACAAACAAATGAGGGAAATGCACAGCTGCATCTTACTCCAGAGGTAGATGATTATCAATGCAGCACAGATTTCTTACACTTTTTAAAGGTATTTTTGCCTCAGATGGTACAAGAATATATAAAGGGTCATGACTGAGTCATTTGGATGTTTTGGATATGATTTATGTCCAGGAAATTCACTGCCCCAATATATATACTTTTTTTTTTTAGTTCACTTTAGTCCTTGGCCCTAGTGGACTAGTTACCAGCCTGTTAACTAATGTAAATAAAATTTTATAATATAAAAAGGATTAAAGATGTGCTTTATTTAATGGTTTCTCTTTTTTATAGCTCTATTGGATTTAGTGACATCATTGATGTGTAAATATAATTATATCTGTGTATGATTTTATTACGTTTTTAGATTCATCTTGCAGGAAATGTGTAAAATTAGGCATTCTATAGAATGCCTAATTTCACACATTGCCTGTAACATATATACTGTATATATACGCACATGCATACAGTATAAGCAATTTCAAAACAGTAGCATGCCTAGGGAAAGTATAAAGCGTGGCCTGTAACATATACAATATGTATACCTCTGATAAAAGGCTCAAAAAAAGGCAGCGAGGACCAGCTGTATGTTTAGTTGGAAAAATTGTAGGATTAAAGAATTTCAGTTATAAAAGATACATTTTGTGAAACAAAAAGATGCATAGCTATGTTCATTTGGAAGTATTGTAAGCGCAGAGGGCTGTGAGTAGTGGGGAGTATTACAAGTGCAGAGAACTTTGAAACTTTGGGCGTATTGTGGGTACTGAGCGTAATTAGGACTATTGTGAGTAATGAGAGCTGTGCCTTACTGGTATTATTGTGGGTATGGAAGGGCTTTTTAGTAACTGGCAGTGTTGTGATGACTGAGAGGAACCAGAAGCGCTGTGAGGACTGAGTAACTGGGAGTGCTGTGAGTACTAAGAGCTTTGAGTGACTGTGCATACCTGGGAGCATTGTGAGCACTGAAGGCTGGGTGTTTTGCAGATGGGAGCAGGAATAGAGGACACCCCACACCAAGGACCATGTGGCAAAGAGGAGGAACAGATGCTTGGTACTGTGTGGTCAGTGAGCAGAGGCAGGGAGAAAGGGATGGGTGGAGGACCAGGAGCCCTGTAACTGAGGAGGAGAGGACACCAGGGGCTGTGTGATTAGAGAGGAGTGGACGCAGGCAGCTGTGTCATCACCGAGCATCCATTCAAAGGGGAATACTGCTGCACAAAATGTGAACAGGTTGTTTCCTTGGAAACCCAGGTCCTAAATCTAAGGAAATAGCTTGCAACATTGCAAAGCATCGCCAACCTGAAAGCGAGTTTGGACTGTACCTGTCATTTGCAGGCAAGAGCCAGCACAGAGGTGAGTGAAGATGCGAAAGTGCTTGGCACTAGGGCAGTGTAACTGGGTGACAGACAGGAAGTGGAGGAAAATTGTTAGGGACTCCAGTCCTGAGCCGACACATCCCAATAACCAATGCCTTGTTGCAGAAGGTTGAGGTTGTCAGTCAGCGATTAGAATTGCTGGAGCAGAGCGGCTCCCCTAGCTGCTAGGGGTACAGCTCCTCTAGTGAAGACAGGTAAAAGGCTAAGGCCCCATTCACACCTGAGCATTTTGTAGCTTGAAGCCTCAAGCTACAAAACGCTGGAGGGGAAAAAAAAATCAATTATTCTCTATGGAGCTGGTTCACATCTCCACTCCAAAACGCTTGAAGCTCAAACAAGTTCTGGAAATTCTTTTTTAGGCAGATTAGAGGCGTTTTTCTGCTGTTTACATTGGTGACCTTTTGACCTGTACAAAAACGTAAAATTGCACGACTTTCTGCCTGAAAACGGTAAGTGTTTGAATGGGGCCTAAGGGTAAGGATAGGCAGATTCTGGTGGTGGGGGATTCATTTATTAGGAAAGATACTGTAGCAAGATCACCAAACAGTATCTTGTTTACTGGCGCTTGTGTTTGACACATCATGGATCGGATGGACAGATTGTTGGGTGGGGCTGGTGGAGGACCCATCTGTTATGGGACATATTGGAGCCAACAAGTTAGAGGAAGGTGGAGCCCCCTAAAAAAATTATTTCAAGGACTTAGGGGGCTATATTTATTATTGTTCCTGGAGAGCTGGGCTGACTTTTTGATCGGTTACTGGCTCTATAGCAGGGACAGACTGCACCTAAATTGGGAGAGCAGATAGCCAAACGTAGAGACTTTTAAACTAGGTGGTGGGGGGATCAGAGGTAGTGGTAACCAGAATTGATTGGTGAAAGGCAGGGTGCCTTTCACCAATCATGGCTCAGGGGGGCTAAGTCCACGCCCACACTATATAAGGCTGACTGCACGTCAGCCTTGTGTAGTGTGTCGTTGCCAGCGTGGACAGAGAGAAAGTGTAATTTAGATTAAGCAGGCAGCACCAAACAGTACTGGTGGTGTACTGCTTCTACTATACTAATGGCAGGCAGGTGATTTCAGTTAGCTGCAGTGTATTTCATAAATATATATATTATATATATACACACCGTATGCAGTCAGTCTAGTGTGTGTGTGTGTGTGTGTGTGTGTGTGTATGTGTATTTATATCATCTCTACTGCATACAGTTTTAGCTAGATCTCACTGCAGTCCGTTCCTGGTGGTGTACTGTCTATTGTACTTCTGGCAGGCATGTGATTCAGTTAGCTGCAGTGTATTTCACATATATATGTCAGTCTAGTCTAGCCAAGCCTATATCTGACTGCAGACCATTCCTGGTGTACGTTTTCAAATACACTTTCAGGTAGGCAGACAGGTGAGTCAGTGATCTGCAGTGCATAAAATATACATTCAGTCTCCTACATATATATCCACTGCTTTCTAGTCTAGCCAAGCCTATATCTGACTGAAAGACAATCCTGGTTTACTTTTTCTAGTAAACTTCAGGCTGTGTTTTGCTAATAAAAATTTACAGCATGTCCGGAAGGCCACCAAGGAGAGGCAGATGCTCACAGAACACTAAAAGACAGCAAGCAGGCTCTTTGTCTACAGCCAACAGTGCTGGTTGTGGACACGGTGCATAGGAGTCCGAACTGTTTGACCACAGTGTCGGGTACATGCTGCAGGAGGATGTGCAGCGTTTTGAAGGCTCCAAAGATGGTACCCAGGTTGAGGGTGAAGGCAGTAACGTGAGCCCAGAGAGAGGGGGTGCCCAAGAAGGACAAGAATCTGGCAGTCATTTTTCCCCAGCTGCAGCATACTGCCAGGTTTGCTCCAGTGACGAGGAGGGGAGGGGATAATGAGGTCACTGGCTCTACGTGGGTGCCTGAGGGGAGGAGGAGAAACATCTCCAACAAGGCAGGAGGCCCTCCAGCGAGCTTCTCTATACAGTACACAATGGGGTTTATTTACTAAAGCTGGAAAGTGCAAAATCAGGCTCACTTCTGCATAGAAACCAATGAGCTTCCAGGTTTTATTACCAAAGCTTGATGGAACAAGCTGGGGTTAGAAGCTCACTGGTTTTTATGCTGAAGTGAGCCTGGTTTTGCATTTTCCAGCTTTAGTAAATAAACCCCATTGTGTGCTTAAAAGTGAGGCATGTCTGTATAGAGAAGCTCGCTGGAGGGCCTCCTGCCACCCCCTCAAGTACCACCGCTGCCACCCCCCCCTCAACATTTGGGTTCAAATAAATACCAAATGTTCTAAAATACTGTATATAGTGTTTTTATTTTTCAATCCGTTAATATAATCATCTTTGATATTAAAGATGTGTTAGAACTTAATTGCATTATAGAATATAAAAAAAAAAGTCTGTTACTTTTGCTGAGTAACTAATTACTTTTCAAATGTAGTAATTGAGTTACTAACGCTATTACTTTTTGGGAGAAGTAATTTGTAACTTAACTAATTACTTTTTTAAAGTAATATGAACAACACTGGCGATTAAGTTTAAAAAGGTGTGGGGGGGTAGGATAGACAACAATTCAACCGCATTAGATTAATTGTCTCCTGGTGAATAGGTGGCAGGTAGTAATGCTTGTGTAAGCCTGGATGGGAACTTATAAACTCCTTTACTACTGCTGTTGGGGGATATTATACTGCATATAATGAATGTACATTGTGTATGTCCAACCCCTTCCCCTGTTTTCCCCTTTACTATGATTTCTATATGGAGGGATTAGTGATGTCTGTTATTTGTTATGGGAGCTGCATTGTACACCGGTGCTGGAAATTGTAGTGCTGAATGTTTATTATGTTCTAAGTTTGTATGTATGTGTCTTTTTCTATGTTAAAAACCTTTAATAAAAAGAATTGACAAAAAAAAAGGATATGATAGCAATATACAAATACTTCAATGGTGATTCTAGCATAGGGAAAAAAACTATTCAGTTTCAGGGAGGTTAAGAAGACAAATGGCAAATTTTTGAAATTGGAGGAAAAGCTGTTTAACCTTAAACTGCGTAGAGGGTTCTTTACTGTCAGACTGGTTAAGGATGTGGAACTTCCACAAGCGGTAGTGTCACAGGGAACATCGATAGTCCATAAAAACGTTTTTATGGCATCTTAGCGAACACGATATACAGGGATATGGGAATTCTTATTGACATAAACAGATGCATGCACCAACTGGGATGGATTGGTGTCTTTATTCAACCTTACCAACTATATAACAGAGAAGAGGAGGAGGAAGTGGGCAGTATGTATGAAGGTCTTCAACAAAATGGCCTCCGGGTAAAGGACTATAGAAGATGGAAGCATTTACCCAGTGACAAATCCCTGATGAAGTCACATGACCATAACAACTCATGTTTGGCAGGGCTTAAGCTGGCCATACACCTATAGATTATCTCTGCAGATTTCCTATGGTTAGATGGAAAAAGTGCCACAGATTTCTCCATGTTTGCTAAACTGTGTGGATGGATTAATCTCCCACTTTTTCCATCTAACCACAGAAAATCTGCAGATAATCTATAGGTATATGGCCAGCTTAAATGACATCATTGAGCACAGACCAACAAGCAACTTGGACTAAATGAAAAAATGTACATGAAGGAGAAATGTCACTTTATTCCATACAGATGCAAAATCAGAGCACCACCGGTTTCCTGGGTACATTACTGTACAGTAATTCCAGGTGCCGTCATTGTAAATGCATATTTTTTGCTCTTTTGGGAAATTTTTATTAAAAGGCATTGCGGAATGATGTTATGTTGAGTTTGTGTCTCTTGTGTACCATAACATTTTATGATGTAATTACCGTTGGGTGGCTGACTGACTACATGTCCCACTGAGTGTTACCTTGGCCTGGAGGAGGAAAATGTGATTTTGAGCACAGACCTACTTATTATACATAACCGGTCAATTAAATCCGGTGAGTGGGCACACTTAAAGGGGCACTCTGGAACACAAATTGGTGTTAAAAATGGTGAAGATTTATTAACAGAAATTTGGTGTGATGAGCTGGTTATAAGTCTTGTGGACTCGCATTGGAGAGGATTATTTTATGATCCCAAGCTACAAGGAGTTTAAGGAATGGGACTTAGTGGGTATGGGACTTTGCGGAGATGGGATTTATTTGGTTTATGAAACCATGTCACAGTTGGACTAAAACATTTGAACATACATTTTGTGGAGGTTATCACATTGAAGTGTATTTCTATATCACAATTTATGGCTGTTGTATTTTATGTCACAATTTAGTATTGCCCATATTAGGTAAAAATAAATACTTTGGATTTATTTAAAGTGGAACTTTAAGCTCCACAATGAAGATTGTCGGACAGGCAGGATTTTTAATGCAGACGAGAGCTGCTTTGTCTATTCTGCGCTAAAGCAACATACCTGCCAGTCTGCCCCTGTACAGTAAGTTGTGTAAGCATAGCTCACTGCAGAAATATATATATATATATATATATATATAGGTATATGTGGTAAGTTGCTGCTTCACATTTTGATTATTTAATATTTTAGTTATAGGGGTATAGTATTGAAGTAGGTCCATAAGCGCATGTGCTTAGATATTCTAGGTATTAGGACCAGTTCACACCAAATGCACCCCATTTGAACACACTGCCCTTGCAGTCTGTATGCAGGTATCAATGTATTGTTAATGGAACCCCAAACACAAGTACATTTGTAGGCACCAAATAGCATGGTACTAATTTAAGTGTACTTGACTTACTTTTATTTATTATAGTTATTTATATAGCCCTGACAATTTATGTAGCACTTTACATATATTGTGCATTCATATTAATTCCTGCTGTCAAGAAACTTACGTGGACTTTATTTTGTTTCTTACTGGTATTTATAAAGCATCTACAATTAACGTAGCACTTTTTAAAAATATATTGTACATTCACATCATTCCCTGGCCTAAAGGACTTGACCAAACAAAACCCCAGACTTACTACTAGAGAATTTTTAAATTTCTATACCAATGTTTATGCACTACCTGATGCCTTCTCTGCAACCAGGGCTGACCAACTTTTCAGGGATCTCACCTTGCCGACAATAAAATTAGAACATGGAGAACTTTTGGAACATTTCTTGTAAGAAGATTATTGATTTCAGGAAACTTTGGCTAAAGTGTTGGACTGCAGAGTCTGTGTCTACAAAGTGCTTAAAGTGGAACGTCACCTGAAGGGAAAGTTCCAGTTTATGGCATCCTCCCCCTGTCCTCTACCATATTTGGCAAATCATTTTTTTGGGGGGGGGGGGGGGGGTTGTAGCGGGTACCGAGGTTTGACAGGTATCCACTTCCGCTTGGATTGCCTAGGCGGTCCAAACAGAAGTTCTCCTTCCCCCCTGTAGTCTTCTGAGACAAGTCACAGATTTCAGAAGACTGTGGGGCCAAAAGCAGCATTGCTGGCTGCCCACAGTTAGGATGCTGGCCTCCGTAACCCAAAAGCTAGTGAAGAACTAGCCTGGGTAAGCACAGCCCTGGATCCCTGGACATGTAAGTGTGCTTTTATTAAAAGTCAGCAATCTCTTTAATCTGCATGGCCTTTGATGTGGGAGATTTACTAAAAATGGGGCACACAGAATCTGGTGCATTTGTGCATAGTAACCAATCAGCTTCTAGCTCCAGCTTGTTCAGTTAGGCCCCTTTCACACAGGCACCTCCGTCTTGCGGATTCTGCTTGGTCAGCGGGGATCACTCCGCTGATCCCTGCTGAGCAGGTGGATGACAGGTCCTGTCCGCTTCGCTGTGCAGAGCAGACACAGACACAGTCCGGCTCTCCTCTATGAAAAAAATCAGTCAGAAATGAATCACCTGTCCGTTCCCATCTGATGCCATCCAATCCGCCAAACAGATGGAAAATAGGACCACCATCCGTCTGGATTTTGCGGGCAGGATCGGATCAGATGGCGGCAAGTGTCAGCGGACATGTGTCTCCATAGGGGAAAACTGACAGGTGGGCCTGATTGAAAAGCCCGTGTGAAAGGACCCTAAAGATACTTTCACATTGAGGCACTTTACAGGCGCTACAGCGCTAAAAATAGCGCCTGTAAAGAGCCTAGCCTCTCCAGTGAGAAAGGCCGAGGGCTTTCACACTGGAGCAGTGCTCTTGCAGGACAGTAAAAAGAGTCCCGCAAGCCACATCTTTGCAGTGCTGCCCATTGAAAACAATGGGGCAGCGACGGCAAACTGCGCTTTGCGGGTGGTTTTAACCCTTTTTCAGCCGCTAGCGGGGTTAAAACCACTAGTGACCAAATAGCGCCACTCAAACGACTGTAAAGCGGCACTAAAAATACCATCGCTTTACCGCCAACGCCCACCACCCCAGTCTGAAAGTAGCCTAAAGCTTTGACAATAAAACCTAGAGTCTTCTGGGCTGTCCCAGATGACTTCTTAAAGGATGCCACAGGTTTCATAGTTAGTAAGGTTGAATAAAGACACCAGTCCATCCAGTGCAACCTGAGTGAGTGTCTACACCTATCCCTGTACATTGCACACTCTCATCGCTCCCTACCCTCAAGGAGCTCACAATCCAAAGTCCCCGTT
Source organism: Lithobates pipiens (assembly GCF_037356315.1). Lineage (NCBI taxonomy): Eukaryota > Metazoa > Chordata > Amphibia > Anura > Ranidae > Lithobates > Lithobates pipiens. The sequence continues at coordinate 71,646,244 of NW_027507686.1, read as the reverse complement.
CATTTACTAGGGTCAATTTTGGACAGAAGCCAATTAACCTACCTGCATGTCTTTGGAGTGTGGGAGGAAGCCGGAGTACCTGGAGGAAACCCACGCAGGCACAGGGAGAACATGCAAACTCCAAGCAGGTAGTGTCATGGTTGGGATTTGAACCAGTGACCCTTTTTACTGCTAGGTGAGAGTGCTTACCACTGTGCCGCCAAGTGTCAAATGTACTCCTCTTCCTTTGCCAAGGATACCTAAGGCTCAGTCTGGAAAGACTGATCCTCCAATGCAGATTTCAGAAGAGTCATTTTTATTACTCCTTGGCCTTCAAGTGTGGCCCCCAGTGCACATGCAAACTTTGAAATTCCAAGTTTCCCAAACCCTCAGGCAAGTCGTCTTCAGAATAAAGGTGTATCCCCCCTTTCTGCATTTGCAGATTCTTAGACAATTTGCATCTCAGATGATTGGGTGCAAGAGTTGGTTACCAAGGGCTACAAGTTCGACATTTACAACTGGCCCCCTTCCTGATTCATCATTTTCAACCATTCTGCATCACTGCATGGATTAGCAGATCTCCCTGCAGCCCTAGTGGGTCTTCTGGAACAAGATGTTATTGCCCTGGTCCCTGTGGCAAACAGTTTCAGGAAATTCATTGTGCAAAACGCTTATTAAAAACTTTTTAGAAAGCTGTAAAATAACACTTACATTTTCCGGTGCCTGCCAGCACCCAGGAGTAATCTGCCAGTAAAATAAACAAAAGCTGGCCACCGCTCTGGTCTGGGAGCCGATAGTTTACTGTGTGCAATCTCTGAGCTTGGAGACAGGAGGCAGTACCCGAAAAACAAACAACTGCTCCGCCTGCAAGGAAGGCTAACTGCTGAATGCCTGCTCTGCCGTTTGACAGTTCTTAAATAAGTAAGGGGTGGGGCCACCTGGTTACATGACCTGATGGCACTACCCCCTTGTGACATCACCAACCAGTGCATGCTTGGTTGGTGATGTCACAAGGGGGCAGTAGATGTCAGGTGGTCACGCCCCTTACCAATTAAAGAACTGTCAGATTGCGGAGAAGGCATTCAGTGGTTACCCTTCATCATGTGAGGAGTGTTTTTTCTTTTTTTCAGTTCCAGCAGTGTGGCGGGCATCATGATTTATCGAGATTTTGATAAGCCCATAGCCCACCGCAACCACTGCCCAGCGTTGTCAGGAAGAGGCCATGTACTTTGGGGCAAGGGGGCAGAGCAGACTGACTCCAATGGAGACCACCGTGTGCGCAAGGGCCCTCTGACAGCCACATGTCCCTACTGTCCTGGAAATATGGCTGAATAAACACCACCCAGATTGACAACAACTCACACTACTTCCCTAGAAAGATGACTACCATCACAATTTCATCAAACCTGGTCTTGTCACTACCTATAAAGAGCAACTGATGATAAATGTCTCTTGAAGTTGGCCTTTGAAGCTGGTAATAAGCAACCTAGAATAATAATCAAAACATTAAATTGACTGTTATAATGTTAGTACTACACAGGTGACTTTAATGTCATGGCTCCTGAGAGATTTAACCACTTCTTGGCATTCCTCTTTTTTGCAGCAATCTGAGATCTATGGTCTGTTTCACATGGGCTTGTATAAGTGCAGTGTGAACAGCAAGTTTTTACAAAGCATTTGCAGTTTTCAGCAAGCTTTTAGGCTTCAAAAAGGCTGCTTTCACACTGGGGCGGGCAAGCGTTTACCGTAATTTTAGTGGCGTTATTCGGCCACTAGTGAGCAGCATTTAAACCCCGCTAGCAGCCGAGTAAAGGGTTAAATATGCCCATGTAGCACCGCTGCTGAAGCACTTTGCAGGCGATTCGGCAGCGGTGCCCATTCATTTCAATGGGCAGGAGCAGTGTATACACTGTTCCTTCGCTGCCCCAAAGATGCTGCTTGCAGGACTTTTTTTTTAACATCCTGCCAGCGCAGCGCCCCAGTGCGAAAACACTCTGGCTTCCACGCTATTTTTAGCCCAAAAGCATCTGAAAAATGCCTCCGTGTGAAAGGTGTCTTAAATGTGCGACGGGGGAGGTAGACAAAAAATGCATGTTTGAGCTACGGATTTGCTGCCCACCAATGCCCCCCCCCCCCCCCCCCCCCTTAACCTGCAATAGGCAGCAGACAAGGATCTTTACATTCCAGGCCTGCAATGCTTTGGCCTGCAATGCTTTGAGCCAAAGGCAAAGTTCAGCCAACATGTATTGCTTGGCAGGAGCCAAGCCTGCTGAACGCTATACATTCAAATATACATTAAAGTTCTTTTGAAAATCAACAGACTTACTGGACATATCACCAGGTGAAAATAAAGGAAAGGAAGCCTTAAAAAATAGAAAACAAATGCAGCCATCACAGCTAAGAAATGGAAAGCTGCAATATAATAAATGTTTGCTTTTGGGGTAAACATTACTTTAATGGGAGTGCTGGCTGCCGCTTTATCTAGTTTCAGACTTTGGGCAAGCTACACACGCCAAAAACAAAAATATCATTGTACACAGGACATGTGTAGCACATACAGTTTCTCTGCCCTGCTTCAGAGACCCCCTTCAAGTATACCATAATTGCCTAATTGTCAGCTGTGATTAATCAGAGTTGCCATTTACAGTATACTCAGCGAAGAAATCAGCAGCCCTAGCTGCCAAAAAATCTTTATAAACAACGTTTATAAACAACACTGCTTCAGCGATTGTACAAGGATACAAAGTTGACATTGTTACATTTGTATCTTTCTGAAAATTCATCTGCTGCTCAAAGAAATGAACTTAGATCTGCAGATGAGATCAGTTGAAGCAATTGGGCAGGGAAAAAAAAAAGTTTTTTTTTAACAAAATGTTTCTGTTTAGCTCCTAATTAACTCTTGATTTACGCTAATCAGCCCTAATTACACTGGGTATAGAAAAGAATACCCCCCCCCCCCTTAAAATATTCACATTTTGTTACTTTGCAGACAGGAGTGAAGACAGAAACAGCTTTTGTTTTATCCAGCTGTGCAACTTATAACATCCAAGTGAAAGATATAACGCCAACATGTCAGAAAAAGAATTCAAAAACTGAATCACTGAGTTGAAAAAAGGATCACCCCCTCCTGACTTGTAAACGCAATCAGGTGTAGCTAATTATCTTTTCAATGGCACATAAAGCTATTTGACTTTCAACTGTGATCAGCTGTGGTCATTTTGATTAGCTCAGCATGTAAAGACCGTTCCTGGAGCATTTCAGTCCATGGTAGTGCAACTGAAGCAAACAATTAGCTATGGGTGGCAAGGCACTGTCAAAAGATCCACACTGCGCCACCTGATATTGCAGTGTATGAAGTGTACGTTTTTTACACTTCACATAAAGTTTGTATCAAACAAAAAAAAGAAGGCGTGTGGTGCATTAAAGAGTTGGTAAAACCTCTGAAAAAAAAATACACCCTGCAAGACAAAGGCACAATGAGCTAGTATGCATAGCATACTAGCTCATTATGAATTACTTACCTGAGATCGAAGCCCCGCATCGGCCCTCGTTCGCCTCCTCCTCCGACGCCATCTATCCCAGAGTGACTTCCGGGTATCGTGGCTCTGGCGCTGTGCCTGGCCGGAGCCACGATGACGCCACTCCCGCCCATGCATGCTGGTGCCGCCACTAACAGTATGATCGCCGTTACAAACGGCACGCTCAGTGCGCCTGATGCGCCGTAGACATTGGTGTCTCTATTTCTGCAAATATCTCCCAAACCTTTTAGGTTAGGGAGATATTTCTTGCATCTACGGGTAAGCCTTAATCTAGGCTTACCTGTATGTTAAAGTGGTTGTAATCAGTTTACAACCACTTTAAATCACATACCACGCACCACCTTGCCCCCTAGCCAGCTGGCAACGCAGAGCGGTAAATCGCTCCAGCTGCTCTGTAATTTGCTGTTTTGACAGTGCGAATTGGACCTAATACAAGCTGCAGCCCATGTAAAACAGGACTATGTGTTGAGGAGATGGTCACGGTGGTTACTGTAAACCCAAACTGAGAAATCTCCTAACTACTGGCAGCACATTGCAGGTGGCCTTCAACTGCCCCACAATGATATTTAAGAGGTGGGGTGGGCATGTCTTTGCACAGGATGCTGCATTGACATTTGTGTGCAAAGTAGGTGGCCAAACATAGATCAAAGTTTGACAAGTTTAGCAGGGACCAGCTGATTTGGTCAGTCCTTAACAGAAGTCAGATGAACAAGTTGGGAAACTTTTGTTGATAAGCAGCTGCAGTCTCCCCTCAGCGTATTTTGATAGCTCAGTGTCCCGCTATCAGAATGCAATGTCCCAGTGAGGAGGAGAATTCTTTCACTAATTAATCCTCTATGGCCAGCTTTAGATTCAGGGCTCCGGGAGCAGAGAAATGTAAAACTTGATCTTGAAATACATGTGCTGCCAGAGGTGGATTACTTGTTTTAATCTAGTTAAGGTTTGTTTCACATATCATATTTGTATGTAGAAAAAAAATCTAAATAACAAATGTACTTCTTTGGTGGACTGTGTCTCCTGCTTTTGTTCAATTCCTGCTCTGAAGCAGCCAGATTCTTCAACATTTGACTCTTCTGGGAAGTGTCAGATGATGGTGTGTGCCCCTTGACTGCTGCGATTTCTTACTCTGACCCCAACCACAGGACACAACAGTAACGAAGGACTCAGAGAATGAAGCCAAATTGTGCAGCAGGCAAAACAGGAATCTTACATTCCCTAAAGCTTCAAATGCTAAAGAGTCTGGAGGAGGCTACAGAGCAGGAACAGAGCGAAATTTGGAGGCATACAGTGGGGATCAAAAATTTGGGCACCCCAGGTAAAAATGTGTATTAATGTGCATAACGAAGCCAAGGAAAGATGGAAAAATCTCCAAATGGCATCAAATTACAGATTAGACATTCTTATAATATGTCAAAAAATGTTAGATTTTATTTCCATCATTTAGGCTCCATGCACACTGAAGCTGATAAACTGCAGTTTATTGGCGTTTGGGCGTTTTTTGTAAAAGCCCATAAACTCCACTCTATGTTAGCCTATGTGTCCATGCACACATGGACGTTTTTCAGCTTTAATGAGCAGTGGAGTTTATGGGCTTTTTTCTGAACGCCAGAAATTCGCGTTCAAAGTGCCGTTTTTCAGCGGCAAGAAACGACAAACGCTCATTAACGCTCATTAACGCTCGTTCATTAGTGTTCGGCATTCTATTTTTCAATGCATTGTGGGATTTTTGGAGTGTCCTCTGTGTATTTTTATAAAAAACGCCCATTAACGCTAACGCTGTAAAACGCTCATTAACGCTCATTAGCGCTAGTATAAAACGCTGTTAAAAGCAGGTTTTTCAACCAGCGTTTTCTGCCAGCAATCTGGCGTCCAGAAATAGCTTTTTTGAGCTTCAGTGTGCATGGAGCCTTACACTTTCAAAATGACAGAAAAAAAAATGGCATCTGCAAAAGTTTGGGCACCCTGCAGAATTTATAGCATGGACTGCCCCCTTTGCAAAGCTGAGACCTGCCAGTGTCATGGATTGTTCTCAGTCATTGTCTGGGAAGACCAGGTGATGTCAATCTCAAAGGTTTTAAATGGCCAGACTCATCTGATCTTGCCCCAACAATCAGCACCATGGGTTCCTCTAAGCAGTTGTCTAGAAAACTGAAACTGAAAATAGTTGACGCTCACAAAGCTGGAGAAGGCTATAAGAAGATAGAAAAGCGTTTTCAGATGTCAATATCCTCTTTTTGGAATGTAATTAAAAAATGGCAGTCATCAGGAAAAGTGGAAGTTAAAGCAAGATGTGGAAGACCAAGAAAAATATCAGACAGAACAGCTTGCAGGATTGTGAGAAAAGCAATTCAAAACCCACGTTTGACTGCACGATCCCTCCAGAAAGATCTGGCAGACACTGGAGTTGTGGTACACTATTCCACTATAAAGAGATACTTGTACAAATATGGTCTTCATGGAAGAGTCATCAGAAGAAAACCTCTTTTACGTCCTCACCACAAAAATCAGCATTTGAACTTTGCAAATGAACATATAGACAAGCCTGAGGCATTTTGGAAACAAGTTCTGTGGACCGATGAGGTTAAAATAGAACTTTTTGGCCGGAATGAGCAAAGGTACGTTTGGAGAAGAAAGGGCACAGAATTTAATGAAAAGAACCTCTGTCCAACTGTTAAGCATGGGGGTGGATCAATCATGCTTTGGAGTTGTATTGCAGCCAGTGGCACAGGGAACATTTCACGAGTAGAAGGAAAAATGGATTCAATAAAATTTCAGCAAATTTTGGATGGTAACTTGATGCCATCTGTGAAAAATCTGAAGTTAAAGAGAGGATGGCTTCTACAAATGGATAATGATCCTAAACACACCTCAAAATCCACGGGGGATTACATCAAGAGGCGTAAACTGAAGGTTTTGCCATGGCCTTCACAATCTCCTGACCTCAACATTATTGAAAATCTATGGATAGACCTTAAAAGAGCAGTTCGTCACAGACAGCCCAGAAATCTCAAAGAACTGGAACACTTTTGTAAGGAAGAATGGGCAAAGATACCTCAAACAAGAATTGAAAGACTCTAAGCTGGCTATAAAAAGCATTTACAAGTTGTGATACTTGCCAAAGGGGGCAGTAACTCTGCAGGGTGCCCAAACTTTCGCAGATGCCATTTTTTTTGTTTTCTGTAATTTTGAAAGTGTAAATGATGGAAATAAAATCTAACTTTTTTTGACATATTATAAGAATGTCTAATCTGTAATTTGATGCCATTTGGAGATTTTTCCATCTTTACTTGGCTTCGTTATGCACATTAATACACATTTTTACCTGGGGTGCCCAAACTTTCGATCCCCACTGTAGGCTGCCAGAGTGCTAAGTATAATACCTCTTCTATGGCAGGAAGCTGCTATTTACATTTTTTTTTTCAATAGAATGGCAGCGTTTGTAAAGTTAGCCTAGAGCCATGGGCATCCGCAGATCTTTTTTCTGCAGGGGGTTGGGGGGCTCATTTTAAGGTCACCCATGCTCTGCATTTTTTCGACAATGTCATGAAGGGGAAGGGCTTAGTCATCACATAAAGTGGAGGCCAGGGTCCCCCTTATAGATCGTCCTTTAGAGCAGGCCAGGCCAGGGCAGGTCCACGTAGATTAGATCCCTCTTTACTTAGTCTTCTTACTCTTTTTTTTCACCTCACTGTGCCCATCAACGCAGCCTTATCAGTGCCCATCAAATGCAGCCTCATTGTACCCATCAAATACAGCATCACTGTGCCCATCAACGCAGCCTTATCCGTGCCCATCAAATGCAGCCTCATCAGTGCGCATCAAATGTAGCTTATCAGTGCCCATCAAATGCAGCCTCATTGTACCCATCAAATGTAGCATCACTGTGCCCATCAATGCAGCCTTACTGTGCCCATAAAATGTTGACTCACCAGTGCACATCAATGCAGCCTCACTGTGCCCATCAATGCAGCTTCACTGTGCCCATCAATACTGCCTCACTGTGCCCATCAATGCAGACTCACCAGTGCCCATCAATACTGACTCATTGTGTCCATTAATGTAGACTCACCAGTGCCCATCAATACTGCCTCACTGTGCCCATCAATGCAGCCTCACTGTGCCCATAAATACTGCCTCATTGTGCCCATCAATGCAGCCTCACTCTGCACATCAATGCAGACTCACCAGTGCCCATCAATGCAGACTCAGTTTGTGCCCATCATGGCAGCCTCATTCTGTGCCCATCAATGCAGACTCACCAGTGCCTGGATCACACAGGGAGTATCTCCCACTGTGTCACGGAGCTTGCGTCTGAATTCTTCGAGGGTGCTGTAACAAAGTCCCGCCCCCCCTTCTGTTCCATCTATCACAGAAGGAGCCCCCGGAGAATTCAGATGCAAGCTCCGTGACATGCGTGATGTACACAAGAGGAGGAGGGGAGAACTCTGCACTTGGATTGACCCTGTGCGCCGCTGCAGCAACAGCTCAAAGCGGCCCCAAGGCAGGCGGCCTACCGCAAGGACTGCTCCCGGACACCAGTGTCTTTGTGCCGACACCTATCTGAACCCTGGTTCTGGGGGGGGGCCTTGCCCCCCCTTGCGGATGCCCATGCCTAGAGCCCTTGTTCACACAGGCTTTAGCTTGTAGAAGAGCAGTGCATATGACTTATGGAAAGCATTTAGCAGCTTTTTTTTTGAAGCCTTTGGTTTGTTTCACACAGGTTTCAGCTTAAATAAGAGCAGTGTGAACAGCAAGCTTTGACAAAGCATTTGCAGCGCTTTTAGCAAGCTTTGTTGGATCTTTTAGGCTGGGTTCACACTAGGGTTAATTGGATGCATGTTTCCGCGCATCTAATTTGCACAGCAGGAGATTGTGACCAGCTCCCTATGCAGCTGGTTCACATATCTCCGCAGCGGCTCCGGTGCGATTTCACCAGGATTCCTGTGCGTCTTTTGGTCCAATGCAGGTCTGAATTCAGCCAAACATTCGGACTAAAATCGGACCTCAAACGGTGAATGAGTATGCACTTATATGTGAACCCAGCCTCAAAGTACCATTCAGATTTAGTTTGTAAATGTTGAACGCAGATCCTAATGGAAGTGTTGATTGCCACGTTAAACAAGCTGCTAGCAGGTTTCAGAATTTCCTGAAGCTTGTTGAAAACCTGCTAGCAGCTTGTCTACATTGGCAATCAACAGTCCCATTAGGATCTGTGTTTGACCTTTACAAACTGGGGTTTAAAGGTACTTTAACCACTTCAGCTTCGGAAGGTTTTACCCCCTTCATGAGCAGGCCATTTTTTGCTATTTACCACTGCACTACTTTAACTGATAATTGTGCGGTCATGCAATGCTGTACCCAAACTACATTTAGATTTTTCACACAATTAGAGCTTTCTTTTGGTGGTATTTGATCATATCTGTGTTTTTTGTTTTTGCAATATAAATGAAAAAAGACTCTAGAGTTTTGAAAAAATATATATATATTTTTTTTACTTTCTGCTACAAAACACATACAATAAAAAAATACAAAAATCTAATTTCTTTATAAATTTTGCCCAAAACATATTCTGCTACATGTTTTTGATTAAACAAAATCCCAATAAGTGTATATTGATTGGTTTTTCGTGAAAGTAATAGCGCCTACAAACTATGGTATATATACTGCAATTTTTCATTTATTAATACTACAAATGGGAGTGATCAGCAACTTATAATGGGAGTGCGACGGGCGATCTAAAACTGGCGCTGGGGGGGTGCTGACTAACTGTCACTGACATCACCAGTGACACTAATACGGTAATTAGTGCTAACACTATACATGGTCACTGTACTAAAGACACTGGCTGGGAAGGGGATAACATCTAGGGCGATCAAAGGGTTAAATGTGTGCCTCTTTGTTTGTTATCCCTGCTTTGCAGAGATAAGAAACAGAGAGATTGTTCTCTCTATACAGTACAGAGCCCTGTGTTGATTTGTCAACACAGGGCTTTGGGCTGATTGCACACAGCTGATCAGCAGGTCCCAGACATGAATCACTGGCTGGGCCTTGCTGACAGACTCCCGCTGTATACAATCACAGCAGATGTCAGCAGGGGGTGCACATGCATGTGCCCTAAACCCAGAAGCAGGCAGTTTACCTGTAAGTAAAATAATAATCTCCTAAACATGCACTGTTTAGATGTTAATCCACTGAGCAGCAGTCGGTGACATTATTTTAAACGGGTGGCATACTCATGCTGTACCTTCAGAGCTTTGTGCTGAGGCTGTGTGCATGCATGGAAGCGATGTCATCGCGGCTCGGCCATTCAAATGACCAGAGCCCTTGAACCCACAAGGAAGACCAGTTGAAGATGGAAGCCCTGTCAGCGGTGACAGCATGCCACTGAAGAGCTTTGTTTTAGGGTAAATCCCTCATAATGTTTTTATTTTTGTTTTCTTGGGGGAAAGTTTACTACTTCTTTAATGTACCACAAGTGTCTTTAAATGCTCAAAATTAGACATAAAAATAACACCAGGAAAAAATAATTATCCAGACTGGAACATTTTAGCTGATTCCCAGTTGTTCCTGGACCATTGAATTCTTTTTACACGATGACCACTTGGATTCCTCATATGTAGGGTTGCCACCTGTCCAGAATTCACCCAGACAGTTCGGGTTTGGAATCATGTGTCCGGGTTTCAGTCTGCCTGAAACCCAGACACATTATTCAGACTGGACTATGGCTTCCCAGCAGGGTTGCTGGCTGCAGTTGTCTAAGCTGGGAGTGTCTGTTACACTCTTTCACACTGCCCAATGCCAGCACTAACAACCCCCTCAAACACACAGATGAGAGAGGAGAGAGGGCTCGATCTGCACCTCTCCTTCTCCCCACCCCTACCCATCTGCATCTGCCCACACTCAAATCCCCGGCGCTGTGCCTCAGAAAAGAAAAGTTGGGGCCGGAAATTTGAAGTCCAGCAGCCTCAGATACATCTGGATAAGAGGCGCTGACTGCCAAGGGGTGAGTGAACTCACCATCCATCCCTATCTGTGACTGAAGTCTCTCCTTTTTCTCTCCTCTGAGTGAGTACACTAAGGTAAATCAGGGTTCTCAGAGCATCCCTTACATCAGAGTTCCCCTTTACACCAGAGGCCACAGTGTTCTCCCTTACATCAGAGTCCTCTCTGTACATCAGAGTTCTCAGTGTTCTCCCTTAAATCAGGGTTCCCAGAGCATCCCTTATGTCAGAGTCCCCAGAGTTCACACAGTTCTTACATCAGAGCTTGCAGAGTCCCCCCTTATAGTGAAAGGGAACTCTGCGAGTTCAGATGTAAAGGGGAACTCTGTGGACTCTGGTGTAAAGGGGAACTCTTGTTATTAACTTCATATGATTAGAAATGTTGTTTAATAGCAAAATATATGTATAGTTCATACTATAAAAAAAAAAATTAAGTGTGCGCTGCTAAAGTGTTCGGGTTTGACTTGAAGAAAAGGTGGCAACCCCACTCATATGGACCATATGGACTAACAACAACGTTCACCCCTCCAGAATAGGCCACTCCATTCCACTCCCTGTGGTGTCAGTCACACCACCTCAAGGGCTAGGCTAGCCACAGAAATGTGACTTCATTTATTAAATAATATAATTGTATTTTGAATACATTAGATTTTTGAGTTAGGATAAAACCATGAAAGATGAATTCTAAGCAGTCATGGGTTACTGTGCATAGCCTGCCAAATAAGCCTGTAGGACCAGCAATGTCCCATCTTAAAGCGGAGGTCCACCCTAAAGTGGACCTCCGCTCATCGGAACCCTCCCCCCCTCCGGCGCCACAATTGGCACCTTTCAGGGGGGAGGGGGGTGCAGATACCTGTACAGTACAGGTATTCTGCACCCACTTCCGGGATAGCTCTCTGCGGAAAGGGGCGTATATTACGCCCCTTTCCGCAAGTGTCCGCCCCTTTCCGCAAGTGCCCCGCTGCCTGCTGGGAAACACACAGATCCCAGAGGCAGCGGGGACCGTCCTTATTGCGCAGCGCGATTCGCGCATGCGCAGTAGGGAACCGGGAAATGAAGCCGAAAGGCTCCATTTCCTGATTCCCATACCCAAGATGGCGGCGGCAGCACCCGACATACGATCTACAGATCGGCTTTGGGTGCCGACATAGCGGGCGCGCTGGACAGGTAAGTGTCACTATTTTAAAAGTCAGCAGCTGCAGTATTTGGAGCTGCTGGCTTTTAAAAAAAAAAAAAAACGCGGAGTCCCGGTGGACTCCCGCTTTAAATCCTAAAGGCTCCCCTGTACACAGGGATGTGGGATGCACATGTGGGGTAGTTCAATAAAGTATTTGTGATCCTTTCCTAGTGTTGTGGTCATTCATACTGGAAAGCCATTCATCAGTTTTCTTGCTATGTTTGGTGTATGTAACAAATTCATGTAGCGCTTACGTGCGAAACTCTTAGATTCTGCTGCTATGGTAATGACAAATTTAAGACCAGGCTTTTTCTGCCACTTTGTTTTACAAGTTTAAATCAGTATTTTTTGCTAAAAAAAATACTTATAACCCCTAAACATTATACATTCTTTTCTTAGCAGAGGCCCTAGGGCAGGGATATGCAATTCCCATCATGCCTCTGCCTCTGGGTGTCATGCTTGTGGCTGTCAGCGTCTTGCTATGCCTCATGGAACTTGTAGTTCTGCGAAAGCTGGTGGGCTGCTAATTGCATATCCCTGCCCTAGGGAATAAAATAGCGAATGTTGTCATTTTTTTATGTTACATAGTATTTGCGCAGCGATTTTGCAAACACAATTTTTTTGTAAGAAATACACTTTGATGAATTAAAAAAAAAAAATACAATATTTAGTGCAATTTTTTTGTAACATGTCATGCTTTAAAATTCCGCATGCTGGTGGAATGGCGACAAACTACTATACTTAAAAATCACTATAGGCAACACTTTAAGTGCCTTTACAGGTCACTTGTTTAGAGTTACAGAGGAGGTCTAGTGCTAGAATTATTGCTCTTGCTCTAACGTTTACAGTGATACCTCGCATGTGTGGTGCAAATGAAATTTACATATGCGCGAGCGACTTACGTATGCGCTCACTTTTGCACGTGAGCACGGACAGGATGGGGGGCTCTTGAGATTTAGTTTTTTTTCTTATTTATTTCACTTTTTATTTTTACACTGTCCCTTTAATTTTTATTTTATTTTTTTACATTACTTTGATTGCTATTACAAGGAATGTAAACATCCCTTGTAATAGAAGAATGGAGGACAGGTCAAAAAGACCCCAAATCTCCCTTTTACTTTTAAAAGCAAAAGATTTAAAAAAAACTTGTTTACTTCCATCCAGGACTGGAAGTGATGTCATGATTTCACTCTGGCCCTCCAAGGCCATAGAGGTGAGCAGGGGTGGACTGACAACTCATGGGGCCCCCGGGCAATAGGAGATTATGGGGCCCCCAGGCAATCCGAGATTATGGGGCCACACAGTATATACACACACAGTATACAATCACACAGTATACACAGACATGTTTCTATTGGCTGAGAAGGTACTGGAGAGGTGGGGCAGCTATAATCTCAGGATTTTTAGACCAAAAGGATGTCGGTAAGGGACATTTCAGAGACAGATGTAAAGAAAAACACAGATTTTTACATACTGTCACTGGTTTTACTGAGGCTGTAAACCCTGATGGGGCCGCCTAGTGGCTCGGGGCCCTCGGGCAGTGCCCGAGTGGCCCAATGGTCAGTCCACCCCTGGAGGTGAGCCGGCAGCACTGTTGGATCGTTTCTCAGGCAGACAGAAGCAGTAAGCCAGAGAAACACCGGCGGGAAGGGTGGGGAAGGGACATCCCTTCCAGCACCTTCTAAAAGTGTTCTAGCAGCTCTTGAGCCGCTCAGACCGCTTTCATGAGAAAGCCAGCTGCTGGTGTAACAACATATTTGGCGACCCATCGCCTCTTGCTACGGAAGTGATGTTCCATTGCCGCCATCTTGCTACACCCCACACTCGTCCACAGTAAGGATACACTAAGAAGGGGTAAAGCGGACATGTGGTTACACCCACCTGAGTTTTGCATTTTACACGTATTTATAACAGTAAACAGTTATAAGAGTAAAGTCAGTTTATATAGTGAAATACAGGACTTACAAGTCCATCTGACTACTTAGATCTTGAATTTTAAAAGCAGCGGCATCTCTGCTTATCTCACAGGTTTGCTAATCTGACAGAAATTCTCTGCTTTTAAAATCCAACATCTAAGCAGTCAGACGGAGTTCTAAGTCCTGCATTTCACTATAGAAACCCACTATCTCCTACACTATCCACTTTAACCACTACAGATCCGCGCTATTGCCAAATGACGGCATTAGCGCGGACCTACATTTCCGGGACTACGTCTATTGACGTAGTCCCGGTTACGAGCGGCCTGCACGCCCCCTGAGGGGCGCGCGCGGCGCGCTCTGTGATCGGCGAGTCCGTGAGACTCGCCTGATCACCGATCCGTGTAAGGGGTCGATCCCGACCCCTTATCACGTGATCAGCTGTCAGCCAATGACAGCTGATCATGTGATAGAACGGAGCCGGTAATCGGCTATTATTCCTCCTCGCGCTGACAGCGCGAGGAGAGAAAAAAAAAGCCGATCGCCGGCGGCCGTGATCGGGACATCAGTCCCGATCACGGCCATCAATACAAGGGACCACCTGCCACCTGCCTGTGCCCACCTGCCTCCCGCAGTGCCATCCTGAAATAAAATAAAAGCAAAAGTAAGTGCCCCCCGTCAGTGCCCATAGTGCCCACAGTGCCACCCACAGTGCCACCCACAGTGCCACCCACAGTGCCACCCAATCTGCCTCAAAGGTGCTGCACCCCAGTGCCGCCCATCAGTGCCCAGCAGTGCCGCCCATCTGTGCCCAGCAGTGCCGCCCATCAGTGCCACCTATCAGAGCCACCTATCAGTGCCACCTATCAGTGCCCATCAGTCCCATCTATCTGTGGTACCTATCAGTGCCCATCCGTGCCACCCATCCGTGCCACTTATCCGTGCCACCCATCCGTGCCATCTTATCTGTGCCCATCTTTGCCCATCAGTGCCGCCTTATCTGTGCCCATCGGTGCCGCCTTATCTGTGCCTATTAGTGCCGCCTTAACTATGCCTATCAGTGCCCACCGGTGCAGCCCATCAGTGCCCACCAATGCAGCCCATCAGTGCCCACCAATGCAGCCCATCAGTGCCCACCAATGCAGCCTATCAGTGCCGCCTAATCAGCGCACTTCAATGAAGGAGAAAAATGACCCGTTTGCAAAATTTTATAACAAACTATTAAAACATGATTTTTTTTTTTTTTTGCATCTTTTTTTGTTTGTTTAGCAAAAAATAAAACTCCGAGCTGTAACTAAATACCACCAAAAGAAAGCTCTATTTGTGGGAAAAAAATGATAAAAATTTCATTTGGGTACAGTGTTGTATGACCGCGTAATTGTCACTCAAAGTGCATCAGCGCTGAAAGCTGAAAATTGGTCTGGGACTGAGGGGGGTTTAAGTGCCCAGTAAGCAAGTGGTTAAACAATCCCTGAAAATCTTTTTCTTCAGAAAGGCCTACCCTGCCCCCACCTGTACTTTTATTTTCTCCATCAGCTCATTCCCCACCCCTGGTGGCACCTCTACCCCCCCACCCAATGTCTGCCCGGTCGGTCCAGCCGTACTCCGGATCGAATAAAGTAAACTGTGCCTTTATTTTCTCAACTGAAAAACCTCACATCACAAAAATCACAGCAGCAAAGGAAAAAATACAGAACAAAAATACTGACGCGTTTCACGCTAAAATTAGCGCTTACTCATAGCTGATACTATGTCTATACTTACCTGCTCTGTGCAAGGGTTGTGCACAGAGCAGCCCAGATCCTCATCTTTTGGGGTGCCCCACCGGCGCTCCAGGCCCCTCCTTTTTATCGGGTGCCCCATGGAAATCCGCTGTCCCTGAGGGCACCTGTGTGGGCGCTCTCCCGAGTACCGCTGCTGTGTCCATTGACACAGACAGCGGGGTTTCGGCCCCCGCCCCCCGACTCCAATGTCACTGGATTTGATTGACAGCAGTGGGAGCCAATGGCTCCTGCTGCTATCAGTCAGTCCAATGAGGAGTGAGACAGCGGCTTTAGCCACTGCGCTTGTGCACATCGCTAGATCGGAACAGGCTCAGGTAAGAAAGAGGGGGGCTCTGGGGGGAGCTGCGGCGCAGAAGGTTTTTCACCTTAATGCATAAAATAAGATAAGGTGAAAAACGATGAGGCTTTACAACCACTTTAGGTAAAAAAAAAAAAATGTAAAAATGATTTTGTTTACATTTTTGAGGCCCCCCACCCCCACATATATACACATACGCATATATGCATGCTTCGGGAGCACCTATGCATGAAAACGCCGATTGCGATACACATTTTACATATCGCCGTGCACGCAGGAGTGAGAGCCATAATTCTAGCGCCAGACCTCCCCCGTAACACTAAACTGATGAGCTATAGGGGACTGTTAAAGCGTCGCCTATAGAAAATATAGGGTTCTGATTTGCCGCCATTTCACACGTGCACACAAATTCAAGTTGTGACATTTTGGGTTTTATTTACTCGGTGCAACCTCGTCTTTTATATTTTGTGTGTCATAAAAAATTGGAACTACCGCTATTTTATTCTCTAGCTTGTCTTATAGCTCCCAACTGTCCCTGATTTGGAGCAATGTTCCTCCGTCCCTTTTTCCTCCTCATTTGTCCCTCATTTTGGTGTGATCTATATAGGTGTATTTACGACTAAGCCTAAAGCCTCATATACACGATCGGACTTTATACAAACTTTCCCGTGGATTTCTGTACAAAGGGTGTTGCCCGTGAACTTGTTAAGCATACACAAAATCTGACTTTTTCAGCCAACTTTCACCAAATCACGTGGTTTTTCTGCTCTTTACCGCCACCTTTGGTCAACTTCTGTATTGTTGTCTGATCTTTTGCATTGGTTCTGAGCATGCGTGTTTGTAAATGCCGATGGTTTTCTGTACACACGATCGGACTTTGCTCCATCGTATTTATGTTATCCAAAAGTTTGTCTGTTCGCATAGCCAACATTTGTCCGATGAAAACCGAAAAAGTTTGTCCGATGGAGCGTACACAAGGTTGGGTGTTACCTTAAAACAGCTAATTTGCATGTTTGTTGTCAAAAAGTTTTTACTTTTTGCTATAATAAATATCCCCAAAAATATATAAAGAAACAAATGTTTTCCTCAGTTTAGGCTGATATGTATTATTCTACAAATTTTTGGTAAAAAAAAAAAAAAAATCGCAATAAGTTTATATTGATTGGTTTGCACAAAAGTTATTGCGTCCACAAAATAGGGGATAGTTTTATGGCAATTTTTTAATAATTGTTTTATTTATTAGTAATGTTGGCGATCTGTGATTTTTATCGTGACTGCGACATTAGTACACATTGGACACTTTTAACAATATTTTGGGACCGTTGGCATTTATACAGCGATCAGTGCTATAAAAATGCATGGATTATTGTAAAGGATACTGTCAGGGAAGGGGTTAAACACTAGGGGGCGATGAAGGGGTTAAGTGTGTCCTAGGGAGTGATTCTAACTGTGGGGGGGATGGGCTTCCACTGACATGACAGCGAGCACTGTTTCTGATGACAGGGAGGGGGTGATCTCTGTCATGTCACAAGACAGAACGGGGAAATGCCTTGTTTTACAGAGGCATCTTCCTATTCTGCGGCTCAGTGACACGATCCCCGGGATACTGGCAGACATTGAGTCCGCGGGTCCTGCGGGCACGGTCACGCTGTACATGGCGTGCGTGCCCGCTAGCCCTGCCAATTAAAGGGGATGCACAGGTGCGCCCATTTGCCCATCGCTGCCATTGTGACGACGTATAGTGGCGTGTGGCGGTCAGAGGATGGTTAAGGGGCGTGGCATGGGGCGTGTCCTATGCCTACCTACTTTTTGCTAATCGGTGTCCCTCTTTCCCATCTCAGGAAGTTGAGAAGTATGATGTCTGCTTCCTGAAAACATATAATGCTCTGGCAGTGAAAGGGCTGAGTGATGAGGCAGCCCTGTGATCCTGCGGACTGTGTACACCTGTATATGAAGGTGTGATAATCAGCAAGGCTCAGCCGTAAAGTGAGGTGTTAAATTCCCTATTGTATGAGTGGAGCGGTTTATACCCCGCACACATCTACACTGCGGACACACCCCCCCTCCTCCATCACTACATCAATCAGTGACAAGGCCTCGCACACAAAAGCCGCGTCACAGCAGCGTACTGCCGCTAGGCGGCGCCTATGAAAAGCGCTCTTTGTAGCGCGACACTCTTTCTTTGCGGCCTGTGGCAACGTCGGCACGCTCGCTGCACGGCTCCTCCCTTTCTCCTCGCATGAAGATGGCCGGCGGGGTGAGTAATGTCGGGTCCGGGGAAATCTGACAACATCGGACGGCTGGGGCCATGGCCGAGCTCTGCAGGCGGGTGGGCCGGGCTGCGGTGTTTCCTATGTACATAGCGAGGGGGTTATTGTGTGTGTTGTAGACGGCGGAGAGGAGCCGCTACTAGGAATAAAGACACCCCCCCCCCTCCCCGGAACTGAGAGCCAGCTCCGCTGTGTATGAGGGAGAGCCGGAGCATTGTGAGTGACGGACCGCATAGAGGAGCCCAGCCGGCTTCTCCGCTCTATGACCTGTGTATTGGGGCCTGTCTATTGTGTGTTTCTCCCAGACCTCCAATACGCAGAGAGGGGTCCCCTCCATTGTATGACATGTACTGAGAGGGGGGTGTCCCCTCCATTGTATGACATGTACTGAGAGGGGGGTGTCCCCTCCATTGTATGACATGTACTGAGGGGGGTGTCCCCTCCATTGTATGACATGTACTGAGGGGGGGTGTCCCCTCCATTGTATGACATGTACTGAGGGGGGGGTGTCCCCTCCATTGTATGACATGTACTGAGGGGGGGGTGTCCCCTCCATTGTATGACATGTACTGAGGGGGGGGTGTCCCCTCCATTGTATGACATGTACTGAGGGGGGGGTGTCCCCTCCATTGTATGACATGTACTGAGGGGGGGGTGTCCCCTCCATTGTATGACATGTACTGAGGGGGGGGTGTCCCCTCCATTGTATGACATGTACTGAGAGGGGGGTGTCCCCTCCATTGTATGACATTTACTTTGTGTACTGAGGGGTCTTCTGATTTCATACAAGTAGAGGGGTCCCTGTGATCTTCATAGACTGATCATTGTATGACTGGCACTCTGGGCTCTATCAGCTCCCCCCTCTCCTTCCCAATACTCTGGAGCTGGTAATACATGGATTGAAAAATGAATGAGAAATTCAAACATTGCAATTCAAACTTCCATTGATCTAAAACACTGTATCCCAAATGTTGCATTGGGAGTTTGCCTTTCCCCAATTTGAATGAACATTCCTGTTTTGTGTTGGGATGGGTTTTTTTTATTCAACATTAAAGCAGGGTTCCACCCAAAAGTGGAAAATTCTGCTTTTTGGAATCTCCCTGGTGTCACATTTGGCACCTTTCGGGGGGCGGCGGATACCTGTCTAATCCAGGTATTTGCTCCCACTTCTGGGCATAGGTGCGCAATATGCGCGGATATCTACGCCATGTCCAACACCTCCTCTGTCCCCCGCTGTCCTCTGGGAGACACACAGGTCCCGGAAGAGGATTGGGACTACTCTGCAAAACGATTGCACAGAGCAGGGAAGTATAAATGGTATATTTTTTTTTTCTTAAAAGAAAAAAGGATGAACTTTTAATGCCACTTTAACATTCTTAATTGTCAACCATTTAACCTGCTAAAAATAAGTTGACGTTTGATATCCCTTTTATCTAAGGCTTTTCCATACAGGGTTTTGCTTTTTTTTATGCTCTTAAACTTTTCTCATAGGCATTTAAGGTTTACCAGATTTAATTCTTGACCTGAATAAAAATGGCTGCTTCTGATCTCTGCCATGGATCAGTGCATAGGTTACCTGGTCTCTGGTTAGCAGAAGCATTGTAGTGGTTTTATGCAATTAGATTGGATTTAGCTCGCATCTACTTGGCTCTTTCTGGAGGTTTTTTTTTTTTTTTTTTACTAGGCATTACAAATGGGTTATCTATTTATAATGCCTAGTAAAAAAACTGGTTAGACTCCAGAAAGCTAAGTAGTTGTGATCTAAATACTTGATAGCTGTAGCATTGCTCAGTCTGGTGTAAGGACCTGGTTCTAAAACATGTCAAGTGATGAACCCATGAGCTAATGCCTGATTGTAGCATCTATAGCTAGGTGTGTCTTGGCCATGGTGTCATAGAACACACCTAGCTATAGATGCTGTCTAAGGTGTCGCAAGTAATTGGTTAAAGAATGAAAAATGCATTTTTTGTATATGCAAAACAGATCTGGGGATCTTGTGAGTCGGCTTTTGGTATCTTAACCGATTCAGATCCACGCTATAGCCAAATGACTGCTACAGCGCTGACTTTGCTGTGCTCCAGCGGCCTGCGTGCTTCCTGTGATCGAGTCTGAGACGCTCTGGATCAGATGTGTCGATCCCAACCCCTTACCACATTGTCAGCCCATGACAGCTGATCATGTGATACTTTTTTTTCTCCTCACACTGATGGCGTGAGGAGAAAGTCGATCACTGTCAAAGGGACATCGGTCCTGATGGAGAGCAGCCGCCAGATCATCTGTGCCACCTGCCTGTACCCCCTTATTGGGACCCATTAGTGCAACCTCATCGGTGCATATCAACTAAGGAGAAAAATTACAATTGTGAAACATGATTTTTTTTTCTTTCAAACTTTTTTTTTCTTTAGTGAAAAATCCCAGTGGTGAATAAATACCACCAAAAGAAAGCTTTGTGTGAAAAAAACATTTCATTTGGGTACAATGTTGCATGGCCGCGCAATTGTCATTCAAAGAGTGACAGCACCAAAAATTGGTCTGGGCAGGAAGGGGGATTTAAGTGCCTGGTAAGCAAGTGGTTAAAAATACCACTAAGGCACTTCAGACTTTCTTGTAAACCTTTTGCAGAGAGACAACAAGGAAGCTTCTGTTGCCAACTTTTACAGTTGGCTGGTAATCATGCTCATCCCCTGTTTCAGTACACGTCACCCAAAAATATACTTTGCATATGTGAGGTCATTGTCCTAAGTGCACTTGGTGAGTCTAACACCCGGGCAGCTAGTATTGGCAGCCCACACCTTTCTCTTCTAAAAGGTTTGCTTTAAAGTCTGCTGTTTACAGGCATCAAACGCTGATCATCTCACCTGCATTCAGAGTCAGAATTCTATTTATCCTCATGACGGTTGGAGGCTCTGCAGGACATTGGCTCAGCAGATGGTTACTTGTCCTTGTGATGGCTTCAGCCATCATGGTGAGACAGGCCTAAAGATGGATTGCAGATGCAGTAGACTTTTAATGGCAGTTCTAGATTGTGTAAAGCTGGATTTGTTCTTTGCAGATTTAATTATTTTTTTTTTTCTCTTCTGTTGCAGACTTTGTACACGTACCCTGATAACTGGAGGGCATACAAGCCCCTCATCGCTGCTCAGTATTCTGGGTTTCCTATAACTGTTGCATCCTCTGCCCCAGAGTTCCAATTTGGTGTGACAAACAAAACGCCAGAATTCCTAAAGAAATTTCCTCTGGGGAAGGTGAGTTATGATGACTTTGCGTATTGGGTATTACAGGCTGTCTTAAGTGTCATTATTTGGGCTAGCTATGATGCAATAATGTTTAATGGGTCTTAAAGAGGAAGTAAACCCTGATGGGTTTACTTCCTTTCATTCTCTGCAAAGGTTAGGCATAATGAACTACTATGCATCGCATAGTAGTCTATTATGTGTCACTTACCTGACACAGGAGCCAGCGAGGTCACCGCTGTCCCCTGTAGTGCAGCACATCCATCTTCTCTGTGGGTCTCGCTGCTCTGCCGCTGTCATTCGGCGAAGCCGTGATTGCGTCACTCCCGCGCATGCGCACGGGGCCGCCACTCGCGGCATATCGCCGTTGACCGCGGCGCACTCAGTGCGCCTGCGCGCCGCTGTCTACGGCGCATGCGCCGTAGACAGCGTTGCCTGTCTATCGGCAAATATCTCCTAAACCGTGTAGGTTTAGGAGATATTTCTTGAACCTACAGGTAAGCCTTAATCTAGGCTTACCTGTAGGTCAAAGTGTGTTGTAAGGGTTTACAACCACTTTAATAATTTGTTGTGGTAAGCAGTGTGACATCGAAATCCTAAATATCGAAAATGCCAAAACATTGATCCAATACTGCAGTATGTATTTTTTTTATTTGCATTTTTTGCCAGGGTGGATTTGATTTAAATAGTCTGGTTTAAATCACTAGTAAAAAGGCTTGATTTAAATCTGCTCTTCTATAACCCTTCCCACACAGGAAGTGTTGGGCAAGCTGTGGGTGTTTGCAAAGTGTACTTTTGTTTGTCTGTGTTTTTTTTTTTTTGTTTTTTTTTTACCTGTCTGGCGTTGGCAAGCGTTCCACTGTGCTCAGTAGTTTGTTTTGGCAGTCATGGCGCACATGCATTAGCTAAAGCCCAGCTGGACCACAGTAGCCTTTATCTGGGCGCACAAAGATTTGCGTCAGACGTGGATACAGCCACGCTCGTTCGCCAGGACTACATGCGCACGCACAGAACATTCCTGTGGACAGCCAGCTTATTTAAGCTGTGTGCCAAGCATGCAGTGCTTCCAGAAGGCAGTTGTGGGACACAGAGCAGACTGTGAACAGGCACTTGCAGCAGTTCATGGCTCCTTACCCGGGTCACGAGTGTCGCCAAGTGTTGCTTGGCATTATTGTTGCATAGGGGCTTGGTGAGCCCTATTAAAGGGTCTCCCTTCTGAGGTGTTTTTCTACCACACCCAAGTAATTTTTGTGGCTAGTAAGTGTCTTAAGAGTGGGACTAACACTACAGGGGAGGGCACTCCTATGTCAGTAGTTCCTGACTAACCCAGTCCTTTCCCCTGGAGGACCAGAGGCTTCCAAGCAATCTGAGCCACTGTGACTTTCTGGTATTGTGCCTACAGTTAACACTGCTGCTTTCCTTTTATCACCAAGGATGAACTGTGCTCGGCCCTAGCTGTTAGAGCACAGGATTGCTGACAGGATTTCCTCCATCTCGCACAGCGACAAGAAGCACGACAGATCACCCCCGCCCCCCGGAGCTTTAGTTTGGAGCAGGAATGGGTTGAGAAATGGGGAAGAGCTAAAAGTTCAGGATTCTGTTGAGGGCTTGGTGGGTGAGTCTGCTTCTGAACAATCTGGACAAAAATGTAGTTTGTCTGCCTCAATTGCATAGGCTTTTCATCCTGACTCTTACCAAAATGGTTCGTTCTGCCTTTAAGTTGCCTCTTGCAGAGGTGACTGAGCCCCCCCCCCCCCCCCCCCCTATTCTCTTGGGATCCCTGAGTGATTGTACAGGTTCTTGTATCCGAAAGAGCAAACTTTTTTTGCGGGTTAAAAACCAAGCCGTCACAAGGCCCATTTTTGGACCCATGATACCTGAACCAGTATCTACTAATCCAGTCCTTTCGGCTGGGGTCTGTCAGCTCAATTGTAGCCTTGCTCTAGATGGGAGACTTTTTAGCCTCCATCGGTATAAGGTTCGTATTTACATGTACCTATCTTTCAGCCTCATCAGAGGTTCCTGTGATTTGCAATAGTGGAACGTCATTTTCAGTTTGTGGCTCTACCCTTCAGGCTTGCTAGTGTTATTACACAAAGGTCCTAGCACCAGTACTGGGTCTTTTTAAGTGTCTAAGGGACCTGGTGCTTGGGTATCTGGATGACCTCCTGCTCAGAGATCACTCATTACAGGCTCTAGAACGGCGCATAACATGCACAGTGTGGTTGAAAAGCTTGGGCTCAAGGTCTAAAGTATTTAAAGCGGAGCTCCACCCTAAAGTGGAGCTTCCACTCATTGGAACCCTCCCTCCCCCCCTCCGGAGCCACAATTGGCACCTTTCAGGGGGGAGGGGGGTGTACAGGTACCTGCACCCACTTCCGGCATAGATATCCGCAGAATCTACGGATATTTACGCCCCTTTCCGCAGGTCCCCTGCTATCTGCTGGGAAACGCACGGATCCCAGAGACAGCGGGGACCATCCTTATTGCGCAGCGCGACTCGCGCATGCGCAGTAGGGAACCGGAAATGAAGCCGCAAGGCTCCACTTCCTGATTCCCATACCCAAGATGGCGGCGGCAGCACCCGAGACGATCGAGAGATCGGCTTCAGATGCCGACATCGCAGGCGCGCTGGGCGGGTAAGTGTCCTTATTTTAAAACTCAGCAGCTGCAGTATTTGTAGCTGTTGGCTTTACAAAAAAAAAAAAAAAAACGGTGGAACTCCCGCTTTAAGTATGATGCTAGATAGTTCCAAGCAAGAGTATTCTTGTCACCGGCAAAGATCTGTGCCCTGAAGAATTGGGTGCGTCAGATGAAGGGCACCAGACAGCCCTCCATTTGTCTGAGTCTTCTACAGAGGATGGTAGCCTCTGAGGTGGTGCCCTATACCCAGTTCCATTCCAGGCAGCCTCTCTAGCAAGGCATCTTGTTGGCTTGGCACAGGAGAGGACAAGCTCTGGATTATGCAATGTTCTTATCTCCTTGGGAATGCTTAAGCCTAAACAGGTGGTTCCAGGATCAGAGCCTGCAAAAGGGAAGATCCTTCCTCCCGCTAACTTGGAGAGTACTGACTACAGATGCCAGTCTCTCAAGCTAGGGAGTGACCCTAGAGGGGCTCACAGCTTGATGGGAAATGGTAAAGGACAGTACAGATCCTGCCCATCAACGTCCTGGAATTAGACAGTATGACTGGCCATATGGTCATGGACGGTGGAACTTCCGGACTGCCCTATCAGGCATTGGACAAAGCCACTGCGGTGGCCTATATAAACCAACGAGGTGGTACCAGCAGTCATGCAGCTCTGAAGCAGGTGAACCACATACTGGCCTGGGCAGAGGGACATGTGCCGATTCTATCGGGAGTACAGAACTGGCAGACAGGTTATCTCAGCCACCAGCAGATCTGCTTGGGAGGATAGTACCTACACCCAGGGGTGTTCCAGTAAACTTGCCAATGTTTGGTATGGCCAGAGGTGTCTGCCCTAGTGAATGCTAGAAAAGCTGTCACTAGGAACATCTATCATAAGGTCTGGAAGGCTTGTACCGTTTGGTGTGAAGTAGAGCTGGGCGATTTTTCTAAAAAAAAAAACTCTCTTCATGATTCCAATTGTTTTCCTTTTCTTTTTTTTTTTTTTTCTTTTTTTTTTCTGGACACAGCGCTGGTCCTGAGGAGCTGCAGGCAGGAGTTTTTAGGCGAGGCCGCGGCTTCGGCCTAGTCCGGCATTTGGCCTCGTGGACTAGGCCAAAGCCGCGGCCTTGCCTAAACACCTGCCTGCAGCACCTCAAAACCGGTGCGGTGTCGGGGCCGGGCCTGGTGAAGAAAAATCGGTTTGCTGAATTCCTCAAATTTTGAATCTATTTGACCTCTCAACTCAAGATTTAAATCGTGTTTTTTTTTTTTTTTTCCCCTCCAGCCCTAGAGAGAAGCCAGACAACGGCATCCTTGGAAATACGTGAGTGGGAGAATTCTCTTTTCTACAGTCGGCTGTAGAAATCAACTCGGTATTCTACCAAAGGCCTCTAGCCTCCCATTCACTGGTCTGACCCTTTTTATGCAGGGGGCAACTCTTGCTTCCCCCATTAGGGCACCTATGTGTCCTTGGGACTCGAACTCAGTGCTGTCTGTTACAGAAACAACCATTTGAGACCATCATGGAAATTCCATTAGACTTGCTGTCAGGCAAGCTAGCCTTTCTGATGGCTATCGCCTCGGCTAGAAGGGTTTCCGAGTTGGCAGGTCTTTCATGCAGGGAACCATACTTGAGCCTTCACCATGAGTCATGTTACGACCTGTTCCTTTTTTTGCCAAAAGTGGTTATTTTGCACAAGCCCCCCCCCCCCCCCAGAAAGGGCAGGCAGCTTCCATTGCCAATTAAGTCTGATTGGTCATTAGGCCTATGGTCTGAAACGTAAAGCTCCTCCCTTCAGGGTGAGAGCTCATTCTATCAGGGCTGTAGGAACCTCCGATGGCGAAAAGCCCAGGGTATCTGTGGCTCAAATTTTGTAAGGCTACTACCTGTTCAGTGCATTATATCAAGTGGACGTTCGAGCAACCGAAGATTTGGCTTTAGGCTGCAGTGCACTGCGGGCTGCCATGCAAGGTCTGGCTATTTGGCAGGGTGTCTCCCTCCCCTTAAGGCTATTGCTCTGGGACATCCCAGCAAGTAATGAATATTATCCTGACTCTGTCCCATGATGTATGAAAAAAGAAAATAGGATTTCTTTGTCATATCTGTAAAATCTTTTCTTTCAGTACATCATAGGACACAGATCCCCCACCCCCCCTTTTTTTTTTTCCATTTTTACTGTGAAATTGTTTATGCATCAATGTAGTGCATGTTATCCCAGCTTGCAGAGCTTGGATTCATTGAATGAGTTTACCACAAATGTAAATATTGCAGAATATACAGCCTTATGCTACATAAGATCCATTTAATGCTGACAAAAACTAAATTGTATCTTAAATGGGGAAACTCTTTAGTTTTCCGCTCCAAAAGCATTTTATTAAAATTAATTTGATCAAAAAAGCTTTAAAATCAAACTTTATTTTTATTTATTTTTTCCCCAGTTGATCTACCCTGGTCTTTGCACATTTTTGATATTTAGGTTTTTGTATTGCTGCTTTATCGCACTTCATGTCTGCTTTTCGTATCAATTGCTGAGTCACAGCTTTTCCTGTTTTATATCCCAGCGCAGACTTTAATGTTTGAGCTGGTCCAACTGAGGGGTAGACTAATGGCAGCCCTAGGTTTAATAAGCTAAAGGAAAGCTGTAATGAAAGGAAGCTATTGGTTGCTATTGCTGGTCACTTTGTCAACATTTTAGTTACCTTTCTGTCCTACTGCAATACTTCTGAGATAGTCAGTCAGCCTGAACAAGTGTGCAGATCAGGAATGTCAGATTGAAGCCAGAACCCTTCTTTTTCTTTTTTATATATCATGTTCTACCAGTATGAGCAGCACAAAAACATTTTTTTTTCCTTCATAGAGGGTTCACAAAAACAGCCTCCACACTGAGTTTTTTTGTAGTTCCTTTTGTGTTCTAAATGGTCTCCTGGGAGCTTGAACAGAATGCTCCCTGGATTCCTGAAAGCCCTGTCAGTTTATATTTGTGTCCCTGCTAGAGGGTTTTACCGTTTATCCTAAAAAAGAAAACGGAACAAGAATTGATATTTTACATATCAATTTTTTTTTTTTTTTTATGGCTGAAATTTTCACCTTGAACAAGTAAAATGTTTTCTTTCTTGATCGAATGGTTTTTGTTCCCTGTTTTTTAGGTTCCAGCATTTGAGGGAAATGACGGCTTCTGTCTGTTTGAGAGCAGTGCCATTGCTCACTATGGTATGAAATCCTTTGTTTCAGCATATGTATTTATAGTACTAGTCTTCATTGCACATCTGTTCTGTCTCCATTACTTGTGATTAGAAGGTTGGTTGTCTGCTTTTTTCAACCTGGTGTAAAAAAATTTTGAAGGCTAAAGTTGTTTATGGCTGCTGCTAAGAAATACAGTATGACTGAAGACAATTACTGGAGGCTGACTTATTGATCTTAGTAAGAATGGGAGGAACACAAAGTGGTGTGCTGCATTTTGTTCCTCTTTGAAAAGGATTGTGAAGGATTGGTTTTAATGTGAGAAGTGCACCCTGTAGTTCAGGGCCCAGCATGGTCTAAATGGTTTGGGGGGGTATTCTTTTGGGAAGTGCAACCCAAGATTGCACAGCAGTATATCTAGATCTATCTCTCACATTGTAAGCACCAAGAGCAGGGAACATACATGAGCCATGTTAGACCATTAACATACTAGCATGTTTTTGAAGTGTGGGAGGAAACCTACGCAGGCACAGGAATAACATGCAAACTCCAGGCAGATGGTGCTATGGTTGGGATTTTAACAGACAACCCTGTTGCTGCCAGGCAGATGTGCTAACCACTGTGCTGCTCCACATATTCCGTTTTGTTGAAGCAAGTGTTGCACATGTTCTATGGAATCCAATGGTTGTCAAATCAGTGTTTCTAAGTATGTAACTCCTAAAATGTCTCTTAAAGCTCATGAGTTGCAGTAACTGTAAATGAGGGTCCTAAAATTATTGCTCCAGCGTGTGCAATGGTGTTGCTCAACTGTTTATATCCCATGTTCCTATGTGTGCGGGGTTAATAAAAGTCCTTGTTTAAAAAAAAATTTTTTACTACATTTCTATTACAGGGGGGGGTAACACGCCTTCCTTGTGGCAGGTACTTTTTTTTTAGTTGTGCAGTGGTAATCTATTAAACCAATTGAGCACAGGACTGGGATTACAACAGCTGAGGGCAAGTACTTGGAGCTGAGCACTTTCCTGTTTTATCTCCTATAAGTAGGAGAGTGGTAACGTCAGAGCAGGGTTGCATTGATTCCTTTTTCATTTTATTGAAGTGGGTTTGAGTTCTGACTTGATAAAGATTTGACTAAACGGTTATCATCCTGCACAGATTTTGAAAGATAACATTTGCCATCTTATCTACACATAAAGTAACCATATTTTATTTTTATTTTTCTCCTCTGTCCACAGTGGGTAATGATGAACTCCGTGGAACTTCCCGCTTAGATCAGGCTCAGATAATTCAATGGGTCAGCTTCGCAGACAGTCACATTGTCCCTCCGGCCAGTGCCTGGGTTTTCCCAACTCTGGGGATCATGCAATTCAACAAACAGGTATTTCTAAGTGTTTTGGTTATCGTGGTTTGCAAATGGCAGCACTAGGGATTTCTGCAGATCTTGTTCAGGTGTTTTTCCCCTTCCTAAAAGTAATCTTTCTCAGAGTAGAGAAGTATTAGAACCTCAGTGGAGTTTTTTGCACTTTGCATCCATCACGGAGAATGGCTGCCTCCTCTGTTTCAGTTGGCAGATGTCAAGAGTAATCCGGGGGGGACCCGGTGTAAATGTGACAATTCCCCATTAACATTTCGCTGCTAGGTTTGTACATTGTATGGACCTGACAGCAGGAGTTTTCGCACACAATCTGGTGACTGCAGCCTGTCAGGTGGAATGCATTCAAGTTGCTCCACTGCTGTCAGATTTCCTCCACACACCCCTGGTACTGCATTGCATTACATTCCGGTTAAGCAAAAAAAACTTTTGTTGGCAAAGCTACACCCAAGCACATAAAAGTTCTGCAACAGCTAGAAGGCTGCCAGTTTGACACCTGTGCTCTAGGTGTCTTTCAGAAAATATTTTTTTGGGGAGGGGGGGTGGGGGGGGCATGTTTATGTAATCTTCAGACCCAAAATGATTAAGTGTTAAAAAACTGCTTTGGCAGCGCAAGGGTTAACTTACTAAAATGTTTATTAAAGCCATTATTCGTGGAAGTAAGGGAGATGAGTGAAACTGTCTACTTGTATGAACTTTGAAAGCAACTGCCATATTTGACTGATTTAAGTAACCAGGTCTGTTTGCATTGTTCAAGGCCACAGAACAAGCCAAGGAGGAGGTGAAGCATGTTCTGGCTACTCTGGATTCCCATCTGCAGACAAGAACTTTTCTGGTGGGGGAGAGAGTCACCCTGGCTGACATCACTGTAGCATGCTCCCTGCTTTGGCCGTATAAACAGGTATGAATTTTTTTTCTGAGAATGGATTACTTTTTAAAGTAGTTTACGCACTAAAGTACCACTACCAAACTTTGGTTTGTGGTTCTTTCAGAACAAATCCTTATATTTTTAGATATTTTAAAATGGATACCAGCTGGTATATCATAGCTGTAACTAATATATAATTCTCTTCTCAGGTCCTGGAGCCTTCCTTCCGTCAGCCTTATGGAAATGTCACAAGATGGTTTGTGACGTGTGTGAACCAGCCCCAGTTCCATGCTGTGTTGGGAGAGGTGAAACTCTGCGATAAGATGGCTCAGTTTGATGGTAATTGTCCTTGTAACTTGGCAATGTTTGGTCCATTAGAGCTGCTATTGACTTTTTCTCTTTGCAAACCGTGGGGCTGTCATTCTTTTTGCTTTACTGCTTGTGTTTTTTGTTTTTTATATCTTGGGAGAGCAAGTATGTAGCCAGTGTAGTTGGGCAATCAAACCTATGTTTTTAAAAGAGCAGCTGCTGTTTTTTTACTGTTAAATATTTGCTAAAATGTTTCATTGTTGGGCACATGGGTCTATTGGTGCAATGCTTTCAGACTACATGGTTATTGATGTCCATTTAGCTTGTATACAGCTTTAGGGCATCTGACTTTCTATACATGGCCTAAACTTGCAATCAGCCATGGTTGAAATGTCTGTTCATAAACTAGGGCACTTAAAACTTTGCATTTCAACTGAATATAAAAGTGTGGGCAAAAGGGTGCTTTGGCAGGTTAAAAACTGTAAAAATTCTCATGCGTTAGATCAAGTTGTGCTACCCATAACAGATTAACCAGCCTTACTACCTTGCAGGTAAGCTTACTGGTCATAGCAGGATACTCCTAATGGTGTGCTTGTATTCATGCTGGATGGTGGTGGTGGCTAAATGCATTCACATCTGAATACACTTTCATTTATGCATCTTGACTCTCGGTTCGCTCTTCCTCCTTGCCCTCAATGAGGCAATTCATTGTATTCAAGTACCATTAGGTCATTGATGCAAGTAAAATTAGAATTTTCACTGACCCATTTGCAAATGCATAACTGCAGTTTCTTCAGGTTTAAGTTTTCACTAATTTAGTACTTTGAAAGCGTTTTCTTGCAAAAAAAAGTTGTTCCTGTTTAATTGGTTCCACTTTCTGTCCTTTCCAGCCAAAAAATTTGCAGAGTTGCAGCCAAAGAAGGAGACCCCTAAGAAGGAGAAACCAGCAAAGGAGCAGAAGAAAGAGAAGGAGGAAAAGAAGCCTGCTCCTGCCCCAGCAGCTGCTCCAGAAGATGATTTGGATGAGTCTGAGAAGGCTCTTGCAGCAGAGCCAAAATCAAAGGACCCTTATGCTCATCTCCCTAAGAGGTATGTACCTGAACATTGTGTGTAATGTTTTATATAGAGAACACATGCTTGTTTGCTCATTGGGTACATGTCTACTTCTGTAACATGATCTTCTGCTTTACAGCTCCTTCATTATGGATGAGTTTAAACGAAAGTATTCAAATGAAGACACACTTTCTGTGGCTCTTCCTTACTTCTGGGAGCACTTTGACAAAGAGGGATGGTCCATCTGGTATTCAGAATACCGTTTCCCAAATGAACTTTCACAACCCTTTATGAGTTGCAATCTCATTACAGGTGAATGGATGCCAAAAGTACTTTGATGCTGTGTCTTTTTTTATTTATTTTTTCTTGCGGGGGAGGGGGTGGTGTTTTATTTGGTGTATTGCTTGTCCAATAAGTGTCAGAAAGAAGCTGATGGAGAGTCCTGTTATTAATGACCTTTATGAGAAGCAATTAACTTCTTATCCAGCATGGTGCTTTAGAGTTTGCTTTGTTTGCCTGGGAAGGAGCGCTGTAATCCTTCAAGCAAAGGGTTAATATGCAGTCTGATGGGCAGCGACTCTGGCAGAGCTACAGCCACCTTCAAAATGTTAAATGCTTGCCCAGACTACTGTCTGAAAAATCTTAAACATCCTAAAGTGTCAGCTGCTGACGATTATTTGCTTGTTAGCTCTGCTATAGAGGAACATTTTATTCTCTGCTTTCCATTGTTTGGAGGAAGGCACCACATATTGGATCCTCACCTTGGCTATCAGCTTCTTGCCAGTAAACCATATATCATGCAAAAAAGTGTGCAGATAATTCTAAAGACTCAGGAGGACCCAGCAGCCATAGCTATGGGTCTAGTTGTGCTGGGCAACTCAAAACTCATGTGTGAAGGTTAGTGGCTTAATAAGCCTGTATCTCTAGGCAAAACCAGAGCAGCAAGTTGAAAAGGAGCTGCCAGTGGCCCTAGTTTACCAAATCTTAGAGTCTAACCTGGGTATATACTATATATGAAAGTGGAGCCATCCATTTGGTTATGCCAGCATATCCTGTTCACACTTGTGGACGGTGTTGGTAATCCTGCTGTTTGCTATTATGCAGCTATCTGCAGATCCTTAGTATTGGGGCAGCAGTGAAAGGTTATAGTTCTAATCTGCTTTGTGTCCTTGGCTGTATTGAAATGGGTTTCAAAGCCGTTGCCTAAAGTGGATATATACCCTCCCGTATACCCAGTGAACAGTTGCCTCAGATGAAACAAATCTCCCTATAGGTTTCACATGGCTATCTGCTGTCTTTAGCTTGCTATGTTCATTACAATTCTAAATATTGTTAGAATTTGTACTTATTCAGCAGTAGGAGTGATTTCTTGGCATACCTTGTGGCTGCTGATTGGAGGAAGGTGCACCCCCCCTCCACATAGGCAGAGGAAGGAATGTCCAGAGCTTTCCTGTGACAAGCTCTCTACTAATCTATAGCACCCACCCAACACAATTTCAGGCTTATTTTATATCTTGGTTGTTGAACTCGTCAAGTTATGCTGATAGAGGAACGAAACACACTGGACTTCAGGCTTTGGCGAGAGTTGTGCTCATAAGTTTACATATCCTGGCAGAATTTGTTCTTGGCCATTTTTCAGAGACTGTGAATAACATTCTTTCTCTTTATCTTAGAATGTAAAGCTGCCTATTCCTCTTGGCAAAAAGCCTCCAGTTTCTGTAACTTCTTGGCTGTCTTGCATGAACTGTTTGAGATCTCTGAGTGGCTGAATGATATTGAGGTCAGGAGACTGAGATGGCCACTTCAGAACCTTCACTTTGTAGCTCACATCCCCCAAAATATCAGTGATCCACCTCCGTGTTTCACAGTAGGGATGGTGTACCTTTCATCATAGGCCTTGTTGACTCCTCTCCAAATTAAGCTTTTATGGTTGTGGCCAAAAAATTCTATTTTTGGTCTCATAACTCCAAATGACTTTGCCAGAAAGTTTAAGGCTTATCTCGGTGCTCATATTCTCTGAAAAATTAGGAGAAATCATAAATTCTGCCAGGGTATGTAAACTTGTGAGCAGAACTGTAAGTAAACACAACTGATGTGTGCCTAGGTCAAATTAAATGAATCGGGTTTACATCCACTTTAAGTTGACTCCTAAAATGGAGATTTTAATAACCAGGGTCAAAATGATAGTTTTTGCTATGAATATTGTAGCAGTAGGATTTTGATTCCTATTGGACAGTAAGTCGGCCTAAATGTCTAAAAATTCAGGAGTCTTAACCTTTCTGTGCCAAAATAGATCTGTAAAATCAGCCAGATTTAGGCATGAGCTAACTGTCCATATCCTAATTTATCTGGTAGTTGGATGGTATGTGGATGAAAAGGTATCTCCTACACTGAAGAATCTGTAATGATCTTACTCCTGAGATTACTTGGCGTGGCTCATATTGTCATTTGACTGATTGTTGAGGATTGTTTTGGCATCTGGTACTGTCTTCACTACATGGTATAAGATTATCCAGGTTGGGAGATGAACAGCATGCTTTTTCCAGGGCTGCCCTTTTTTATTCCTTTTCAGGAATATTTGTGGTGCACCCATAACTTATAACCTCTATATCCCATTGCTAGAACATTATGTTGGAGAATAAAATGGCGGTCGTTTTTTGTGCAGCAAACTTGCAAGTGCACTTTTTTGGGAAAAAATATATTTTTGACTTGAAAAAATAAGACAACCGTAAAGTTGGCCCAACTTTTTTATATATATATATATATATATATATATATATATATATATATATATATATATATATATATATATATATATATATAGTGGAAGATAATGTTATGCCGAGTAACTTCATGCCCAACATGTCGCGTTTCAAAATTGTGGCTGCTCGTGAAATGGCGACAGACTTAAAATCTCCACCGGTGACGTTTAAAAATTTGTACAGGTTACCAGTTTTGAGTTCATATGTGGGTGTGACTTGCGTTTGCTCTTGCATGCAAGCCCGGCGGGATGGCTTTTTTTTTTTTTTTTTTGGACCCCTTTTTAAATTGGGTCACTTTTTTTATTCTTAAGGAATGTAAACATCCCTTGTAATAAAAAAGTCAAAACCTCTTAAATGAGATCTGGGGTCAAAAAGACCTCCAATCTCATTTACACAAAAATGTGATTAAAAAAATGTCCCCTTTTTAAGAGCATTGGGGGGAAGTGACGTTGCCTCTGCCCTCCAATGCTACAGAGCTGAGTGGGGGGCCATTTTTCCCTCACTTGGCATCCAGGCAGTGAGGGGGGGGGGGGGGAACCAGTCTGCTCCACCGCTACCTACGGCCCTTTCCCATCACTGATTAAAGTGAAAGTAAACCCATTGATTTAAACAGTAAAAAGAAAAAAGCCGGGAATGCTAACTGCACATTGGCTGTGCTCTCAGCCAAGCTATCAAACCATCCAATGGCTGGTGTCATAACGAATCACATGTGCAGCACCATAGCAGTTGAAGATTAAACGGAGGCAAAGATGGCAGCTTCCTTGGCCGAAAACTATGGAGTTTACTTCCACTTTAAGTGAGATCTTGTGGTGAATCTGCCGCTGATACCCCTTATCTGAAAGGGGACAGTCCACCACTTTTAAAAATGGGCTCATGGCAGCTAGCTGCTGCCATAACTATAACGTTAAAGTAGCGATTTATAACGGCAGCGGCTGGTCCTTAAAGCGGAGGTCCACCCTAAAATGGACCTCCGCTCATCGGAATCCCCCCCCCCCCTCCGGCGCCACGATTGGCACCTTTCAGGGGGGAGGGGAGTACAGTTACCTGGATAATCCAGGTAACTGCACCCACTTCCGGGATAGCTGTCTGTGGAAAGGGGCGTAGATTACACCCCTTTCTGCAACTGCCCGTCCCTTTGCGCAAGTGCCCCGCTGCCTGCTGGGAAACACACAGTTCCCAGAGGCAGCGGGGACTGTCCGGATTGCGCCGCGCGGCTCGCGCATGCGTAGTAGGGAACCGGGAAATGAAGCCGAAAGGCTCCATTTCCTGATTCCCATACCCAAGATGGCGGCGGCAGGACCCGACAGACGACCTAGCGATCGGCTTCGGGTGCCGACATCGCGGGCGCGCTGGACAGGTAAGTGTCACTATTTTAAAAGTCAGCAGCTGCAGTATTTGTAGCTGCTGGCTTTAAAAAAAAAAAACGCAGAGTCCCGGTGGACTCCCGCTTTAAGTATTTTTTTTTTTTTTTTTTTAAGGTTTTTTTGCAGGTTAAATGAGTCTTTACACAATGACAGGAAGAATCGTTGAACTACCATAACGTTTTACAGCGTCCTGGTAGTTCATTGAGAGGTATAAGCCTCAAAGGCTGTCTGTACATGTAGCTCATTCTGTGGCTGGGACCCCACTTTCTCAAGAGGGATCAGGCAGCCATTTCAGGAGCGGGAAGATATTACATGTTCCACCATAAAATGGGATGGAACATATAACCGGTTTCCAAGGTTGAACTTATCCTTGGATCAGGTTGAACTCGTCGCCATTTATTTTTTTTTTCTTCCTCCTCGGATCTTAGTTTTGTTTTAGACATTAGTTTTGCAGTGTGTTCTGTAACTGGATGATCAGCTTGCTGTTCCAGGCCTTGGGTCTTTTAGAGGCTTGTACAGCTTTACATTACATCTACTAGTTGACATTCCTCTATGGCAGGGATATGCAATTAGCGGACCTCCAGCTGTTGCAGAACTAAAAGTCCCATAAGGCATAGCAAGACCCTGACAGCCACAAGCATGACACCCAGAGGCATGATGGGACTTGTATCTTTGCAACAGCTGGAGGTCTGCTAATTGCAGATCCCTGCTCTATGGGGACTCGACTAGCCATGCGCAGTAGAAAACAGGCTGTGAAGCCACAAGGCTTCAACTTCCTGTTTCCCTTACTAGAGATGCTGGCACCTGCAGCCAGTTGAATAATTAGCTCAAGTGGGGGACATCGTGGAATCCCTTGCTTGGGTAAGTGCCCTTTATATTAAGTCAGCAGCTACAGTATTTGTAGCTGTTGACTTTTTAAAAAAAATTCTGAAGGAGCCTGGAGCCTGTCTTAGTGGATGGTTCCTCTTTTGTGTTTATCCCTTTTTGATGTCCCCATAACCAGTGTGGGGTTGTGGTATACCGTTCAACCCTGGCTACTTAGAGGGGTAGGGAGCATGGGGCACCCCCTAGATCGGTCCTGGGTCACTTTGCAATCTTTATGAGCTATTGCACTGTGATGGTTCGAACATTGTATATCCTGTTTAGTGAGATTTTTTTTCCCTGCATATTGTTGGTCTGTCTTCCACGGTCATGTAGTTCCTCTGGTTTGGTCTAGTTATGGGTATCTAATTTTTAGGACTGTCAGATAAACTTCAAACTAGAGACCTAGTTCACCAAAACACCATGACTTTGAAGGAATAAAAACTTTTAGGAAATTGGGGGATTGGGAATAAAAATAAAAAAATACAAATAAGAGAACCCTCAAATAAAAGACCTCAAAGAAAAGTGTGGGTTCAATTTGACTTTTTAGGCATAAAGGACAGTTGTGGAGACAACCGACATGTTCAAAAATATATCTGTTATCAAAACAAATTATATATATATATATATATATATATATATATATATATATATATATATATATATATATATATATAATCAAAATTTAGGATAAAAACAAATTTTTTCTCCTTATAAATACACATTAAGTCCCATTTGATATCCTATCAAGGTTAATATAATCCAGTCAGAATTTACAGAAAGAAACTAACAGTTGTGTATATATATATAAAATAGAGGATATCAAATATAGTCTAAACTTAAGTATGTTCTGGTGCTCTACATGTTTCGCATTTATTGGATAACGCTTCTTCAGGAGCTTAATGTTTCGCATTTATTGGATAACGCTTCTTCAGGAGCTTATAGCGGAGTTATTTCTTCGTGGGTATGTCCCAGAAGGGGATCAAAGCCACAGAAGGAAACGGGAAGGTTGACTAAGTTAAAAAAAAAAGCAATTTTTCCAAAAAGGTTAAAAGTAAAAATGTAGATTTAGGTTGGTGGGATCACTTCATTGTGTTGAGCCCTAGGGCTTCAACTATAAGGTTTAGATAGATATTTGTGATGTGTTCTAGCCGAAGGGCGTGTAATGGTAGATAATCTGGTATCCCATGCACTTTAAGTGAAGTGGTCCCTTCCAGTGATTGCAGCAAAACAATTTCCGCAAAGTAAAAAAGCAAGGGGGAACATAAAAGGCAGCCTGTTCACCCCTGTAGTGCTTGTTTTATGGCCGCTGTGGGTGAACAGGTCTCTCTCTCTCTCTCTCTCTCTCTCTCTCTCTCTCTCTCTCTCTCTCTCTCTCTCTCTCTCTCTCTCTCTCTCTCTCTCTCTCTCTCTCTCTCTCTCTCTCTCTCTCTCTCTCTCTCTCTCTCTCTCTCTCTCTCTCTCTCTCTCTCTCTCTCTCTCTCTCTCTCTCTCTCTCTCTCTCTCTCTCTCTCTCTCTCTCTCTCTCTCTCTCTCTCTCTCTCTCTCTCTCTCTCTCTCCTTTTGGAAACCGCAGCTATGTGTTCGCTTCTGTGCGTGAGCTCATAGGGACAGGGTGCTTTAAACATTCTTTTACTTGATTTTCTTTCTTTTTTTTCACGGTTTTAAAAAAATTCGGCAACTTTTATTCCATTACAAGGAATGTAAACATCCCTTGTAATAGAAAAACAAGTATGACAGGGCCAATCTGGATTACGGATGGTCCCCCATCCCCTCAGGTTTCTAAGATACAGCGTTAACTTGGATCCTCCAAAAAGACTTGGTGCCTGAAGCAATAACATTTAGTGCATCAAGGTGTGACTGTAGAAGTATCTGAAGGGGTGCAGGGTTTTACTCAAGGCTGTTTATGGTTCAAAAACCTAATATCCCTGGACCAGTATCTACTGATCCAGTCCCTTTTGGATGGAGTTTGTCCACTCAGTAACCTCACTCCAGATGAGAGACTTTCTAGCCTCCATTGATATGAGACCTGTAGTTAAATGTAACTCTTTAAGCCCTCTTCAGGTTCCTACCATTTTCAGTAGAGGAACGCCATTTTAAGTTTGTGGCTCTACCCTTTGGGCTTGCTACAGCTCCCCAGGTGTTCAAAGTTCCTAGCATCAGCACTGGGTCTTTTAGGGGCCCAAGGGATCTTGGCCCTCTGGTATCTGATCTCCTGCTCAAAGATCACTCACTACAGGCTCTAGAACAGAGCATAACATGCAGTGTGGTATTTGGAAAGCTTAGGCTGGATCATAAATACTGAAAAGTCAACCTTGAGACCAGCCCAGTCTAAAGTATTTAGGTCTGATCCTAGATACGGTCCAAGCAAGGGTATTTTTGCCACCTGTAATGATCAGGTGCGTCAGAAGCACCAGACAACCCTCGCTTCGGCTCTGCATGAGTCTTCTAGGAAAGATGGTGTCCTCCGAGGCAGTGCCCTATACCCACTTGCATTCCAGGCCTTTACAGTAAGACCTCTTGTTGGCTTGGAACAGAAGAGGGCAAGTCCTGGATTATCCAATATTCTCTCTTTGGGCACACTTAAGCCCAAGCTGGTGGTTGCAGATCAGAACCTACGAAAGGGAAAAATCCTTCCAGTAATTTGAAGAGGTATGGACTACAGATGCCAGTCTCTCTCAGGCTGGAGAGCGACTCCAGAGGGGCTCACAGCTCAGGGAATATGGTCAAGGACAAAACGGATTCTGCCCATCAACGTCCTGGAATTACCGGCAGTACATCTGGCCCTATGGTCCTGGACAGTGGAGCTTCAGGAATGTCCTAATCGGGGGTTCAGTCCGACAATGCTACTGCAGTGGCCTATATAAACCACCAAGGCAGCACCAGGAGTCGTTTTGCTCTGAATGTGAACCATATACTTGCCTGGGCAGAGGGACGTGATGATTTTCTATCAGCAGTCCATATACCGGGAGTAGAGAACTGGAAGGGAGATTATCTCAACCGCCAACAGATCTGCTTGGGGGAATGGTCCCTACAACCATTGATGATTCAGGAAATGTGAGCGTTGGGGATGGCCAGAGGTCTACCTACTGGCATCCAG
This sequence comes from Lithobates pipiens, assembly GCF_037356315.1. Classification (NCBI taxonomy): domain Eukaryota; kingdom Metazoa; phylum Chordata; class Amphibia; order Anura; family Ranidae; genus Lithobates; species Lithobates pipiens. The sequence continues at coordinate 71,607,548 of NW_027507686.1, read as the reverse complement.
GTTTAACCAGCTACAGCAGTTTGTGTCCCGAACAAAAGATCATCTGGCAATGGGAGCAGATACTCTGGTAGTGCCATGAAGCCATTACGCCCTGGTGTATGCTCCCCCCCAATCCCTATCCTTTCACATTTGCTGCACAGGATTTGGATAGGGGGGGGGGGGTTTCAGTCATTCTCATGGCACCAGCCTTGCTCAGAAGGCCCTGGTTCTGGAGATTGGGACTGACAATAGACAGGCCATGGATGCTTCCATGTTGCCCTGCTCTCAAGGTCCTATAGTCCACCCCAATTTAGTGTTTAAATCTGAAAGCATGACTTGAAGCCAGTGTGTTAAAGCACCACAGCATATCAACCAGTGGTGTCTACCCTAGTGAATGCTAGGAAAGGTGTCGCTAGGAAGATCTATCATAAGGTCTGGAAGACTTGTATCGTTCTGGTGTGAAGCCAAAAGATGGCAGCATTCTTTTTGCCACAGTCAACTGTGGAAATCAGATTGTATGCAAAGCCGGTCAGCTTTCGGCCCTGTCGGTATTCCTCCAAAGGGCTTTAGCCTCACACTTGCTGGTGCGAACCTTTATGCAGGGGACAACTCGTTTTACCCCCCAATCACCTATGTGTCCTTGGGACTTTAACTTGGTGCTGTCTGTTACAGAAACAACCATTTGAGCCCATCAAGGAAATTCCATTAGACTTGCTGTCATGCAAGCTAGCCTTCCTTGATGGCAATCACCTCAGAAGGGTGTTGGTGGCCCTTTTTCGTGTAGGGAGCGATACTTTAATCCTTCACCATGACGGGGTCATGTTACAACCTGTTCCATCCTTTTTGTCAAGTGATGTCGGCCTTGGGATCACGTCCTGTCTAAAGACACTTGGTCTACCAGTGTCCTTTCACCTGGAGATGAAGTATAACTCGGAAGGTAATGAATATTAGCTTAACTCCGTGTCTCATGATGTACTCAAAGAAAAGGATTTTACAGGCAAGTCTGATAAAATCCTATTTTTTTAGATTTACTTTAACCACTTATGGTCCAGAAGGGTTTTCCCCTTTAATGATCAGGCCTTTTTTTTTTTTCTTTAACTGATTTTGTGGTTGTGCGACATTGTACCCACGCACAATTGATGTCCCTGCACACACATAGCTTTCTCTTGGTATTTGATCACCTCCTGCAGTTTTTATTTTTTACGCTATAAACAAAGATCGACAAATTTGAGAATTTTATTTTGCTATAAATATCCATAAAAATAAACAATTTCTTTATCAGTTTAGGCCAATATGTACGCTTCCAAATATTTTTGTTAAAAATCGCAACAAGCTTATATTGATTTGCGCAAAAGTTATAGCGCCTACAAAATAGGGAATTTATGGACTTTTTTTGTTTTTTGTGGGGTTTTTTTTTGGACCAGTGACGTTTATACAGCGACCAGAGCTATAAAAATGCATGGATTGCTGTATAAAAGACACTGGCAGGCAAGTTAAAACTAGGGGGTGATCAAGGGGTTGAACGTGTTCCTTGGGAGTAGGTGGACTGAGATTAGAGATCGCTGTTCCTAATCACTAAGAACAGACCATCTCCTTACTCCCCTGACAGAACGGTAGTCTGCTTGTTTACATTAACAGATCCCTGTTCTGGCTCTGAAGCGATTGCGTGTGGCTGGTGGACATTGCGGCCGCTGACCAAGAGGATCGGCGCTGTGCGCAGTCCCCCTGTAGCTATTACACGAACTGCTGTACGGGTTTGGCGATTCACACAATAGAGCCAACCTGCTGCAGTATGGCAGCGGTTGGTCGGCAAGTGGTAAACCTGCCAATTCTTGAAGGCAGCGTGTATGAAAACTTGACTTCCAAAACTACTTGTGTACTTTTTCAGTTTCTGCTGGCAGTCACATTCTGGGGTTCAATGCTGTGTTGCTTTGGATTGGGCAAGTAGAGCCTGTATGTGCCTGGGCTTGCAGAGTAGATGCAGGATTAAAGCACAAAGTGTGAGCCATTCTGTCTAAGCTGTTCCCAGGATGGGAGTGGGACTAATGTTGAATGAACTGGCAGACAGACCAATGTGATTTTTTTATTTATTTAACATGGTGTAAAATGGGGAGTAGGCTGCTGCCTGGTAAATTTCACTGCTAAGGGAGCTGACATGTTCCCTCTGTTTGTTCTGGGTTTGCAGCTCCTGTGCTGTGAGTCCTCTTTCCGGCAAGGAGCTCAGATTTTTTTTTTCTGGGCATCAATTGGACCTTCAGAGTGCATGTTCCGCTGACGTCAGCGCCTGCATGCACGGTGAATATCTCCTAAACTGTGCAGGATTTATGAGATTTTACCTACAGGTAAGATGCCTTGGCAAAAATGTGAAAGCATGGTAAATGACCGCTTTAATGCTCTGTTATAATTTGAAGTAATTTCACAATTTAAGTATTTTTTGTAAAGGCAAAACTTTTTTTTTTTCCCTGTTTGATAGTGGAGAGATTTAAAGCTCCTGTCCATTTCTATTGCGGTCTGTGCCCCTTTTTTGTAATGTTTACCATTATCGGTGAAAGAACACAGAATTTTGGGCTGTCATCAGAAGCAAGAGGGTAAATCTTCCAATAGGAAGTTTGTAGCCGATGGAATAAACTACAAAACACACTGATTTCCTACAGAGGGACCACCAGATATAGTGGGATCTCCAGATAGTTTAAGGCAAATTCATAAGTGACAACATAAAGTTGCCCAAAACCTGGTTAAATTATGGCACCTTTTTTTTTTTTTTCCTCTTCCTTCCTAGTGATCCTTCAATCAGTGAAAAAACAGACTAGGTGGTTTTATTACACTGGTTCTGTTTTGTACTAAGCACAATCTCCTTCATCCAACAGGTATGTTCCAGCGTCTGGACAAGCTGCGTAAAACGGGCTTTGCTAGTGTCATCCTGTTTGGAACCAACAATGACAGTTCCATCTCCGGCATATGGGTGTTCAGAGGACAGGATTTGGCATTCACAGTAAGTTTACATATTGGCTAACTTTGCATAATTACAATATATTTAAATCCTACTGGGCATATTACAGAACAAGCTTCTCATAAAGCTGTCATGCAACCTTTGCTGTAGATTTGGCAGAAAAGGTATTGCTGTGCTTTGTTTCCAATATCTGGTTAACCTTTAACTTCTTCTTTTTTTTTTTTTAATTATAGCTGTCTGAGGATTGGCAAATTGATTATGAGTCCTATAGCTGGAGGAAGCTGGATTCAGAGAGCGAGGAGTGCAAGACCCTAGTAAAAGAGTATTTCTGCTGGGAAGGAGACTTCAAGCATGTAGGCAAAGCCTTCAACCAGGGCAAGATCTTCAAGTGAGGCCCTCTGGGAGGAAGAGAGGAGCCGTCTTTCATTTTGAAGAGATCTGGGACATCAATTTCTTTCTCTTCTCGACCACTCAGACATTTTAACTTAAGGCAGCAAACAAAAAATAAAATAAAAACCTGAAGTCAAAATATTAGCTTGCAATGGTGTTTAATTTCTGTTCTAAATGGCGTAACCCTTAACCCCCCCCCCCCCCCCCCAGCTGTGCATTCATGTAAAAATTGATCTGCAATGCATGGCTATAGACAAATATAGGCGTGTACAGTGAGGGGGAGAAAGTATTTGATCCCCCTGCTGATTTTGTACATTTGCACACTGACAAATGATCAGTCTATAATTTTTATGGTATGTTTTAACATTAACCAAATATCCAGAAAAAATTAGCATTTTAATGAGTGAAATAAGTATTTGATCCCTTATCAGCAATATTTTTGGTTTCCAGGTGTCTTCTTTACAGGTAATGAGCTGAGATTAGGAGCACACTCTTAAAGGGAGTGATCCTAATCTGTGCTTGTTGCTTATATGAGACACCTGTCCACGGAATCAGATTCCAATCTCCACCATGGCCAAGACCAAAGCTGTCCAAGGATGTTGAGCACAAGATTGTAGACCTACACAAAGCTGGAATGGGCTATAAGACAATCACCGAGGAGCTTGGTGAGCAGGTGACAGCAGTTGGTGCGATTTATTCACAAATGGAAGAAAAAAACTGTCAATCTCCCTCAGTCTGGTGCTCCGTGCAAGATCTCACCTCATGGAGTTTTAATGATCATGAAAACGGTGAGGAGTCGGCCTAGAACTACACAGGAATATCTTGTCGGTAATATCAAGGTAGCTGGGACCATAGACACCAAGAAAACAATTGGTAAAACACTGCTGTAAAGCAGGAATATGCAATTAGCGGACCTCCAGCTGTTGCAAAACTAAAAGTACCATCATGCCTCTGGGTGTCATGACTGCAAGTCTTGCTATGCCTCATGGGACTTGTAGTTCTGCAACAGCTGGAGGTTCGCTAATTGCAAATGCCCGCTGTAAAGGGCTGAAATCCTGTGATGCCCACAAGGTCCCCCTGCTCAAGAAAGCACATTACAGGCACGTCTGAAGTTTGCATATGAACAACTGAATGATTCAGAAGTGAACTGAGTGAAGCATTCAGCTGAGACCAAAATCAAGCTCTTTGGCATCAGCTCAACTTGCCATGTTTGGGGGCGGTGGAATGCTGCTTATGACCTCAAGAACACCATCCCCACCATCAAACATGGAGGTGGAAACGTGCTTTTGGGGGTACTTTTTCTGCTAAGGGGACAGAACGTCGCTGCATCAAAGGGATGATGTACCATCATCTTGGGTGAGAACTTCCTTCCACCAGGGCATTGAAAATGGGTCATGGATGGCTGGCTATTCCAGCATGACAATGACCCTAAAAACAAAGCCAAGGCAACAAAGTGTCTCAAGAAGCTCATTGGGGTCATGGAGTGGCCTAGCCAGTCTCCAGACCTTATACCAGGGGTGCCCAACCTTTTGAAGAGCGAGGGCCACTTAAGCGACTTGGTAACCGGTCGCGGCCCACAATGAGAGCAGCGGGTGGATGGCATGTCTGTGTCCACTCTGCATTTGGAGAGCGGACACGGATGCAGCCCATGATACTTTTTAGCGGATCGTATTGGAGGTAGAACACAAGTCTCTGCCACTACTTAGGGGTGAATGGAGGATCCAATTGGTTGGACTGACCGCGTGAAAGGGGTCAAAGGCTGCTTTTTCACACTGATGCTCTGTGGTTTACCCGCACCAGGTGTGCAACACAGTGTACTTTTTGGCTTTCCTGCAGTTTGCAATAGACTCTTATATTCTGCAGGTTTGGTGCACTTTCAGAAAGCTCTCAACTCGTAGGTAAACTACTCTGCACCTGTGGATCAGTTTTAAAGCAGCCCAGTAACCACTGCAGAAAAGACATGCCCATATATACTGATTTTAGTAATAAACTGACCTTTAATAACAGTATTCTTTCTATTCTATCCCAGAGTAGGAGGTAGTGGGCCACATCAGAGGTCTGAGGGCCACATGTGGCCCCCAGGCCACTGGTTGAGCACCCCTGCCTTATATCATAGAAAATGTGGAGGGAGCTGAAAGTTCGAATTGGCAAACGCCGGCCTCAAAACCTTAATGACTTGTACAGGATCTGCAAAGAGTGGAACAAAATGCCTCCAGAGATTAGAGCAAATCTTATGGCCAACTACATGAAACGTCTGACCTCTGATTGCCATCAAGGGTTTTGACACCAAGTACTAAAGTCATGTTTTGGGAAGGGGTCAAGTACTTGTCTTGCTAATTCAGTTAAACTTTTGAAATGTTTATTTTTCCAAATTTTTGTTCTGCCTCGCTGTTAAAATCTACCATTAAAATTAGACCATTTCTTTGTCAGTGGGTAAATGTACAAAATTAGCAGGGGATTGAATACTTTTTCCCCCTCACTGTATGGTACTATGAGGTCAAAGTCAAATAGCAAGCCCCCCTATGTGATAGTTTGTGACTAGTTTATTTCCTGACCTTTCCAGTGTCCCTGATTTCTCCACGCCCCCCCCCCCCCTCCTGTAGCTAAAGAAGCAGGGATTGTGACTAATTTGCTTCATCCACAGCCATAGGAAATGACAGCTGAAGTCTGTTTCCAGGTTTTTACTTGCTGGAAGTTATCGGGCAGCTGTGCATCGACCAGCTCACCTCTATCCTAAAGCTGGCAATCCACTTTTAAGTTTACATGTACTGTGTACCCCCATCTCCCCCACACTCTTTAAAAAATATATATATATATATATATGCTAGTTGGTTGGAGTTGACTGTGATGTAGTTTACACAGCACTGTGACCATTTTTTAGGTGGTCTGCATTGGCAGTCCCTGCATTTACCACAGGTTTGGTCCTTTAAGGAAAATCTAATGTGCAGTGCTAACCTTTTCATTACTACCCACCTTTATAAAAATGCTAGTGTCAATGACCCAGAAGTATCATCAGGAAAGCCAGAGTGTAATGCATAGCCTAGGTCAGGAACCATAGCTAGTGAGTGTATGCTTGCCTATAGCAACCCTGTTCTGTAATACAAGCACACTTATTGGTGCTTTTTTGCCCTTGGGTCTTGGTACAAAGTGTCGTAGTTCCTGGTTACATACTAGGATTGGGAAAAAAATTGGTGCGTGTAGTCTAGAGGCAGGGCTCGTGGCACCACTAACATCTGCAACAATCCAAGGGTAGGCTGCAGAGAAGTGACTTCAGTATGCTGTTACATGTTAGGCAAGTGTAATCCATTAGACTGTTCAGAGGCCAGGGCAGGCAGCCAATAAGCTTAGTTTGGTAAATGGTCTGAGGTCAAGGCAGGTGGCGATCTGAAAGAATGGTCTAATCTGAACAGGGGAATCCAAGATGGGTAGACAGGGCAGGAACTTGGATCAAGGAAGCAGAAATGACATCGCATGCCCAGAGCTCTAGACTTGTGATGCTTAATGTACCAGGGAAGTAGTGCAGCCAATCGGGGCAGGGTAGAGTCAAGGGTTGGTGGCTGCTGGCCAATCCTGATAAGGAGAAAGGCTAGGCAGACAGAGGACATTAACACTGCAGAGTAGCGGAGGTGAGCGCATGAGCTTGGCTTACACTCCTAACTGCTTTTAGCCTTCTTACAGCTTCTAGTCTGCCACAACAGATCAGTTTGACATCCATGAAAGCAGTATTTTGAGCAGAGGTAAGCAATGGCAGCCCTTATGCTTAGTGCAGTGTTTCATTGAAGTAGGGCCAAAGACCTTTTGGCCATACTTCTGTGGATCACAGGAGTGCACATTGGAAAAACTATAAATGTATCAACACACCATGTGGATACAGAATTACAGATAAGAATGTGCCATGTCCTAAATTTGAAATTTCTCTTGTATTCACCGACACAGCTCCTCTTAGACCATTGGGTTGTATACCTTTCCCTAAAGGAGACACTAGGCAAAGTTGCAACACTCAGAACTTTCAGTCCCGCCCAGGGGAGCGGTCCTATAGGTATCAACCCTCCACCCAGCCTTGCAGTAATCATTTTTATTTTGCCTAGTGAAGGAGATACACCTAGGAACCCTGCGGGTCCTTTTTTTTTTTTTTAATATATATGCTGATGCTTCGCTTTTTGCGCAAGATGAATGATCCTGTGATCTTCTGTCAACAGCCGGTTGGGTGACAGGCTGGTTCACTTATCCTTGTAGTCTCCCCAGTCCAGCCATCGAGCGTGTGCAGGGTGCAGCTACGGCTCGGCAGGCCAGGACGTACCTCAGCTCCAGAGGTGATCGGTGAGCTTTTATGCTCTGGGGCATACATATGACCGGGCTACTGATGTCTGCGTCACAGTATGCCAAGGCCAGTACCCTGTACTGATCAGGAGTAGATCTACAATGGAATGTCTCCCAGCTCTTCAGGACTGGTAAGTACAGCTCTCCCTGTTCTGACGGGGCTGAGCAGCTGGGCATTCCCTGGGAGGTCAATTCGGGGGCCCCCTCACCTCCCTATCTTCTCTCCCCTATCTTCTCTCCCCTGTCCCTATCTTCCCTCCCCTGTCCCTATCTTCCCTCCCTCCTTTCGGGGTGGGGTAGGGGAATGCTGTATGTGGCTGCTGAGCGGTGTGTGTGCGCCTATATAGGGGCCCTCTGTGGGCTGTCACCTGACATGGGGGGGCTGGCTGAATGGCGGTGGTCCTGGGACCTGTATGGTATGCCCCTGGAAGGTGCATGTGAGGGTCTGCTGGGAATGGTGCAGCGCTGTGGCTTTGCAGGGGTTTACCTCATATATTTGGCTGCCATTTTTGGTGTGTGCAGAGCAGGCTGACTGTCTGGGCTTCAGCGGCCATTGTGATTCCTATTCAAGGCACTGGTGGCCATTTTCTGGAAGCCTGAACATATTGAAGTGTTCCTTGACAGCAGCATGGCTCATGCTCTTTTTTTTTTTTATTTTTTTCCATGTTTCCCATCTGTGTACTGGATGCTGAGCGGCCAATTTATGGAAGCCTGAGTCGTGGACCTCCAGTATGCAGGTTAAATAAGTAACCATGATCCCGGTAGTGGGAACTCCTGCATTTAAGGATCCCGTGGACAGGAAGGCCGAGGCAGTGGCTTGTTCCTTGTTTACGGTTGTGAGGTCCGCTGTGCGACCAGTACTAGCATCCACCCTTGTGTCAGACACTGACTGAGCAGGCAAAACGTTTGCACCACAAATTGGGATAGCAACAGGCTTTTCCTGTGTGCGTGAAATTAGCAGACCAACTAGTGCAAGGCCTTAAGTACATTGTGACATGGCCCTGGATACCCTCCCTCTGTATCTAGGGCTTCAGTGTCAGCTGTGGTTCTGAGGCGCCTGATTTGGCTAATATGCTGGTCTGTTGACCAGGCATCTAAAAAAGCCCTGACGGATCTTCCCCCTCGGTGACCGACTCTTTGGAGCCTCTTTGGATGGCATTTAGTAAAAATGCCACAGGTGGTGGAGTACACTACTCCCACAGGCCAGGAAGGCTAAGGAGTCACGCCGTAGGCAAGGGCCCCTTTTTCTGTTCACTAACGGCTTTTCAGTCCGCCTGGAGCCTCGGTATAAAGTCCCCAGCCTGACAGGATGACCATGGATGGACAAAAACGTCCATGGAACCGAAAGCCTGCGAGTAGAGGTGCTACCGCATGAAGGTTTGTCCCCACTCATGTCTCGCGTGGGGGGTCGAATTCGGGAGTTTGCAGCCCAGTGGTCCCCTCGATTTTCGACCAATGGACCTGCGATCTGATTTCCTTAGGCTACAAGATAGTTTCTCTCTTGGTCGCCAAACAGATTCTTCCTCTCCAGCATACCCGTATCCCCGGCTCGCCTGGAGACCCTCTTGGGGGGCAGTAAGGGACCTGCTGAGTCGCAGGGTGGTTGTATCGGTATGTTTCCAGGGATTCTACTCAAATATACTTGTAGTTCCCAAGAAGGAAGGGGTATGTCCAATCTTGGACCTTAAAGCCCTCTATCACTTTGTTAAAGTGCAGAGGTTCAGAATGGAATCAGTTCGACCAGTAGTTGCTGCACTCCATCAAGGGTACTCCCTGGCACCCTTGGACTTCCAGGATGCGTACCTGCACATACCCATATGCCTGTGACAGCAGAAGTTTCTGCGATTTGCAGTCGGGGAAGCCCATTACCAGTTGTGGCTCTCCCTTTTGGTCTGGCATCAGCCCCCCGAGTCTACCAAGGTTTTGTCGTTGCTACGGCAACGTGGGGCTAAGATCATGTGATATCTAGACGATCTCCTCCTGAGAGCATCTTCCGCCTCAGAATTGGAGGAGGATGTGGCGATCACCATGCAGACTCTGCGAGAATTTGGGTGGCTGTTGAACCTAAAGAACTCGTTGATTGTACCGACTCAACGTTTGGCGTACCTAGGCTTGCTGCTAGACTCAATGGAAGCAAGAGTTTTTCTCCCGTCAGACAAGCTGCAGACTCTTAGATCTGCTGTAAAACTGAGGATGAACCACAGGTGGTCGCCTCTTTGCTTTTACATGCGAGTCCTGGAGCTTATGGTCTCCTTTAGGGCTGTACCGTTTGCCCAGTTCTACACCAGAGTCCTGCAGAAGGAGATCTTGTCAAAATGGGACAGATCTCAGTTGTCCCTGGATCGTCAGATTCAGGTGAGCCAGTCAGTCAGAGAATCACTGATCTGGTGGCTGAGGTCCCTGGTGATTCAGGCCGGAAAGTCGTTCCTACTTCTAAAGTGGACAGTGATCACACAGGACGCCAGCCTTTTTGGCTGGGATGGAGTAATGGGGGTTCAGTCGGCTCAGGGCCTCTGGTCGACGGAAGAATCCAAGTTGCCGATCGCTCTCAGTTCGAGCAGATCGATCAGGCTGTACCTCTCCACATGGTCAATGAGACTTCAAGGACATCCGATCAGGATCCAGTCAGACAACGCCACTGCAGTGGCATACGTCAATCACCAAGGGGGGGCGAGTAGCTCAGCCGCGGCATGGGAGGTTGCTCACATACTTCGGTGGGCAGAGCGACATGTACTGGTTTGTCGGCCATTTACATTCCCGGAGTGGAGAACTGGCAGGCGGCATGTCTGAGTCGCCAGATGCGGTACTCAGGAGAATGGCCGTTGCATCCGGAGATATTCAGGTTACTGTGCCTGAGGTGGGGCACACCAGACGTGAATTTTCTGGCCCCCCGTCTCAATTAGAGGATGCCAAGATTCGTGTCCAGGATAAGAGATCCGTGGGATCAGTACCAGCTGATCTATGCCTTTCCTCCACTGAAGCTGTTACCACATCTGTTTCGCAGAGTGGAAGCCAAGGGGATCCCAGTAATACTGGTGGTCCCAGATTGGACTCAGCGTCCCTGGTACGCAGACCTGGTGCGTCTGGTGGTAGACGCTCTTTGGTGACTGCCATTACGAGAGGACCTTCTGTCTCAAGGTCCGATTCTCCATCCTGCTTTACCATCGCCGGCTTTAAGGGCACGTCTATTGAGAGCCAGGTGTTGAGGAACTGGGGTCTCTCGGACTCGGTGATCCCAACTATGTTGAGAGCACGTAAATTTTTCTTCTCGGAAGATATATCATCATTCCTGGATGGACTACATCTCTGTGTGTGGAGAAAGTTTGGCATCCGCGCTTTTTTTTTTTTTTTCTTTTTTCCATATCCAGGGTCCTGCTGTTTTTTCAGCAAGGAGTAGACCAGAAAATGGCGTTAAGCACTATTAAGGGGCAAAAATTTCAGCTTTGGCTTTTTTTTCAGCGGCCCCTGGCTTCTCACTCATAGGGAGTACCTTTGTTCAGTTGGCTCGTCATGTAGTCTTTTCGGTGCGTCCACCATTACCCCCATGGGATTTCAACCTGGTGTTATCGGCGCTTCAAGACCCGCTGCTTGAAAATATCGGAGTTTCCCCTGTTGACTCTTTCCCAGAAAGTGGTCTTTCTAGTGGCCATCACCTCGGCCAGGAGTGTTTCAGAACTGGCGGCCTTGTCTTGCAAATCGCCTTATCTGGTTATCCATAAGGATAAGGTGGTGTTGCGTTCGCAACCGTACTTTCTACTGAAGGTGGTCTCGGCTTTTCACATTAATGAGGACATTGTGTTACCATCTCTCTGTCCTAGACTGAAACACCCTAAGGAGGTGGACCTTCATGCTCCGGACGCAGTTCGGGCTCTGAAAGTGTATTTGTCTACCACTACTCCCTTTCGGAAGTCAGACTCTGGCTCCGGAGCTGGTCCCAAGAAAGGCATGGCAGTCTCATCAGCCACCATTTCCAGGTGGATCACACAGATTGTAGTACAAGCCTACGCCTTAAAGGGGCAGGTGCCCCTCTTTCCGGTTATGGCCTATTCCACAAGGGCAATCGGAACATCTTGGGCCTTCCGACACCAAGTGTCTGTCGATCAGGTGTGTAGACGGCGTCCTGGTCGTCTGTCCACACATTTACCAAGTTCTACAAGGTAGACGTCAGTGCATCGGCTGATGCCTGTTTGGCCGCAAAGTTTTTTGCAGGCGACTGTATAGTTGCAAATGAATATGCAATATTTTTTTCGTTTTTTCTGGGTTTTTTTTTAGATAAAAAAACAGTACTTTTTAAGAATGCCATGTTGCATTACTTCTACAGTGTTTTTTTATTTTTGTGCGATTGTGGGTAGTCACTCCTGTTGAGGGTACCCTGATTTTGTGGTGGAGGTTTCCACGCACTATTTTGTCTGGTGGATGAGGTTTTTATGCTGTTTTTCCCACCCCTCGTTTGGCACTGCTTGGGGACGTCCCAATGGTCTAAGAGAGGAGCTGTGTCGGTCGGTGAATTACAGAGAAGGATTTTACGGTGAGTACAAAGAATCCTATTTTATTCAGAAACAGAAGAAAAATTAGGCTATGGACTTTTTAGGCACAATACAACAACTTGATTAATTAAAAATATACATTTTTATTTACAAAAATTCTAAAACACAAAATCTATACAAAAGATATTCATAAGTGATCATAGTCATCCCTATTAATGTTTCCACATAGATAACACTAGAATGGTGGAAACCACCAGCAAACCCTCTCAACAGTGAAATTAAGTAATCTATAATGGCGGCACATCAAAAGGGATTGAAAAGTGATGTTATGCTCGACATGTTTTGCGTGTCCTCGCGCTTCATCTGGAGCTTATTCTGACCGGCTAGCAAAATAAGAAATAAAGCATAATAAACAACAAAAAAATCATAACCTATAATAATCATTAATATAGAAGTAAGAAAAAAATATATTTAGCGCAGTGCACATTGTTCTGTATTCCTGTGACCTGTTTTCAGCAGACAGTGGGCTAAAGTATCGGCTGACATCACTCAGCTGGTCTACGCTCTGGAGAGAACTTGACTTTACAGCTGGAATCCACCCAGATGCAAGGACTGACAGCTGGCTCAGCCTCTCGGCGAGCCACTGGGAGACTGAGCCAGCCACTCCTTCCCCTTCCACAGCCCAGCACCTCCAGTGAGTGCTGGAGAGGCAGAGCACTGAGCTGATGAATGAGTTACTGGCGCTCTGCTCAATGAACACAAAACTGAACGATCAGTGGTCTTTGATCGCTCAGTTCTTGTTTTAGAGGTGGCAGGGGCAGTTGCAATTGGTGCTGCAGCTGTGTAGGTGTTTTTTGTTTTCATTTAGTTTTTTTGTTTTCCGAACTTTTAAAGGGTGTTTTCTCTGTAATTCACCGACCGACACAGCTCCTCTCTAACAAATGGGTTGTTAGCCTTATCACTAGGAGAATACAAGGCATAGTTGTAATACAACACTCAGAACTCTTAGTTCCGCCCAGGGGGCGGTCCCTTGGCCTACAACCCTCCAGTCTGCCAGACAGACCTCCAGTTTTGTTTTGCCTAGTATTGGAGAAGGACCTAGGAACCCTGCGGGCCCATCGGTCCGTGCTTTTTTTTTTTTTTTTTTTTTATGCAGAAGCTTAATGATCCTGTGATCAGCTATCAACAGCATACATATGACCAGGCTACTGATGTCTGCGTCACAGTAAGCCGAGGCCAGCAGCTACCTTGTACTGATCATTGAGTAGTTCTGCAGTGGAATATCTCTCAGCTCTTCAGGACTGGTGAGTACAGCTCGCCCTTCCTCGGCGGGGCTGAGCAGCTGGGCATTCCCTGGGAGGTCGATTCGGGGGAACCTCACCTCCCTCTCTCTCCCCTGTCCCAATCTTCCCTCCCCCCCTTCCGGAGGGGATGCTGCATGTGGCTGCTGAGCGGTATATGTGGGCTCTCACCTGAGATGGGGGGGCTGGCTGGCTAGAGGTATCCTGGGTTCTCTGTGTTAAGCTCCCAGAAGGTGCCTGTGAGGGTCTGCTGTGGTAGGGTGCGGTGCTGTCTGTCTCATTGCTTTCTTTCTGTACCTCATGGAGCTGCTGCAGCCATTTTAGGTGTGGGCAAGGCAGCATGCCCTCCTCTGCTTCAGCAGCCATTTTCCAAGTGATCTCCTATTCAGGACACTGGCCGGCCATTTTCTGGAAGCCTGAACATGTTCTTTCAGTATTCTCTAGCAGCAGCATGGCTTAGGTGCTCTCACAGCCATTTTCCCTATGTTTCCTGTCTGTGTACTGGACGCTGGGCGGCCATTTTCATGAAGCCTAAGCACGATTTTTTTAGAACGTTTTAGCGCTCATTCTGGCGGCTGCCACCGCCACGGCGTTTGTTTCCTTTGCACTTGGGAGCACTCGGTCTACAGGCGCTACTTGTGAACAGCGCAGAACTCCTCAGGGTGGTGAGTCCGGTGGGAAAGAGCCCCTCAGTCAGCAAGGAGGGTGGGACTGTCACTGTCCTAAGTCCCCTTCGGGTGGCAGACAGGGTAGGGTCAGCATGGCTTCAGAAACTGGTGTTTCTTCCCCTGAAATTCAGGCAATTGCAAACGGGTCACCTGCTGAATGCGCAGTGCCCATGGACACCTTGACGGCGTTCCTCAATACGTTCGTTGCCAAGATGGAGGCGGTGCGTGGGAAGAAAGGTGCGTTAAAGAGGCCCCTGCCCCGTCCTCTGTGGAGAGCTCTGACGCAGACTCGGGTCCTGCTGAGGCTGGTGACCCCTGCTCTGTCTTGTCAGAAGCTGACCAGGACCGTTTGGACAGTGAGGATGAGTCCCCGTCCGGGTCCGGGCGCAACAAACCACTGGTTGGAGCACTTATCACAGCTATGCGTGATACCCTGAAGATTCAGGAGCCAGTGGATCCCTCTGCTGATGTACCGTTCCCTTTTGGGTCCTGCAAGCCAGCACGATCACCTAAGGTGTTCCTGTATCTGGCTTATTTTGGCAAGTTCATTTACAAGGAATGGGGTCGGCCGCAACGGACCTTTTCGGTCCCCAAATACATGGCGGTGAGTTACCCCTTTGAGGAAAGCCTTCTCAAAAATGGTCGACTCCTCCGGTCCTGGACCCCCCAGTATCCAGGTTGAATAAAGTAACCACGATCCCGGTTGAGGGAACTCCTGCATTCAAGGATCCCACGGACAGGAAGGCCGAGGCAGTGGCTCGGTCCTTGTTTATGGTTGTGGGGTCAGCCGTGCAACCAGACCTGGCATCTGCAATTGTGTCACAGACACTGATTGGTCAAACTTTTGCACCGCAAATTGGGCGAGCAACAGGCTTGCCCTGTCTGCGTGGAACTAGCAGACCAATTAGTGCAAGGGCTTAAATATGTCTGTGACGTGGCCCTGGATACTCTCCCTCTGCTATCCAGGGCTTCAGTGTCAGCTGTGGTGCTAATGAAGATATTTGCCAGCACACCATGGAACGACACAAGTAGCGTCCAAATGGGTAATTTATTGAATGATCACAACATGATAGTGCACTATCGTGTTGTGATCATGCAATAAATCTCCCGTTTAGATGCTATTTGTGTCGTTCCGTGGTGTGCTGGAAAATATCTTCACCATGACTTGAACCAGTATCCAACTGGTTGTTGCTACAGCACCCAAATCTGAGAGTGCATCCAGGAACGTGTGCGATGGGAATATAAAGTACTAGCTGTGGGGCTGAGGCGCCTAATTTGGCTAAAATGCTGGTCTGCTGACTAGGCATCCAAAAAGCCCTGATGGATCTTCCCTTCCTTGGCGACCGTCTCTTTGGAGCCTCATTAGATGACATTATTAAATATGCCACCGGTGGTAAGAGAACCTTACTCCCACAGGCCAGGAAGGCTAAGGAGCCGCTCCATAGGCAAGGGCCCCCCTTTTCCGCTCACAAGTGGCTTTTTCGTCCGCCCGGAGCTTCGACGAAACGTCCCCAGCCCGACAGGACACCCATGGACGGTCAAAAACGTCCCTGGAAGCCTAACAAGCCACAAATAAAAGTGCTACCGTATGCAGGTATGCCCCTACCCATGTTTCGAGTGGGGGGTCGCCTTCAGGAGTTTGCAGCCCGGGGGTCCTCCCGGTTATCCGACCAATGGGTCTGCGATCTGATTTCCACAGGCTACAAGATAGTTTCTCTCTTGGCAGCAAAACAGATTCTTCCCCGCCAGCATACCTGTATCCCTGGCTCACCGGGAGGCCCTCTTGGGGGCGGTAAGGGATTTGCTGAATCGCGGGGTGATTGTACCGGTTCCGGATTCGGAACGCTTCCAGGGATTCTACTCAAATCTGTTTGTGGTTCCCAAGAAGGAAGGGGTAAATCCGATCTTGGACCTAAAGGCCCTCAATCACTTTGTAAAAGTGCAGAGGTTCAGAATAGAATCAGTTCGCTCAGTAGTCGCTGCACTCCATCAAGGGGACTCTCTGGCATCCTTGGACATCCAGGATGCGTACCTGCACATACCCATATGCCTCCGGCATCAAAAGTTTCTGCAGTTTGCAATTGGGGAAGCTCACTACCAGTTTGTGGCTCTTCCCTTTGGTCTGGCTTCAGCCCCAGAGTCTTTACCAAGGTATTGGCTCCAGTTTTGGCATTGCTACGGCAACATGGGATCGCGATCGTGGGATACCTAGACGTTCTCCTCTTGAGGGCATCTTCCGCCTCAGAATTAGAGGAGGATGTGGCAATCACCAGGCAGACCCTGCAAGAATTTGGGTGGCTGTTGAACCTAAAGAAGTCGGTGCTTGTGCTGACCCAGCATCTGGAGTACCTAGGCTTGCTGCTGGACTCCAGGGAAGCGAGTGTTTCATCCTTCAGACAAGCTGCAGACTGAGATCCACGGTAAAACCTCTGATAAAACAAGTGGTCATCGCTCAGCTTTTGCATGCGAGTACTGGGACTCATGGTAGCCTCCTTCGAGGCAGTACCTTATGCCCAGTTCCACACCAGAGTCCTGCAGAAGGAGATTCTGACAAAATGGGACAAATCTCAGTTGTCCCTGGATCAACAGATCCAGGTGAGCCAGTCAGTCAGACTCTCTGATCTGGTGGTTGAGGTCCCCGGTGATTCAGTCTGAAAAATCGTTCCTTCCTCTGAAATGGACGGTGATCACAACGGACGCCAGTCTATCTGGCTGGGGTGGAGTGATGGGGGTTTAGTTGGCTCAGGGCCTCTGGTCGACGGAAGAATCCAATTTTCCGATCAATCTGCTTGAATTGAGAGCGATCAGACTGTGCCTCGCCACATGGTCGATGAGACTGCAAGGGCGTCCGATCAGGATCCATTCAGACAACGCCACGGCAGTGGCATACGTCAATCACCAAGGGGGAATAAGAAGCTCAGCCGCTGCACGGGAGGTCGCTCACATACTTCGGTGGGCAGAGCGACACGTACCGGCCCTGTCGGCCATTTACATCCCGGGAGTGGAGAACTGGCAGGCAGACTATTTGAGTCGACAGATGCTGGATCCAGGGGAATGGGCATTGCATCTGGAGACATTCAGGTTGCTGTGCCTGAGATGGGGCACACCAGACGTGGATCTGCTGGCCTCCCGTATCAGTCGGAAGGTGGCAATATTTGTGTCCAGGACAAGAGATCCGTGGGCCGACGCGTCAGACACGCTGGTGGCTCCGTGGGATCAGTACCAGCTGATCTACTGAAACTGTTAACACGTCTGTTTCGCAGAGTGGAAGCCGAGGGGATCCCAGTAATACTGGTTGCCCCAGATTGGCCTCAGCGTCCTTGGTACACAGACCTGGTGCATCTGGTGGCAGACGCTCCTTGGCGACTGCTGTTGCAAGAGGACCTTCTGTCTCAACATCCGATTCTCCATCCTGCATTACCATCGCTGGCTTTAACAGCATGGCTATTGAGAGCCAGTTGTTGAGGAACCGGGGTCTGTTGGACTCATTGATCCCAACTATGTTGAGAGCATGGAAATCATCTTCTCGGAAGATATACCACCGTACCTGGCCCATGTGAGGAGAAAGGATGGCATCCGCGCTCCTTTTCCATATCCAGGATCCTGCTGTTTTTTCAGCAAGGAGTAGACCAGAAATTGGCATTAAGCACCATTAAAGGGCAAATTTCAGCCTTAGCTGTCTTTTTTCAGAGACCCCTGGCATCTCACTCCTTAGTAAGTACCTTCATTCAGAGGGTACGACATGTAGCCCCTCCAGTGCGTCCACCGTTACCTCCTTGGGATCTGAACCTGGTGTTGTCGGCGCTTCAAAAACTGCCATTTGAAAACATCAGGGAGATTCACCTGTTGACTCTTTCCCAGAATGTGGTCTTCCTAGTGGCCATCACATCGGCCAGGAGGGTTTCAGAACTGGCGGCCTTGTCTTGCAAGTCGCCCTATCTGGTTTTCCACAAGGATAAGGTGGTGTTCCGTCTGCAACCGTCTTTTCTACCGAAAGTGGTCTCGGCTTTTCATATCAATGAGGACATTGTATTGCCATCTGTGCCCTAAGCCGAAGCACCCTAAGGAGGTGGCCCTTCATGCTCTGGATGTGGTTCGGGCTCTTAAGGTATATTTGTCTGCCACGGCTCCCCTTCAGAAGTCAGACTCACTGTTTGTTTCGGTGGCTGGTCCAAAGAAAGGCATGGCGGTCTCGTTGGCCACCATTTCCAGGTGGATAAGACAGATTGTGGTACAAGCTTACGCCTTGAAGGGGCAGGTGCCCCCCTTTCCGGTCGCGGCCCACTCCACAAGGGCAGTCGGAACGTCTTGGGCCTTCCGACACCAAGCATCTGCTGCTCAGGTGTATAAAGCGGCGACCTGGTCGTCTGTCCACACGTTTACCAAGTTCTTCAAGCTAGATGTCAGTGATGCCTGTTTTGGCCACAAAGTTTTGCAGACGGCCGTGTAGTTGCGATTGAATATACAATATGTTTTCTGTTTTCCTGGTTTTTCGATAAAAACACAGTACTGTTATGTTAATGCACTGTTGCATTACTTCCGCAATTTGATGCGGTCTTGGGTGCTCACTCCTGTTGAGGATACCCTGTTTTTTGTGGTGGTTTTCCACACACTGTTGTTTTTTTGTGGGTAAAGTTTCAGTAGTTCCCACTTGCCATGGTGGATGAAGTTTTGTGCTGTTTTCCCTCCCCTCGTTTAGCACTGCTTGGGGAGACGTCCCATTTGTTACAAAGAGGAGCTGTGTCGGTTGGTGAATATAAGAGAATAGGATTTTTTGTACTCACAGTAAAATCCTTTTCTCTGTAATTCACTGACTGACACAGCACCCGCCCCTCCTTTTATCTTTACGTTATACTGCTTGTTGACGTACTGAGGTCTGTCTGGCAGACTGGAGGGTTGTAGCCCAAGGGACCGCCCCCTGGGTGGAACTAAGAGTTCTGAGTGTTGTATTACAACTATGCCTAGTATTCTCCTAGTGATAAGGCTAACAACCCATTTGTTACAGAGAGGAGCTGTGTCGGTCTGTGAATTACAGAGAAAAGGATTTTATGGTGAGTACAAAAAAATCCTATTTTTTACTTGGCTAAAGTCTGACTGTATATGTAGATGGCAATAGGTTTTTAGCTTTTAAGATGTACAGAACTCGGGCATGGAGCAGCTTTTATCTGGCAAATGATTTAACATTACTGGAGATAAGACCTTTTTGTTTGCCTTATGGGAAATAAATGCCACTTGAGTAATTTTCTCTGGTCAATAAACCTAAATATAGTTCCATCTTCTATCCTTACTCTTTCCTAAAGTCAATTGCACTGTACTGGAAAGGCCAACTTGAAACCAAATTGCTATCCTATATTTGCCTATGATCATTCTGAAGCAGCATGATTGCTTATTGCAACATAATGTCTTCATAAAAAATGTTTGGCACTGGGAAGGTCATGGCAGGCTTAGAAGCTGAAAGAGGTTATAAAACTTGCATACTGCTTCCCTGGATACCTAACTGAGCCAAACCTTGATTCACCGATGTACATAAGAGCCGAGACTCGCTCCTTATTGGCTCAGATACAACATCAGGGCCCATTGGCTCCCGCTGCTGTGAATCAGCCAGGCCAAGCCCTGCTTTGTGTTTCATGGATGCACTTGGCAGGGACTGAAAGTGAGCACACACGAGTGCCTCCATAGCAAGTGGCTTTCTATGGGGGACCCAAGAGGAGGGGGGGGGTCGAGGCTGCTCTGTAAAATCATTGCACAGAGCAGGTAAGTAGAACATTGTTGTAGTAATAAAAATGAAGCCTTACAATCAAATGAATCCTGAAGATATTTGTACATTACAATGGGTTATAAGCTTTGTACCCATTTTGAAATGGTCTGCCTCTGAATCCAGCAGTGTCCTATTCTCTGCACCCTGTCCTGGCTATGACCTTGATCTGTTGAACCTTGATTTTCCAAAGGCTATTAGAAGTATCTCTCAACTATGCTAGTTAATCCCTTGGTCATATGTTTGGAACAAATAGCCATTTCTGTGAAATGGTGTTGCTGGACTTCTGAAGATTCACTGTATTATGTCCACTCACGTGGAGAATAGTGACTAAAGTGCTGGACTGTGCAA
The DNA here is from genome assembly GCF_037356315.1 of Lithobates pipiens. NCBI lineage: Eukaryota > Metazoa > Chordata > Amphibia > Anura > Ranidae > Lithobates > Lithobates pipiens. Next base: position 71,587,347 of record NW_027507686.1, on the reverse strand, counting down.
ATCACATCTGAAGAAGCATTTTACTTATTTGAGCGACAATATCTCTTGGGATCCATTTTGGATACCATCCTCCAGGATGTAACATGTAGCAAGATCATGCATCTTCAGCCGAGAAGACTAATGCCGTGTACACATGACCGGTGTTTCCGTCAGAATAAACTTTTTTTCTGACGGCGTTCTACTGAAATGGACTTGTCTACACACGATCACACCAAAGTCCGATCATTTAGAACGCAGTGACATACAACACGTACGACGTGACTAGAAAATAAGTTCAATAGCTGCCCTTGTGTCGGTCCGGAACAGCATACAAACGGTTTTCCCGATAGGAATTGATTCCATCTGAAAGATTTAAAACATGTTCTATTTCTAGGTCCGTCAATTTTCAAAAAAAGTCAGATGAAATGATTCCGTCTGACTTTCTGCTGGAAAGTCTGAATGTGTGGTACACCTCATGAGGCTACCTGGAAGGCTTGTCCCTTCCTGGAGGTCAAGAAAAGCCGTATTTGTTACTCTGAAGCTTCAAACGCTTAAGTTCAAGCCCAAGCTGAGCTCCCACGCCTCCCACAAGTTATGGAACTCAAAGTCTGTCAGACCCTCAGACATCTTGTTCACTATAAAGGTGGCCCCCCATATTTCCAACGCCTTTCTGGAGCTTCAGGCTAGGGTTTCACTACCAGCAACCTACTTAAGTGGCTTATCAATCGTAGACTTTGTCAATGTACAGATTAGATCTTCAGGTAGACTCGTGGCTCTATTGGGAAAAGGGTATCGTGGCCCCAGACCCTGCAGCAGAATGATTTCATGGTTTCTACTCTGACCTGTTCAGTTCTCAAATTAAAAGGGGGCATTCATCCCATCTTGAATTGCAAAACTCTATCTTCATTCTGGCTCAAATTCTCCATAGAATTCCCCATATCTACTTTATCAGGGAGACTTTCTATCTGGAGACAGCATGGAGCTGTACCTGCATATCCCTGTATTTCCAGTACATCTGATTTCTATGGGCATTTCTTTGCACTTTGTAGCTCTGCCATCTCGCCTATCTTAAGTGTCCTAGATATTCTCCAAGGTGCTTGCCCCAGTATTGGCCTGGCTGTGCTCTTCTGGAAAGTCAGCACAGGTGACAGACAACTGTACAGACCTTTGCAATGATTTGGGTGGATCCTGGACAAACCTATCTCTTGAGGAATATCTGGGTCTAGTCCTAGACAGCTCAAACCAGCTTGGCCAGCCGAGATTCGTGTCCAGGACAAGAGACCCTTGGGCAGATGCGTCGGATGCGCTGGTGGCTCAGTGGGATCAGTACCAGCTGATCTATGCCTTTCCTCCACTGAAACTGTTACCACGCCTGCTCCATAGAGGGGAGGCCGAGGGGATCCCAGTAATACTGATTGGCCCCAGCGTCCCTGGTACGCAGACCTAGTGTGCCTGGTGGCGGACGCCCCTTGGTGACTGCCGTTTCGAGAAGGCCTTCTGTCTCAAGGTCCGATTCTCCATCCTGCTTTACCATCGCTGGTTTTAACGGCATGGCTATTGAGAGCCAGGTGTTGTGGAACCGGGGTCTTTCGGACTCAGTTATCCCAACTATGCTGAGAGCATGGAAATCATCTTCTCGGAAGATATATCATCGTTCCTGGAAGGCCTACATCTCCATGTGTTATGAGAAAGGATGGCGTCCGCTCTCCTTTTCTATATCCAGGATCCTGCTGTTTCTACAGCAAGGAGTAGACCAGAAATTGGCTTTAAGCACCATTAAAGGACAAATATCAGCTTTGGCTGTCTTTTTTTTCAGTGACCCCTGGCGTCTCACTCTCTAGTGAGCACTTTTGTTCAAGGGGTCCGACATGTAGTTCCTCCAGTGCGTCCACCGTTAGCCCTGTGGGATCTGAACCTGGTGTTATCGGTGCTTCAGAAACCGCAATTTGAAAATATCAGAGAGATTCCCCTGTTGACTCTTTCCCAGAAAGTGGTCATTCTAGTGGCCATCACAATGGCCAGGAGGGTTTCGGAACTGGTGGCCTTGTCTTGCAAGTCCCCATATCTGGTTATCCACGGGGATAAGGTGGTGTTGCGTCCGCAACCTTCTTTTCTGCCGACGGTGGTTTTGGCATTCCACATCAATGAAGACGTTGTGTTACCATCTCTGTGTTCTAAGCCGACACATCCTAAGGAAGTGGCCCTTCATGCCCTGGACGTGGTTTGGGCTCTGAGGATGTATTTGTCTGCCACGGCTCCATTTCGGAAGTCAGACTCCCTGTTTGTTTTGGTGGCTGGTCCGAAAAAAGGCATGTTGGTCTAGTCGGCCACCATTTCCAGGTGGATCAGACCGATTGTAGTACAGGCCTAAGCCTTGAAGGGACAGGTGCCCCCCTCTCCGGTCATGGCCCACTCCACAAGGGCAATTGGAACATCTTGGGCCTTCCGACATCAAGCGGCTGTCGCTCAAGTGTGTAAAGCGGCGACTTAGTCGTCTGTTCACCCTTTTACAAAATTCTACAAGGTAGATGTCAGTGCATCGGCTGATGCCTGCTTTGGCCACAAAGTTTTGCAGGCGGCTGTATAATTGCAATTGCACATACATTTTTTTTTTCCTGTTTTTTGGGGTAAAAACGCAGTACTTTTAAGTAAATGCACTGTTGCATTTGTTACCGCAGTTCTGGACCCGGTTTGAGGGTAGTGGTTCTCTGTTGAGGAACACCGTTTTTTTGTGGGTGAAAAAGTTTAGTTATTCCCACACACTGTCGTTTTTAAAGTTTATACTAGTTCCCACATGCCATGGTGGATGAAGTTTTATGCTATTTTTCCCACCCCTCGTTTTGGCACTGCTTGGGGACGTCCATATGGTCTAAAGAGAGGAGCTGTCAGTCGGTGAATACCGTATATACTCGAGTATAAGCCGAGATTTTCAGCCTCTTTTTTGAGGCTGAAAGTGCCCCCCTCGGCTTATACTCGAGTCATCGCTGTCTGTCTGCCCGATCAGCGTGTCGAGCAGACAGACAGCGGCCATTCTAGGATTCAAAGGCCGCGCCTCCGTCTCCGCCTTCGCCTGTGATAGGCGGAACACTGAATTTCCCAGCAGTCTGTGTTCCGCCTATCACGGACGTCCTCTCATCCTCGTCCGTAGTATGAGGATGAGCGGACGTCCATGATAGGCGGACCACTGACTGCTGGGAAATTGAGTGTTCCGCCTATCACGGACATCCGATAGGCGGAACACTCAATTTCCCAGCAGTCAGTGGGAAATTGAGTGTTCCGCCTATCACCGACGGAGGCGCGGCTTTTGAATCCTAGAATGGCCACCGACGAAGAGCTGCGGGACGGGCCGGGACGCAGGCCGGGCCGGGACGCAGGCCGGGACGGGACGCAGGCCGGGACGGGACGCAGGCCGGGACGGGACGCAGGCCGGGACGGGACGCGGGACGGGACGCAGGCCGGACGGACACAGGCTGGACGGACACAGGCAGGCTGGACACAGGTAGGCTGCACGGACACACACACACACACACACACACACACACACACACACACACACACACACACACACACACACACACACACACACACACACACACACACACACACACACACACACACACACACACACGGATGCATGCACACACAGGGATGGATGGACACACACGGATGCATGGACACACACACACACACACACACACACACACACACACACACACACACACACACACACGGATGCATGCACACACACAGGGATGGATGGACACACACACACGGATGCATGGACACACACACACACACACGGATGCATGGACACACACACACACACACGGATGCATGGACACACACGGATGCATGGACACACACAGGGATGGACGACACACAGGGATGGACAGGCATGTCTCACCCTCGGCTTATACACGAGTCAATAATTTTTTCCAGTTTTTTGGGGGTAAATTGGGGACCTCGGCTTATATTCGGGTCGGCCTATACTCGAGTATATACGGTATGAGAGAAAACAGGATTTTTTTGTACTCGCCGTAAAATCCTTTTCTCTGTAATTCACGACTGACACAGCACCCGCCCCTCCTATTTTTCTTTGTTCTTTGTTATACTGCTTGTTGACGTACTGAAGCTGCAAGGCAGGCTGAGTGGTTCCTACCTAAGGGACAGCCCCTTGGGGCAGAACTAGAAAGTTCTGAGTTTTATATAACATGTTATGCCTAATCCTCTCCTAAAGGACTCAATGTTCTAAAGAGAGGAGCTGTGTCAGTCGGTGAATTACAGAGAAAAGGATTTTACAGTGAGTACAAAAAAATCCTATTTTTTCCTTGCTCGAGCAGTGTAATCTGCTTTCGGCCATGGTTGTATGCTGGGCCCCCACCACGTACAAAACAGGATTTGCCTTGCATTTTACTTGACGCTGAAGAACTATAGGCTGCAGCTTCAGGGAGATGACAGTGCTGGAGTAGGGAGTCAGGGAAGTTGTCTTCCTGTACCCCTCTAGACTCAAAGGATAAGCATTTTTAAATCCTCTTACCCTCATATTTAGGGTGTAACATGTTCTAGCATCCCTCTTCCCTTAAGATTGCCCCCTTTTCCTGTGACAGCAGGCAGGGGTTCTTTTCCCTGCACAGCTTCTGTTGCATTTAAAATAGTTTTCACTGTGCTCTGACCTCACAGCTACATCATTGAATTGTGTAGGAGTAGGCTACATGTGTCCCACCTGCTACTGTGCCAGGCGGAGATGTAGTTCTTCAGATGTGCTTCTGCAGCCTTGTAAAATTTTGTACAAAAGTATGGGCAGAAAGCTGAAGAATGTGTCTACAGAACCCTGCCATTGGCAATCCACTAATTGCAATGATTTGCAGGCTCCCCTGGGGAAAAAGTAAAAAAAAATGCACATTATTTTTCCAGCAAAAAATGACATGCCTTCCCTAAAGGTGAATTTGGCCTTTTAATTAGCATTTACTCTTTCAGTGCAGAGAGAGCCCCACTACAATTTTTTTCCCTACCAAATGTAGTTTGGGCCTTTTATCCCAATCAGGATCCTCTGCTATCCTTCTGTCCTTCAGTTCGGAAAATGGAGATTGCCTTCCATTGTCTGTATACGATATGGGACAGTATAAGTACATCAGCCACTGCTTCCTTGAGAAAGACTGAGTCTGTCATTTATTTTTTATTTTTTAATGTAAAGGTGAACCTTTGAATTTTTTTTTTTCAGTGGCCCAGACAGACCATTATCTAGGCTTCTGGTTTTAAGGATAGTACTCAAGCCCATACTCTTAAATCTGTGAGAGCCTCTTGGGTTTTGTGGCATCAGGCTGTTACCCAGATTTGCAAGGCTGTCTGTCTGTCACCTGGCAGGCAGTCACCAGTTTTGAAGTTTTTTAATAGACCTGTTAGTGCTTGCTAGGTCCCCCACCCCTAGGGTTGCCACATCATCTCTTTAACCCAGGACGCGTATTAATTACACTGGTTCTGAGACTGATCTAATGCAGATTAGGCACCAAGTGAGTTTAATTACCATCTTAATCAGAACCTGTGTAATGTGTGTCCTGGATTAAAGGGATGAAAACCCTACCCACCCCTGCTGCAAAATCACAGTCCCGATAAACATAGCAGATCATTGTCATTACTAGTAAAATAATAATTCCATAAATCTATCCCCTATTTTGTAGACGCTACAACTTTTGTGCAAACCAATCAATATACACTCATTCCGGGGTTTTTAATACATATCGGCCTAAACTGTGGATAATTTATTTTTAAATTGGAATATTATAGCAAAAAGTAAAACATTGTTTTTTTTTCAAAATTGTCACTTTTGTTTATAGCGCAAAAAATAAAAACCACAGAGGTGATCAAATACCACCAAAAAGCTCTATTTCTGGGGAAGAAAGGACGTCAATATTGTTTGGGTACAGCTTCGTATAACAAAAAATGGCCTGGTTATTGAGCAGCCAAATCTTCTGTGGCTGAAGTGGTTAAAATCTGCAAATTTATTAAAAAAGAAAAAAATATTCACATGTACATAAGTATTCCCAGCCTTTGCTCAATACTTTGAAGAATCTTTGGAAGCAATTACAGCATTAAGTCTTTTTGAGCATGAAGCTTGGCACACCTATTTTTGGCCAGTTTCTCCCATTTTTCATTGCAGAATCTCTCAAGTCCCATCATGTTGCATGGGGAATGTCGCTGCACAGCCATTTTTCAGATTTTCAGATCTTTTCAGAGATGTTCAATCGGGTTTAACTCTGAGCTTTGCCTGGGCTACTCAAGGACATTCAGAGTTGTCCCGTGGCCACTCTTTTTATCTTGGCTGTGTGCTTAGGGTCATTGTCCTGTTGGAACATGAACCTTCAACCCAGTCTGAGGTCCAGAGAATTTTCCTCAAGGATGTCTCTTTACATTGCTGCAGTCATCTTTCCCTTCGTCCTGACTAGTCTCCCAGTTCCTGATGCTGAAAAACCTCCCCACAGCATGATACTGCCACCACAATGCTTCACTGCAGTGATGGTTTTGGCCAGGTGATGAGTGGTGCCTCTTTTCCTCCAGACATGATGCTTGCCATTCAGGCCAAAGAGTTCATTAGACCAGAGAATTATTTCTCAGAGTCCTTCAGGTGCCTTTTGGCAAACTCCAGGTGGGTTGTCCTGTGCCTTTTTACTGAGGAGTGGCTTCTGTCTGGCCACTCTACCATACAGGCCTGATCGGTGGAGTGCTTCAGAGAGAGTTGTTCTCTGGAAGGTTTTCCTTTCTCCACAGAGAAACACTGGAGCTCTGTCAGAGTGACCATCGGATTCTTGGTTACCTCTCTGACTAAGGCCCTTCTTCCCCGGTTGCTCAGTTTGGACGGGAGGCCCACTCTAGGAAGAGACCTGGTGGTTCCAAACATCTTCCATTTTCGAACAATGGAGACAATGGTGCACCTTCAATGATGCAGAAATCTTTCTGTGCCTCATTATAATTTTGTCTGGGAGGTCTACAAACAATTTCTTGGACTTCATGGCTTGGTTTGTGCTCTGACATGCACTGTTAACTGTGGGGCCTTTAATATAGACAGGGGTGTGCCTTTCCAAATCATGTCCAATCACCTGAATTTACCACAGGTGGACTCCATTCAAGTTGTAGAAACATCTCAAGGATGATCAGTGGAAACAGGATGCATCGGAGCTCAATTTTGGGTGTCTCAAGCCCAATCAGATTTTCTGCTGATTGCTTCCTTCAGAGTTACCAATGTTTCCATGTAGTGCAAGGGCCTGCCTGATTGCATACAAATTGAAACTCCTAAGATTTGACCTCATATTATATGGTTTTGGTAAATCTGAAGCAAAAACTCAGCAGAAAAACTGATAGTGTGTATGGGGCTTTAGAAATTGCTGTGAATACTTATGTACATGTGATTTTTTTTTATATCAATTTGCAAAGATTTCAAACAAACTTTTTTCATGTTGTCATTATTGGGTATTGTTTATTGAATTTTGAGGAAAATAATGAATTGAATCCATTTTGGAATAAGGCTGTAACATAAAATATGGAAAAAGTGAAGCGCTGTGAATACTTTCCGAATGCATTGTAACCCAGGATCAACAACAAGTTGCCCCTATTTGTGGCTAGGACCAAGGATCCTTTAGCACGAGCATCAGATGCCCTGGTAATTCCCTGGCCTCTATTCAGGTGAATATCTGCCACTCCACACTTCGTGGAGGTGGCCCCTGGCCACTCCTAACAGATCAGACCTGCTATCTCGAGGCTTGTGTTCCATCCTGCTTCTCAGTCACTGGCATGGTTGTGGAAACCCAGGCCTTGAATGACAGGGGTATCTCTGACTTTGTCATTTCCAACTTACTGAGAGCCAAAAAAGCCACTTTGTGAAAAATTTCCTTCCATACCATAAATAATTTTTGGCCTAATGTGAACACAGGCTTTTCAACTACAAATATTACTCTGTACTTCACATTCTAGCCTTCCTACAATTGGAAATGTACCAGAATTTGGCCTTAAGTATTTATCCATTCCAGAAACCTTTTGGCTTTGCTTTTCCTTGATAAAACCTTTTATTTAAGGTCTAAATGGTTAAACTCTTACAATCACCCTTCTTTGTGATCCGTTTGGTTCTCTCTGCCCTGCAGAAGCCACCCTTTAAACCCAGTAGGGTACTGCACAGAGCAGTCTTGGACTTCCTCTATTTGGATTGTCCCGCTAGTGATCTTGGCTCCTCCTATTCTGTGTCTGCCCCCATAGCAAGCACACGCTATAGGGGCAGACCTGTGCGCTTGATCCTGAGCCAGGCTGTGTGCGTTCATTGACACACACACACAGCGTGACTCGGCCCCATCACCACACTCTGCTCACAAGATTTGACTTACAACAGCAGGAAGCCATTGCTACTGCTCAGGGCTGCCATCAGGGGAGTACAGCCCATACACTTGTAAGGGGCAACTGGCTCTGGTTGGGCCCTGCTGACTGGCAGGGATGTGAGAAGGCAGGGGCAGGTGCAGAGGAACTCCATGGATGCTCCTGTATGTGTGTGAGTCGGCAGGCTGCTGCTCTGTCATGAGCTGACATCAGGCTCTTTCATACCACCTCTGGGACATTTCCTGCATGTGCACCCCTCTGCATGTGGAAACAAGAGCTGGGACTAAGGGCTGTTGTGCAGGGGGGGGGGGGGGGTGTACATTTCTGTGTGTGTACATGGCTGTGAGTGTGTACATGCCTGTTTGTGTACGTCTTGTGTGTGTATACATGCATGTCATGTATACACGTGAGTGGTGCTGAGAGCGTAGAGGTGTGTGTGTGTGGGGGGGGGGGGCTGTGAGCATATAGGTGTAAGGGGGGCCAAGGCACTAAAAGACTTGGTGGGACAGCCAGTAAGCAGGACCCTGGGGAATGTTGGGGGGGGGGGGCCTGGACCTGAAGCTGTATAAGGGGCCCCACAATTTCTGATGGCTGCCCTTCTGCTGCTCCCAGCCGAGCTTGGGAGAGAGTAAAGAAGACCAGCAGATGGGCACAGTGCCGGAGCGATACAGGACTCTGGTATTTGGGGACGTGGGGAGCGCCAAGAGTATAGTAAGAGCGACGTTTTTTGCATTAAGATAATAAATGTTTTACCTTTTTAGAATCACTTGAACATTAATTAGATGTGGTAGAATATTCACTTTTTTTTTCTTTCCTGCCTTTTCTCCTGGTGATCGCGCCAGTAGCATACTTCCTAGCCTAGGGTGACAACTCCCACTTGTGTCTATAGAGGTGCAGCATTGTCACTCTAGGCTGCTCAGTTCTGATTTGGACTACAGATCTCTTCCTCCTCTCCTCTTATCCTTAAGATGGGAGGAGGTGCCTAGTTGACAGATGTAAACTAGGCAGAGCTGATAACACTGCTTGAGATTTCAGTGCAGCACAAGCAGCATACACCTGAAAATGCTGGCAGGATCAAAAGCTATTTTTGGCCCTTGTTAAACAGATAAAATACTTTCATTGGATATTTAACAGATTTAACAGACTAGAAGGCAACGAATAAAGTTAGTGGTTCAGGTTTACATACACTTTTACTTTTACTGTCAGCTGCTACACACTTTTCATACTGAATGCTGAAAATCATGACCAATTGCAATAACCGCTGAAATAAAAAAAAGGGCAAACTTGTAAAATAACTACAAATTTCATTAGTAATTAACACACATTTGGGGAAATATGCAAAGTCCAAGCTACTGTTTGTATTCCATACTTGTTCAAGGCAGTGACAGTTTAGGAACACACAACTGTTAGTTGATACCAAATGATATAGACTATTGGCAAATCTAGACGGCATAGCCATACAACGCAAGCAGACACCAAATAATTGCATAATCCCTTAATTAAATGTTCTCATCTTAAGTCGTGTAGCTTAGCTTTCAAGCATCTGAAATATGTCATCTTACAATAGGTCTTTTTAAAACGTTCCATGAGAGGAAGGGATAGGTTGTCTACATTAATCATGGAGGAACTGCAAATAAAACGGCAGCTGCTCACCTGCTCCCCTAGGCCCTCTGGGCTTCATTTTAAAGAAAGGAACAAGAAAAGCTGCCGTTTAACCTGTAGCGTTTTAAGATCTGTGCTGTAGGCCTAGCAAATATCTGTCATAACAGGAAATCTATGTTAACTGCCATCCCATCGCCTTCCATTACTGAGCTGCAATACCTTATTTTAGCCAGGTAGTGGCAGTGTGTGCATGTATGACTTCCACTTGTACGTGCTCTACATTTTGCACTTTTAGCACAAGGCTTCCTAATGACACATTTTTACATTTGTGCATTATAATACATTTTAAGTATTTTTGTATACAAATGGAAATGTACTGATGTATTTTAGAGTAATAGGTACAGTAATAATCTAATCTGTGTCCACTTTTCTTTAACAAGTGCTGTCTGATGCATCATTGTGTAATTACAGTAAGATTTGGTCAAGAAAAATAAAGTTGTAGGATTCAAAGAGGCCTATTCTGGGCTTTGCCATTTCCTGGAATGCATGCTGGGTTAATGTTTAGATCAGTGATTCTCAACCAGGGTTCCATGAAACCCTAGGGTTCTTCCAGAGGTTGCTAGCGGTTCCTTCAGCATTGGGCAATTACTGCCTCTCAGATAAGTTCCCACTCACACCATTGATCTTTTTAACTATCTGTAAGGAGGTAATTCTTCCCAGTGACTACAATTGTAAGGACCATTCTTCCCACTGACCATCACACTAATGTATCGTGAGTTGTAGATTTCAAATTTTTAGAAGGGGTTCCCCGGGGCCAGAGAACTATTTCAAGGGTTCCTCTGTGTTGAAAAGGTTGAGAACGGCTGGTTTAGATCATCGTGAAGGTGCTAAAGTGGGAACAATTTGTGCAGTTTAAGCGGGAGTAAACCCAGTTTAAAAATACACTTACATTCCCGGCATGCCGGAAATGCTAACTTTCACATTGGTTGTGCTCTCAACCAAACTTTCAAACCATCCAATGGCTGGTGTCATAACTGATCACATGTGCAGCATTATGGCAGTTGAAGAATTATTAGAGGCCAAGATGGCAGCTTCCTTGACTGAAAACGATAGGAGGGTTTACTTCCACTTTAAAATGTTGAAGCCCCTAAACAATGATCTTAGAGAAGGTGATAGAAAAGGTAATGGTGCAAAGGGCTTGTTACCTCTTTAGTAATATAACACCAGGGGCCTTGTGACCTTCTGACAACAGTCCCTGGATGTATATGTCTACAAGGTTAAACACAAAGCAAGGACACACCATCTGGGTCACTAGTGATGTCCTTCAAAGTGCTACACAAACAGACATAACCCTCAATGCTGTGGACAGTCCTGTTCTTTACAAGCCTTTTAAAACTGCAGTAAAAAAACTTTTAAGATAATAAACCTGTATTAACTGCTCTGACTCAAAGCATCGTCTTTAGTGTCACTTTTTATTGGGGGAGTTTTCTTCCAAGTCAAGATTCACTTTCACCAAGCTGTTTTCTTGAGTATTTAAGGGCATGGAATTCGTCTTCGGTCCTCGATGTTCCCGTTTGACATGTATTTTATCTCTTCTGAGAACTTAAATTTGATTCTACAGTTTTTTTTTTTTTTTTTATACATTGTCATCTGAATGTGTTTATAAGGTGACATCAGTATCCTACCACAACTGTACAGACAACGCCTAGATTCATGCTGCCTGGCAGCTCTGGTCTGAGCCAGTGCTATGTGAAATCTGTCTACCTGTGCTTGCTCAATATTTAGCTGTTCTAGCTTGCTTAATGTTTTTCTACAGCCTATTTGATAGATATCAGCATTTTAAAAGACTTTCTAGGGACACTTGACATTGAAGCAATGCCTGCAGGCTAGTTATTAGAAATGCCTCCTCGCAGCATCACCGCAATTAAAATATGTGCATGGCAGAATATTAGGAACTCGCCCCCTGCTTCTTATTCTTTTTTTTTTTTTTTTTTTAAGTGAAATTCCAGCTTAAAGTCAATTAGCCTTAACCCTCTCCTAACACTCCCCTACCCCTTAACACTTATGCTGATTAACCTGTGTAAGAAAGGTAATTTTTTTATTTTCTACATAGGTTCCTTTAAGCTAGTGCATTGTTGGTTCACTTACCTTTTCCTTTGATTTCCCTTCTAAATGTTTTTTTGCTTTGTCTGAATATCTCACTTCCTGTTTCTCCTCAGTAAACTTCTCACCATCATCGGAGCTGGTGGTTAGTCAGCCAGAACAGCTTACTGAACAGCTTACTGGGGTGAAACAGGAAGTGAGAAATTTAGACAAAGAAAACAAAGAAAAAAAAACATTTACAAGGGAAATCGAAGGAAAAGATAAGTGAACCAACAATGCACTAGCTTAAAGGAACCTATGTAGAAAATAAAAAAATTACCTTTACAACCCCTTTAACTATTTTTATTATCCGCTGGCTCCTCTGCTCTGTCAGCCAGTAGTGGCTGCAGGGGAGAGGAGGGAGTGCTGACAAAGGATGAATGACCCCAATGGGTAATGTCATCACTACAGGCTTTACCAGCCATTGCTGAGGGCTTTCTTTTCTCCCCTGCAGGTGTCATTGGCTGACACAGGATCACGTGACCAGACCGGAAAATAGATAAGTATATGCATCTTTTTATACACAGGTTAGACAACAAAGGTGTTGGGAGGGAAGCATTTTTAAGGATCATGTTGCCCATGCTGGACCAGAATAAGCACATATCAACAGATTTTTTTTTTGGGCTTTTGCCATTCCAGAAGTCTTTCTCCTTTTGGACTGGATTAAATGCATTTCCCACTAAGCACTGTCTGCAGTTTCCATACTTGTATATGTGAGGTCAATTTTATGTATATGTCACCTCACATACTTTTTCCAGGACCACTAACCCAATACTGACCTAGCCCAGAGGCAGAAGCAGCTCTATCTATAAACTACAGTGCTGTTTTTTTGTGTTTTTTGTTTTGTTTTTGCAAAGCGATTTTGATTTCTTTAAGGGCTCTTTAACACAGGCATTGAAAATAGGCAGTTAGGTTGCAATTTTACTGCCTATCAATGCCACTCAAAATTTTAAAATACGGGAGCAGATGGAGTACACACTGCAGCTTTAGCAGTGCCTTACATTACAGTGGGGCAAAACTAATGCTGCCTGAAGAGTTCAGCAGGGATTGATGCCTTGCAACCACCTCCATTCACGACTATTGGAAAACACCACACGTGGGCCATAAAAGCACTGTATGTGTACCTATAGCATTTAAAGCGTGTTTGAAGTGTGGTTGCAAAGTGTCAAAAGTTATCATTTCTCAAGGTGTTTTACAAGCTTTGCGTGACTTGAATCCCTAAGCGACAAGTCCAAAATTAACAGTATAGGTGTTTTATTGCGCGTTACAGGCTGCTGTACAATCCAATACCTGTGTGAAAGAGCCCTAGGGCAATACAACTTTGTCAAGGATTTGCCCAAGGCAGTGACTGGCCAGTGAAGGACCTGTACACCAATAAGGTTTGTTGTTTTCTCATAGCTACATGCTTTTTGTATTAGGCTGTACTGCATTTCACAGTACTGTCAACCTACTGGAATCCTTAAAATAATCTCCCGCACTGTTAAAGCTCCACCCAAAACCATATCAAACTATAAACCAGCACTGTTCTGTGATTCACACAATAAATATATAGTCAACCTATTACAGTGCAGCACTCCCAATTAGCCCCAGCAGGGCATAACCGCCATAAAAACCTGAAAGATGTTCTAACCTTTCCATACTCTATCCAACATTGAAAATGGTTGACATTAGATATATATTGATTGACTTGGCTGGTTTTACAACCACCCTGTCTGGTTTTTCCAGAATGATCAGTGCCACCGGCTATAGCCAGCAACATTGATCATTGTATTCAGCCAACAGGAAAGTCCACCGCCTGCAGAATACAATAGCTCTGCAGGAGTGATTCTCCCATTCTCATTGAATGTACATCTCCAAAATACACCCCTTCCTAACCAATGACACCACAAAGCTCCTAGTACACTGTGGTCATCTCCTGCCTCGGCCACTGCAACCGCTCAGTCTCCGCTACCCCTCTCTGTCAGTCCCTCTACTGGCTTCCACTCGCCCAACAATTTAAATTTAAAATACTAACAACAACAAAGCCATCCACAACTCAGCCCCCAGCTACATCACTAACCTTGTCATTTTCTTCATTCTTCCCAAGACCTCCTGCTCTCTAGGTTCCTCTTCACCTCCTCCCATGCTCGCCTCCAGGACTTTTCCAGAGTCTCTCCTATCCTATGGAACTCCCTACCCCAACCTGTCTATCTCCTACTCTGCTTTTAGAAGATCCCTGAAAACCCTCCTCTACAGAGACGCATATTCTACCCTCACCTAACAACTGTACTTTTATTTTCTCCATCAGATAATCCCCCACAGTTATTACCTTTTGTTTCACTTGACCCTCCCTCCTAGTTTGTAAGCTCTGATTCCTCCCATATTAAATTGCATTGTAACTGTACTGTCTGCCCTCATGTTGTAAAGCGTTGCACAGCCTGCTGATAAATCCTGTATAATAATAATAATAAAGTGCAGATGGGGTAATCGATGAATTTATTTTTTCGTTCAACTTGAGCAAAAAAAAATAAAAAATCATAAATGGTCTGCTTAATTGCTATAAACGGTGTTATACATGTATTTTTTTTATTTTGTCTATAGCTAAAGCAGTAAACGGGCCATGCAAATATGGTGCTTATTCAGTATTAAATACAATTTCTGAAAAAAAAAAAAAACATGCATGTAGATACTAAGAACTGAATGTAATCTAAAAAATAGGATTTTTATATACAGCTTACCTGTAAAATCCTTTTCTTGAGAGTACATCACGGGACACAGGAGCTCATTACATAGTGGGTTATATAGGCACCTCTGGTGATTGGACACTGGTTAACCCCCATTAAGGAGAATTCCTCCCCTATATAACCCCTCCCATATGGGAGGCACCTCAGTTTTGTAGCAAAGCAATAGAAAACCACGTAAAACCCAAGAGGGGTGGGAGCCTTGTGTCCCGTGATGTACTCTCAAGAAAAGGATTTTTACAGGTAAGCCGTATATAAAAATCCTATTTTCTTGATCATACATCACGGGACACAGGAGCTCATTACATAGTGGGATGTTCCAAAGCAATGCTCAGATTGAGGGGAGGGAGACACAGATCATAATTATAGACCGCCATGGGCCGGAGGACCCAAAACTGCAGCCTGCAGTACACTACGCCCAAAGGCGATATCCTCTTGCCCTCTGACATCCACCTGATAGAATCTGGTGAATGTGTGGACTGATGACCAAGTTGCAGCCTTACAGATCTGAGTCAGGGAGGCCTGGTGATGCGCACTGCCCAAGAAGCACTTACAGCCCTAGTAGAGTGCGCTTTCACTTGAAAAGAGAAATAATCTGTCTAATCCACCTTGAGAGAGTGGATTTTGATGCCGCCTGGCCCTTCCTAGGGCCTTCCGGCAAAATAAATAAGCAATCAGTTTTCCTTATCTGAGCTGTTGCTTGAAGATAGATACTGATTGCCCTAACCACATCCAAAGTGTGCAAAGATTCTTCTGCGGACTGTGGGTATGGAAAAAAGGATGGTAAGATTACATCTTGATTCAAATGGAATCCTGAAACCACCTTAGGTAGAAAGGACCTGTTGGGGCGCATGACCACCCGGTCCTTATGAACAATTCGATACGGCTCTTTGCTGGAGAGAGCTGCTAGTTCTGACACTCTTCTAGCCGTGGAAATGGCTACCAAGAAAACCAATTTTTTGGTCAAAAGAACTAATGAAGCCAGATGCAAAGGTTCAAAAGGTTGCCCCTGCAAAGCCAAGAGAACCAAATTCAGATCCTATGGGCATACAGGAGGTTTGACTGGCGGCCTTATCCGCATAGCCACCTGGATGAAAGCCCGCACCAGGGAATGCGATGCAAGTGGCTTCTGAAAAAAAACACTGACAAGGCCGAAATCTGCACCTTGATAGTGCTTACGGCCAAATTCATTTCTAGGCCTGACTGGAGAAAGGCCAAGATCCTGCTAATGACATACTTTCTAGGATGCCATTCCCTGAGTTCACACCAGGAAACATATGCCCTCCAGATTTTGTAGTAAATAAGCATGGAGGCCGGATTTCTGGCATTAACCAGAGTAGAAAGGACTGGCCCCGAAAGCCCACGGTCTCTCAGAATGTGGGTCTCGGCAGCCAAACTGTCAAATTCAGACTGTGTAAAGCAGGATGGTAAATTGGACCCTGTGAGAGCAGATCTGGCCGGAGAGGGAGGATCCTTGGCCTGCCTACTGCCAACTTCATGATCTCTGCATACCACGGTCGCCGGGGCTACCAAAAGAACCAATTTTGTCTCCCTCTTCACTCTTCCCAGGAACCGCGACAGAAGCGGGCAGGGGGGGAAGGCATAAATCAGATTGTACTGATCCCAGGGAACTGTCAGAGCATCTGACCCCTGAGCAAGTGTATCTCTTGTCCTTGACACTAATTTGTCCAGCTTTCTGTTGAACCTGGACGCAAACAGATCTGGAGTTACCCCACCTGCGACATATGTCCAAAGACACGTCGGGGTGCAGAGCCCATTCTCCTGGGCACAACTGCTGGTGGCTCAGAAAATCCACCTGCCAATTTTCCACTCCTGGAATGAAGACTGCAGAAAGGCATGGAAGATGCTTTTCTGCCCAGACAAGTATGCGATTCACCTCTTTTTGCGCAACCAGACTCCTAGTACCGCCCTGGTGATTGATATAGGCCACTGCTGTGGCATTATCGGACTGAACCCGAACAGGGAGACCCCGTAGTCTGGAAGACCACTTTATGAGAGCCATATAAACTGCCCGGATCTCCAAGACATTTATGGGCAATAGCTTCTCGATCGCAGACCATTTCCCCTGCGAGCACGTCTCCTCTAACACTGCTCCCCAGCCTGTCAGGCTGGCATCTGTCATAATAACCTTCCATGGAAGAGGAAGAAAGGTTTTGCAAATTCTCGGTTTGTAACCACCAGACGAGACTCTTGCGTGTCCCTGGGGATAGACGCATAGGAAGATCCAAGGATTGGGGCTTCCTGTTCCAAGCAGCAAGGATGCATCTTTGCAGAGTCCTTGAGTGGAACTGGGCAAATGGAACGGCCTCGAAGGAGGCGACCATTTTCCCTAACAGTCTCATGCACAACCGAATGGGGGAAGATCTCCTGCCCAGAATTAGGCGCACCAGATCCCCGATGGCCAAGGCTTTTGGCCTTGGTAGAAACACATTTCCCTGAGCAGTGTCGATAAACATACCCAGGTATTCCAACCTGGTAGCAGGCTGTAGGGACGACTTTTCTAGGTTTATAATCCAACCTAGGCGTTTCAGGTGTTCTAGTGTTCTGGAAACACTGTAGTTCAGGAACGCTACTGTTTTCTCCATGAGAAGCAAGTCGTCTAGATAAGCCATGACGGCTATACCCTGAGCTCTTAGGTTTGCCAAGCGAGGGTCCAGAATCTTTGTGAAGACTCGCGGGGCCATAGCGAGCCCGAACGGCAAGGCCACCAATTGAAAATGGCGCAGCTCTACCGCGAACCTTAGATACTTTTTGTGTGCGGGAAAAATTGGCACATGGAGATATGCATTCTTGATGTCTATTGATGCCATAAACTCTCCCCCTTGCAGGGAGGAGACCACAGTGCGAATTGACTGCATTCGGAAGGACCGGATGCGTAAAAACCGGTTCAGATCCAGGATAGGTCTGACACTTCCATTTGGCTTCGGAACGGTGAAGAGATTCGAGTAAAACCCTGAACCCTGTTCTTTTGGGTCCACTTCTACTATCACCCCTTGGGATAGTACTATCACCCCCTAAGTGATCTAAGGCCAGAAATAGCGGTTTTTACTTTACTGGATCCCTGGGGATCCTTGACCTTAGAAAGCGAGAAGGTGGAATCTCCTGAAACTCTAGCTTGTAGCCCAGAGATACCGAAGAGATCACCCACTTGTCCCGGATCTCTTCCCGCCAGGCTTCCGCAAACTGCCGAAGCCTTCCCCCCACTCGGCCGAGCGGGGGCGCCCCTTCACAAGGAAGCTTTTGGGCTCTGCTTGGCAGGCTTCCGCCCCCCAAGTTTTTTTCTGCCCCTGGGCCCGGCCCTGAGCCTTTCCTGTAGAGGAGGGTTGAGAAGGCCGTCGCTACTGCTTAGAGCTTGATGCTCCGGGAGAGAGAGAACGCCTAAATAATGGACGTTTGCTCTTTTTGACTGGAAGGACAGTAGATTTACCCCCTGAAATTTTTTGGATGAATTTGTCTAATTCTTCTCCAGACGTTCCCCTTTAAACGGGAACCCAATCAAATGCTTCTTGCATGATAGCTCAGCTGCCCAATTCTTTAGCCATAGGGCCCTTTGCATGTGTACCAACAGGAGAGACAAACGAGATGCTTGTTGGACAGAATCCAAAATCGCATCAATCATGAAACACAGAATTTGAGGTATTTCTGTATAATTCTCCACTTCCTCACTGGGAAGGAGGCCAAGCATCTGCTTAACCTGTTCCTTGAGGAACTGACACAACCCCACGGCTGCGACTGTAGGTTGCACTACAGCGCCAGTCATGGAAAAAGAGGCTTTTAATAATGTTCCCAACTCCTTATCAGTTGGATCTTTAAATACCTGAGCATTATCCAACGGACAGGTCAGGTTTTTATTCACGCAAGAAACAGCCGCATCGACAGATGGGACCCCCCATTTCTTGGTGAAACTTTCCTCCAGAGGATAATGCATAGAAAACCTTTTAGGAGGAGCAAACATTTTATCAGGATGTCCCCAATCCTCATACATCAATTTATCCATTAAGGGATGAATTGGAAAGGAAAAAGCAGTCTGTGGGACTTTCCTGACTCCTAGGGAAGAAACAGAGGACGTAGCGACTTCAGCAGCAGGCATTCTGAATGTGGTACGCACCAATTCAGTATAATACTGCACCTGTTTTCTGAGCGCCTGGGAGGAGGGGACTCTCTCCTGTTCCTCTGATTCCTCCGACTGCTCAGGATCCCTGTCCCAAGATAGGGATCTCTCCTCATTGTCAGAAGAATCATCAGCAGAGGGAGGGGATCTACCCCCTTTCCTGCTATCTTTCAGGGAGGCAGAAATAAAATTTATGATTCTCCCTTCAAAACCCTCCAATGTAGCCCTAAGGGAGTCCTCAGTGACGTATACCGGGGCTGAGACATTAGGAGAGGCTGCAAAACCTGACAGGGGCACTGACTCATCCTGTGAGGCTGGCTCCAGTCTTGCGGGGGGGGGGGGGGGGGTGGTACAGCGCCATGCACACCAGGTTTTTCTTGGGGTTCTTTCTCAGAAGAACCTCCTACCTGGACCTTGTAAAAGACTCTGCCAGAAACTTTCGTGCCACTATGTAAACAGTACACCAAGTCTGTTTTTTCCAGAGAGCCCAGTCTTCCAATAGGAGAGGACTTACAGGCCAAACCTCGTTTCTTCGGATGACGAGGCCCGGGTACCATACCATCTTGGGAGTCAAATATCGGCCCGAGATATGGATCCGGTTTGTTGTAGCCCTTAGGCCCCCGCAGGGAGCTGCACAGAGCTTTCTTCATAGCACATGTTTTACATGACCAACCACCATAGACACTGGCGAAAAAACTGAGGTGCCTCCCATATGGGAGGGGTTATATAGGGGAGGAATTCTCCTTAATTGGGGTTAACCAGTGTCCAATCACCAGAAGTGCCTATATAACCCACTATGTAATGAGCTCCTGTGTCCCGTGATGTATGATCAAGAAATATAGATTCTGAAGTTTGTTAATGTTCAAAAAAATAATATTCCCAGTGACCCCCTGAAAAGCATAGGATTGCTCCTGAAAGTCAGAAAGGATTAGTAATTGTGCTACTGCCATGATGCATGTGTGTTGAGGATAAGAAAACCCAAGAACATACCGTATATAATATATTGCAGCTTAAATTAGAACTGCTGGAAACTTTCGTTTTAGTGTCATATTTTTCAGAAAATCTCTGTTGATCATATCAGAAATGCAGTTTCCTTGTCACTTCTAGTGAGCTGAAATGAAACATAAAACCATGTTGCCTTTTCTCTGCAAAGTACTAATCTCCCCATACCCCATGTCATGGAAATTAACAAACACCGACATAGTTGTAGTCCAGTCTGAGTAACAAACATGACTTCTTCCATAGATACAGGGGGGGAGTGAGCATAGCCACCCATGTACAGGAACAGTGTTATTTATAGTATTACCAGGTGGAAAAAAAATAAATAAAATACTGCAGCCATCACTTTTACGAACTGGTATTTACACAGTTTTGTCTAACATCCTATCGTTATCCAAAATTTGACGCCTCAACCTCTGCAACATCTCCAAGATATGCCCCTTCCTAACCAATGTCACCACGAAGCTTCTAATCCACTCCCTGGTCATCTCTCACCTCGACTACTGCAACTCCCTCCTTATTGGCTTACCTCTAAATAGGCTATCCCCACTTCAGTCCATTATGAACGCTGATGCCAGGCTCATCCACCTTACAACCGCTCAGTGTCTGCTATACCGCTGTGCCAATCCCTCCATTGGTTGCCACTCAACCAATGATTTACATTTATAAGGAATTTTTGAGTATAGCCTCAGATATTGTGTCCTACAATTTATAGGTATAAAATGTACCATCATCCAGTTATTGTATAGAGGTGAAGGGGGGGGGGGGGGGGGCGAAGAGGGTGAGGACAGTTGCTGTGGCTGTCCTCTCACACACTAACCAACAGAGAGACTGCTGTGGACTATCCTGGTACTGATAGAGAAACAATCAACTTTAGGTAAAAATATAATTTATTACATATACGGTAAAAAAACATACAATTGAACAAAATCAATATACAGGTAAAAGGGAAATGTAGGCCTTACAATATACAAATATTAAGTAGGTTTTCCCAAGACATAGCTGGTAATGGAGTTTACTAGTTACGCAGTCCTAATGCCGCTTCTTCAGGAGGAATAATCCTATAAAACAGGTAATATATTTAGAAGAGACATACACAAAACTTAGCAGACATGAAAAAATATATGAATCAGCAGTAACACTGAGTGGTTGCTTACCCGGAAGCCCAAAGGTTCCCCCCGTGGTGGACATGGGGGATTGTTAGCGGAAAGTATATCTAAATAATGAAGATAAATATGTATAGGGTAGTGGGTAATTAGTCTGGCAAATTCCAACTAGATGATAAATCTACACTAAGATGGGAAATGTTGAAGGGAGGGGAAAGAAGGAGGAGGAAGGGAGAATAAAAAAAAAGGGGAGGGAGGGGGAGCAGGGGTATTAAGGGGGGAGGGTGAAGTGGATGGAAAAGTGAAAGGGGGGGGGAGAGGAGAGATGAAACAAAGAAAGGAAGGGGAAGGGGAGTTGTGTGTGGGTAAGGGGGGGGGAGAGGGGGATGGTAAGCTCTAAGGAGCAGGGCCCTCTAATTGCTAGTGTGTTGTATTTGTACTGTCTACTCTCAAGTTGTAAAGCGCTGTGTAAACTGTTGGCGCTATATAAATCCTGTATAATAATAACATAGTGAACATGCCTACATGAATGCAACAAAGAATGATGACCTAATCAGCCTAGGATAGGTTAAGGACCAGCCAGCACTACACTGTAGTGTAGTCTGTAGTGTTGCCCAGGATGGGGCTAGCTTGTCTGGCAGGGGTGGCTAGACAGAATTAAAATACTTTAGTACAGGGATATGCAATTAGCGGACCTCCAGCTGTTGCAGAACTACATGTCCCATGATGCATAGCGAGACTCTGATAGCCACAAGCATGACACCCAGAGTCAAAATTATGATGGGACTTGTAGTTTTGCAACAGCTGGAGGTCCGCTAATTGCAAATCCCTGCTTTAGTAGGTAAAGGTGTTCATATATATGTATAAACTGTATATTTAGCTGCTTACCAGCAGTTGAGCTTTAGGAATAGGAATAAAGCTGGGTCACTTAGACCTGATTCACACCTATGCAGGTTGCAGTTTGCATATAGCAGGTGCATTTTGCATTTTTCAATACACGCTTTTAATCCATTGAAGTCTATGGAACCAGAAAAAAAGTCCCTGGCCCTTTACATAAAATGCACAGGCATGAACTACATCCTTAGGAAACAATATTAAATGGACTGTAGTATGTTTCTGCAAAACTAAAAAATGCATAGGTGTGAACCAGACCTTACCAACTCCCTGTCTGATGATTAGACAGCGAAAATACTTCTACGCACTGAGGCCATCACTGTGCTCACCTTCTGTCAGCAAGCTCCCTGTGATAGACTGATAGTATTGTGAGATTGAGCTGAACCTTATTGTGTTGCTATTTCCAGTGTGACTCTCAATATACAGTGGATTTCAAAATGCTAATAAAGACCGATTTGGAACTACTTTACCAGCTATATCTAAAAAGACATTTACTGTTCATTGATTTTTATTGAATATACCCAGATTAAATAGTGTTTTTTGTATATCTGCCTAAATTCAGCTTTAACTTTTCTGTTCCACTATGGCTTATTAGAGTCACACCTACATGGATGCCTTTTGGTACATTTCGCTTGCTTAATCCATGTGACAAGAAATCTCATGATACTAGATAATCATGTGTTTCTGCAGTCATTGTTACTGGTCATGTAAAAACACCATGTAAACTTACATTTCATTTGGAAAACTTTGGACTAAACCTGACCCGTGGTGTTCCACAGTGGGAGCAATATGCAGTGCCTGATGGTGGTCATAGGCACCCAATTCTTTTGAGGAACAGTTTTGGAGTTGTGGCTTGGTATTGGATCATGCTGGTAGCAAGAAGTAATGCAATTGGTGCTTGAAGTGTCAGCGAGTGCACAACTATAGTGTGGGGCAGAGTGACTGGACAGGTATGGCAGGTGACAGGAAATGGAGGTAAATGGGGAAACTCCGCTTTCAAGTTCAAAATATAGTAGTTACACAATGGTTTCTATAGGAAAGCAGAGTTTGGCTCATTGGGCAAGATAAGCCAATGAGCATTACAGGGCCCTAAACTGTGGATCTGTTCAATATATATATATCAGCTATTGGCTAATCATCCCTAATTCAAGCTAGGGGGGACTGGAAAGTAAGTATAGAAAAGCCACTCTTCATTCTGGCTGACCAGACCAGCAACTGCTGCTTGAATGATTTCAAAACATAACCCATACAACTCCTTAGGCGATCATACTCATGTGCTATTGTTTCTGAGGTGCAAAAGCTGTAAACCTGTAGGTTTTTCATGTTTACTTAACACAATGACTATTTTAAGACTTACAAAGTGACAAAATCAGCTTTTCTCAACCTTTGTACCTCCAGAGGAACCCTTGAAATAATGTTCAGGTCTCATGGAACCTTTATTATTATTATTACTATTATTATTATACAGGATTTATATAGCGCCGACAGTTTACGCAGCGCTTTACAACATTGGGGTGGAACCTTTACTAAAACAAGTTCTGTGTGGGTCAGTGGGAAAAGTGTCTCCTTTACACACAGCAAAAAAAATGATTGGTGTCATGCCTGCTGATTCCGCCAAGTGGTATTGTCCCTGGAGCTATGCAGACACCATCAAATGGAAGGTCAATCAGCCACAACCCAATGAACTCCTAGCAACCTCTGGAGTAACCTTAGGAATCCGCGAAACATTGGTTTAGAATAGCTGGTCTAAATGGATGGTGTTGTTCCAGTATACAAATGTGTGCTGTTACAGAGGTAAACATAGGAAATCAACCTCTACTTTTGCATTAAATTACCTTTACGCTTATGCCTGCGGGCAATGTTTGCTATATTTATAGGAGAGGAGAGATATACTGAAGAAGAAGGAGATTCTGGTGTAAGGTAAAAAAATATTTTAAATAATAATGCACAAATGTGTAAAATAATCTTATTTGAAAGTTTAATGCCTGAGTTGCCACAACCCATTACAAAGTTATGTATCCGTCCTTACTATTTGCTACATTACTGTGACACACACAACATAATAATCTGCCTGTCCTTACATATCGTATAATCTGCCTGTCCTTACGTATTTTATAATCTGCCCTTCTCACCCAGTGAAAGAAGAGGCCACACTGACCACTAGGTGCTCTTCTACCAACATCGCTCCCATTGGCTGGGTGGCTTCTTCGTGAGGCATTGCTTTGAATATCAGTAAATTACTACTACTTCAATATTAATGATTTTGATGTGTTTGTATATTTGAACAATGTACATGAAAGCTGAATGTACAGGTTGGATTTTATTTGTATTGAATCCTCATTGTTCTATATACAGTGTGAACGGAAAGTATTCAGACCCCCTTAAATTTTTCACTCTTTGTTATATTGCAGCCATTTGCTAAAATCATTTATGTTCATTTTTTCCCCTCATTAATATACACACAGCACCCCATATTGACAGAAAAACACAGAATTGTTGACATTTTTGCAGATTTATTAAAAAAGAAAAAACTGAAATATCACGTGGTTCTAAGTATTCAGACCCTTTGCTCAGTATTTAGCAGAAGCCCCCTTTTGATCTAATACAGCCATGGGTCTTTTTGGGAAAGATGCAACAAGTTTTTCACACATGGATTTGGGGATCCTCTGTCATTCCTCCTTGCAGATACTCTCCAGTTCTGTCAGGTTGGATGGTAAACATTGATGGACAGCCATTTTTAGGTCTCTCCAGAGATGCTCAATTGGGTTTAAGTCAGGGCTCTGGCTGGTCCATTCTAGAACAGTCACAGAGTTGTGAAGCCACTCCTTTGTTATTTTAGCTGTGTGCTTAGGGTCATAGACTGGGCCGAAGGTTTACCTTCCAACCAGACAGAGGTCCTGAGCACTCTGGTTTTCGTCCAGGATATCCCTGTACTTGGCCACATTCATCTTTCCCTCAATTGCAACCAGTCATCCTGTCCCTGCAGCTAAAAACACTCCCACAGCATGATGCTGCCACCACCATGCTTCACTGTTGGGACTGTATTGGACAGGTGATGAGCAGTGCCTGGTTTTCTTCACACATACCGCTTAGAATTAAGGCCAAAAAGTTCTATCTTGGTCTCATCAGACCAGAGATCTTATTTCTCACCATCTTGAAGTCCTTCGGGTGTTTTTTTTTTAGCAAGCTCCTTGCAGGCTTTCATGTGTCTTGCACTGAGGAGAGGCTTCCGTTGGGCCACTCTGCCATAAATCCCCAACTGGTGGAGGGCTGCAGTGATGGTTGACTTTCTACAACATTCTTCCATTTCCCGACTGCATCACTGGAGCTCAGCCACAGTAATCTTTGGGTTCTACTTTACCTCTCTCACCAAGGCTCTTCTCCCCCGATAGCTCAGTTTGGCCGGACGGCCAGCTCTAGGAAGAGTTCTGGTCGTCCCAAACGTATTCCATTTAAGGATTATTTACAGGGCAGCACAGTGGTGTAGTGGTTAGCACTCTCACCTAGCAATAAGAAGGGTCGCTGGTTCATATTCCAACCATGACACTACCTGCCTGGAGTTCGCATGTTCTCCCTGTGCCTGCATGGGTTTCCTCCGGGTACTCCGGTTTCCTCCCACAAACCAAAGACATGCAGGTAGGTTAATTGGCTTCTGTCCAAAATTGGCCCTAGTATATGAATGGGGATCTTGGATTGTGGGCTCCTTGAGGGTAGGGACCAATGTGAGTGTGTAATGTACAGTAATAGGGACAATTGTAGACACTCACTCAGGTTGAACTGGATGGACTGGTGTCTTTATTCAACCTTACTAACTATGAAACTATTATGGAGGACACTGTGCTCTTATATGCAGCAGAATTTTTTTGTAACCTTGGCCAGATCTGTGCTTTGCCACAATTCTGTCTCTGAGCTCTTCAGGCAGTTCCTTTGACCTCATGATTCTAATTTGCTCTGACATGCACTGTGTGCTGTAAGGTCTTATATAGACGGTGTGTGGCTTTCCTAATCAAGTCCTATCAGTATAATCAAACACAGCTGGACTCAAATGAAGGTGTAGAAACATCTCAAGGATGATCAGAAGAAATGGACAGCACCTGAGTAAAATATAGGAGTGTCGCAGCAAAGGGTCTGAATACTTAGGACCATGTGATATTTTAGTTTTTCTTTTTTAATAAATCTGCTAAAATGTCAACAATTCTGTGTTTTTCTGTCAATATGGGGTGCTGTGTGTACATTAATGAGGAAAAAAAATGAATTTAAATGATTTTAGCAAATGGCTGCAATATAACAAAGAGTGAAAAATTTAAGGGGGTCTGAATATTTTCCATTCCCACTGTAACTGGATCAGAATAATACCATAGATCTCATCTCATGTTCAAATTGAACAATAAGACCGGTCATAAACGGGTAATTTTTTTCCGATAAGCCAGCAGACTGATCAAAAAAAAAAATGAATGCATTCCACCCATCCACACATGCGAGTTGAATGCAGGAATCCTCTCCATTGTGCCATTGAATTGTGATAGCAGGATTCCTCCGCAGTCAGAATAGGGAGTACACTGATCAGGGGCTTCAGGCCACCGATCCACAAAAGTTTTTCTTTTACAAAAGTTTTATTGAAAAGTAGTCACAACAGGTTATTACAATTATGCGATGGATACATCAGACATATAGTGAAGAGGGAGATCCCGATAACGGGATAGTGCATATATGGTATAGCAGTTATTGAAACAATGAGGGAATTATAGACTGAATATTAGTAGTACTTCACATTAAAAGTCCATTTGTGATCCGGAGAATGTTGTGTGAAGGGCGGTCACGTGAAAAAAGGAAAAGATAATTTGTGTATTTACCCTTTTTTTGTTTTCTTCATTTTACATGTCTTACTTTGCTGTAACCATCGTCGTTAAGCCGACTCCCTGAAATCAAGTTCTCAGAGAAAGGTATGCAGAGGAAGGGAGAGAATAGACTGCAGGTTGTAGGGGGGAGGACCTGCAAGAGGAAAAAGAAAAGAAGGATGGAGGGAGGAAGGTGGGAAGAGCCCATTTGGGGAGGGGTGCATCCAATTACCCATTAGATTGAGAGATGTTGGGTGTTGATTGTGTGCTATCCACGGTTGCCATACCCTGAGGAATTTATCGTGGGTGTCAGAAGTGAAGGATGTTAACTTTTTGTTAATCATTATATCATTCATTCGATTTTTAACTGCTTCAAAGCTGAGTGCAGGAGGTTTCCATGCCCTCGCAATGGTTAATTTAGTGGCATTAAAGAGATTCTGAGCCAACTGGCATTCCAGGCGGAGAAGTTCAGGGATGGGCTTACATAAGAGGGCTTCGCAGGGGTCCCTCTTAAGGTTAGAGTGATGCATGTTACGTAGAAGGGTATAGACCCTGACCCACCGCAAAGGTTTTTCAACATTCCCGTTCAACAGAAGCCAATCATTAGATAGAATTGTTGAGCAGGAATGGCCATAGCTGGATCAAAATCAGCTTTAGGCCAATGACTCACAAGTGACTTCGCCACTAGCGATCTTCTCACTGACAATTTGTCAAAATAGCCAGTGGCGGGATTGCTAAGAGGCTTACAGTTTTACATAGTTACATAGTCTGGTTGAAAAAAGACATGAGTGCATAGTTCGACCAATAAAATGTTTTGTCTCTATGGAATCATTCCCTCTGTAAATGAGGCAACGAGGCGAGATGTCGCTTCCATCACTAGCAATCGAGATTCAGGAGCATTCTGGCCAGCGACAGAGCGACATCTCGCTGCATGTGGCTACAGTGGGAGTGATTCCATAGGGATACTTAGCAGCCTCTTTATTGATCTTGCCACAGGCAATTTGTTGCCAGCGGCAGAATTGCCACGTGTCATCAGCCTTAGAATATGCTTTATGTGATGTATGCATGTGTTGGGAGTAAAATGGCTGGACCCTTTCTAGCTACAGTACTAATAACCATTCTAAAGCATATGGTCACCTTTCTACTGCACGTGTATTGGGCAGTGTTGCCGACCTACCAGACTGAAATTTACTGGCACCGCCAAGTTTTTACTGGCACTTCCAAAGGTTACAAAACACAATTTTAAGTGCAAATTTGAGTATTTAGGCTAGAAACAAGTACAATATGCAATTAGCAATATGATTTAAGGTAGATCTTAAAGCGGGATTCCGCTGACCTATCATTTTTTTTTGTATGTCATTGATATCTGATTATACTATTAGTCTAGCACTCACTTGTTGCTGTTTTTTTCTCCCGGGCTTGCCAATTAGGTCCATGAGTTTAACTTTTAAAAAATCCTCCCGGCATTTGAAGCCCACAAGCACTTAGTTCGGGGATGCGGTGAATGCTGTGCTCCCAGCATTCACCACTCGATCCCGCACATGCTCAGTGATATCAGCAAGCAGCGCCATAAAATTTCGGGTTGTCTCGTCACATGACCGGCATCTTGGTTCCGAAATCTCACGAGACGCCGTCCCCCACTGATTCCTGAGAAGACTCTAGCAAAACTCCCAGGGGTCTTTGCGAGGCCGGGGAAAGGCAATAAACACGCCTACTCCCACGGGAGGAGAGCCCGGAAGTCAGCAAACAAATTACTCCTAAAAGGTAATTACGGCATAATTATTTTTTTTAATGGTCATTTGAGCATCTATGGTCCTAAGAGAATTAAATAATATTAACTTGAAAAATTGAGTACAACACCGCTTTAATGCAAAAATCATATTTCTTATTTTATTTTCGATATAGTAAGTAAGTAGCTCAGGGACAGGACTCAGGAGGGCAAAATATTAGAATAGGCAGGCACACACACATGAAATTGACTCTCACAGTGATACTAACAGCAGTGTGCAGCACAGATGATGATGACATCTCATTGACATGACACGTCCCCTATTGAGTCACAGTGACAGTCTCTCTCCACCCTAGGTGGTCCCTTCAGTTCACTCCAGTCCAAACAGCACTGACAGTCCCGCTTCTGGTTTGCCTTGCTCCCGTCCCGCAGACCTGCACACGAGGCTCTGGCTGCTTCCTTGCACCATGACATCACATGACAGGCTCAGGCACTGCCTCTGCCCGACCTGCCCCTTGCCGGCACCGCCTGAACACACTGTAGCAGGCACTCAGATGGTCTCAGCCAACTCTGGACCAGAGCTGTGCAAGCCGAGCGTCAGTCTTATTTTTAACTGCCAACCTTTTGCTGTCACTGGCATTTACTGGCAGGAGAAAAGTGCCCGTTACTGGCTGCCAGTAAAAATACTGAGGCTTAGTAACACTGGTACAGGCCAGCTAAGCGCCAAGTCTGCACATCTATATAGAAATGCAGTAAGCCATGGGAATAATTTCTTCTCTTTGCCATTCAGATTTAGCATTGTTACCACAGACATATTCAGTGTATTTGTATATTTTGTAGGAGTCTTTTTTAATCTGATCCGGCCCCACCCTACCTCTCATGGCTGCTGGTCAAAGGATCTGCATAGTTTTAGCCAAACCACATGCAGGAAGTTTTATGACTCATACTCATGGGTATCATTACCACAGCTACAACAAAGCTTGCTCTTCTTATGCCAGTAGAATACAGCATTCTGTGATAGCCCCTGACACACAGCACCTCTGCTGAAGTCAGCTATTGTCAGCCGCCAAAGCACAAATTAACATTATTATATAGATTGTGCATCACCGTACTGCAGAATATAACTATTACATGACAATGTAATAATAACAAGGCATAGACTTGTGGGAAGGAGGGCCCCACTCACAAGAGCTCACAGTACAAGGGAGGGGGAAGAAACAAAAGTTCAAGACATTCATAAAGTGCCATACAGATAGCACCTGTTTGTGATTAGCGGAGAAAGTAGTTCCTTGCCTGGTGAAAGTTTGTGTATATAGATCAATAGGAAAAATGTGCAGACATGAGCTTGTCAGTTTTTAGACAGTTTAATGCCGTCATTGCCAACTGGGGTTCCCTGGAACTGTGGGGTTCCTTGAGATCACCAATATAATATAGGGGGCAATACAATCTTTACTGTGTCTGAAAAGAATTATTTAATTTTATGATTATTAGGGAATCCCCATTCTTTATTCTTTTATTTAAAATTCTGTTCAACCTTCTGATCATGCTAATGTATGATGAGCTGTAATAATTTTAGTAGGGGTCCCCTGAGACCTGAAAACTATTTCAAGGGTTCCTTCGTGTTAAAAAGGGTGGTTTGAATGCTTGGAATTGTTTTGTGTCATGCATAGAAACATCCTGGATTCGTGAGTGAGAAGTGGTAATAAGATAGATCTAGTAAGCAAAAGTTTTTTAACAGATAATATTTATCAAGGTCTGCACAATTCAGATTGGATATATAAGGGTTGGCTTTAAGACATACAACACATCATATAAACTAAGCCCAGAAGGCACTTCAAGGAGGTACATGAGTCTCCTACTCGATCAGATTTTCCTCCATAGCATTAAATGCAGTTTATTTGCGTATCCTTAAATTCCTTAAAAAAAGGGGAGGGAGAGGGGGTCCCAGCCTAGAGTCGGGTGGAGAAGGAGGAGGACAGAAGGATCCAGAAAAAAAGGCTTGAGGAATAAGAGGAAAGCATCACCACACCACATCAAATTTGATTCCAAGAATGGAAAAAGTTTATCTATTCAGAGGTTCAGCTGGACCATGAGTATCAAACTTTTTTGGACCTTTTTTTTGCCATCTTAGGTCAATTTATACAGTGGTAAAACTGCATTAACCGCAGACACCCGACTAGTAAGTGTCGGCGAATTGGGTTGCTTCCACCTAAGGAGAATCTCTCTACGTGCATAGTAGAGTGTAATGAATACACATAGTTTCTTATCTCTAGAGGCTACAATATCTTCCATAATGCCCAGCAACGCCAGGTGGGGGTCAAGCTCTAGAGACCAGTCACAGAGCTCGATCAGATGTGCAATCACAGATACCCAGTACAAGCAGATAGCTGGGCATTGCCACACCATGTGAAAAAAGGTTCCAGTAGAGGACGAACAGTGTGTGCAGATAGAGCTAAGCTGTGGGTAAATAACTGCCAACCTCTGAGGGGTTTAAAGGGGTTGTAAAGGTTTGTGTTTTTTCCCCTTAAAGCATCCTATGCATTAAGGTGAAAAAACACCTCGCTGTCATGGCCCCCCCCCCCCTGTTTTACTTACCTGAGCCCGTTCACCTGCTGTGCGCGTCACCTGGCGTCCTCTTCTCCACGGAGTCTGGCCGTTGATTGGATAGCCATTGGCTTGCACTGCTGTCAATCACATCCAATGATGTGGCCGCCGGAGGGGCGGGACCGAGTTTATGGACGCCAACTGTATGACACGGGAGCGTGCCTGCAAGCTAACCCTCGAAGGGGTTAGCTTTAGCGGGGAGGAGTCCAGACAACCGCCGTGGGACCCCAGAACAGCAGGCTCGGGGGGCCACTCTGTCCAAAACAAACTGCACAGTGGAGGTAAGTATAACATGTTTGTTATTTAAAAAAAAAAAATCAAACCTATTCAACCCCTTTAATAAACCCTGTGGAGAAACTTTAACTGTATAAAGCGATCTGAAATCATTGTCCCTATATAAGAGTCTACACAGTCCTCCCAGTCATCAGTAGTAAGCTCCGGTATATCCATTTTCCACCTGTCAAATGTTTTACTAGAGGTTTGGATCTATGAGTCTGTCAAATTAAGATATAAGGAGGATAGGGGATATATTATGGTGAAATTGAGTTATATGACTTTGGTGTCCTTTTATGAAGCAGTGAAATCTATTCACTGCTTCATTCTTCGGCATTCACAGAGGAGATCTTTCTCCTTTGTGTGCCAGTTTATAAAGCAAAGTAGATCGCTTCACCTTTGGAGGATCTACAAACGCTTCTAACACTGGAAAACGGCCCCTAATACTGCAATCTCGTGAGACTTTATGAGATTACAGTACTAGAAATTCACCGATACACAGAGATGTCAATTTATTAAGCAGTGATAAATTATCACAGCTCAATACACTGACACACGGTGTGATTAATGTTAGTGAAATAAAGAGTCCCCCTACATAATATATACATGTATACATACATACATACAAAGACATTATACATACATGTATATACAGACACATATATATATATATATATATATATTTATATGTATACACATAAATATGATTGGGGGACATGGTTACAGTGTTGGGGGGTCTGAACGAGGCATAAGAAAGTTAATTATCTTCCTCTTTCCTCCTCAGATCCCCCCAGATTCTCTCTTCACTCCCTGATTCTCCACCTCTGGAGCTGGTGAATTGGGGAGTGTGAATTCTGACACAGATCACTAGTGAAGCACTCAGATCGCAGCTTCATAAACTGGCCGTTACTTTGTCATTCAATGAGGATTCTCGGTGTGTGGAGATAATCGGTGGGAGAACAAGTTCAAACACTTCTCCCCCAATTATCTCTGGTTCATAAACTGTTTATGGGCTGTGATCAGCGGCGATCCTCTGGATCACTGCTGATCACTGCTTCATAAACGGACACCTTTATGGGAACAAGATCTCCAAGAGACTTTAGATCTCGAGGAATGGCACTCAATAATAACAGCAGCATCTCGTTCGCTCATCAACACCTCTATTATTGACGCCAACTATAAGGTTATGTTAAGATATAGGACAGGTATTGGGAAGAGTAGAGGAGTTGGAGGATAGGTTGGATAAATAGGATATGAGGTTGGATGGGCTAGCGGAACAAGTGGTACACCTGCAGAGAACAAATATAAATCTCCAGTATAGAATTGAAGATCAGGAAAATAGGGGGAGGAGAAAGAATGTGCGTATCAAAGGAATCCCGGAGAAATATAACTACGGGACTCTGGGAGATACATTACAAAAACTTTTTAATCCCCTGTTAGAGAGGGACCCCTCTGAACCGCTAAAATTGGAGAGAGTTCATAGGATCTCCAGGGGGAGGATAGCAGAAGAAGAGACCCCTAATAGCAAGATTCCACTATGCAGAGGAAAAAGAGCAAATAATGGGGAGGCTGAGGACGCATCCAGAATTGTCCCTGGATGGGGCAGGACTGCAGGTGTTCTCAGACCTAGCACCAGAAACATTAAGGAGAAGGAGATTACTAAAACCCCTAACTCAACAGATGTCTGCCTTGGGGATTGTGTATCAATGGGGTTTTCCGGCCTGTCTAAAGGGGAAAAAGGACGGTCGCTCGGCAGTACTACGTTTTCCGGAAGATCTCAGAGCTTTCTGTGATAGGCTGGAAATACCCCAACCCCTATTACCAGGGTGGGGAACTGAAGTTAGAGAGGAAGGACTGACTCAAAGGAGAGCAAGATGGAAGAGGGGGCGCGGGGTAGACCCTAATGGCGGGGAGACAGTTGGAAGCTAATTTAAGAGTAGGTGAGAGGGGGGGAGAATGGAGGGATGGTGGAGAGCGGGGGGTCGGGGGGGGAGCTCTTGTAGGCCTACTAATGTGAGCCACCTAGGTTAATATGGGAAGGAAAAAGACACCTCGAGGTGATGTGTCGACCCCATATGATCAACGCAGAAAGGGGGGTTCTCCGAACAGCGTTACGGAGAGGGGTGGGAGGGAGGGGGGGAGGTTTGGGAAAATTTGTATATTTGTTTTTTTTTGTGTGTTGGTCTGTCAATCCCGATCTGTCCCCTCGAAAAATGTCTCTCGGTCGGCGGAGGTCGTGAAAAGAAATTAATATTTAACATCTAATGACATTAATCAATGTGATAACATATAATGTGAGGGGGTTAAATACAAGAGAAAAAAGATTTAAAATCAATGAGGAATTGCATTTCCTGAGGGGGAATGTAATTTGTTTACAGGAGACGTACATAACCAGTACCTCGGGAATTAAAATGTCATCAGTACAATTTCCAGTGTGGTATTATGGAGATTCACCATCGGCCCACTCAAGAGGAGTAGCCATTGGTTTTGATAGACAATTGAAATTCGATATCCAAGACCGCTTAACCGACCCAGAAGGCAGATTTCTGTTTTTAAAGGGAAAAATAGGGGCAATACAATATACAATAGCAAATATTTACGCTCCAAATAGAAACCCAGATAGATTCTTAAAGAATATTGTAATAAAACTTGAGGAATTCAGAGAGGGCCTGGTAGTCCTAGCAGGTGATCTAAACTGGTGCTTGGATCCAAGGATGGATTCTTCGGGGGGGGGGCTTAAGAGCGTCGCAGCAGAGATATAGGGGGGTAATTAAAGCATTGTCAAAGGCCCAGCTTATGGATGCTTGGAGGATTAGCCATCAAAAAGAGCGGGACTATACTCATTTCTCAGCGGTCCATAAAACCTTTGCGAGATTGGATTATGTTTTTATAGAACATCGATTGGTGCCCAACCTGAAAAAAGTTGAGATCAAGTCCATTACTTTATCAGACCATGCTCCAATAGTTGCCCAAATAGAAATGCAGGAAGGGACAGAGAGGGAGAAGATCTGGAGAATAAATGATTCTCTAATACAGGAACAAGGGACAAGTCGACAAATCGAGAAAGAGCTGATCGACTTTTTTGAACTTAACGACACGCAGGAAATATCTAGAGCGACCCTATGGGAAACACATAAGGTAGTAATAAGGGGTAGGTTAATTGGGATTGGAGCAGGAATAAAGCAGGAAAAACAGAAAAGGAAGACCCAACTATATAATGAGATAGAACAATTGGAACAGAAAACTAGACCTAGAGGGTTGCAGGAGAGTCAGGATCTACAAAAAAAAAAAGAGAGCTAGAAGAGCACTTGGATCAGGACAGGAGAATAAGGTTTCACGAGATAAATAAGGAAAGGTACCAATGGGGGAATATGCCAGGTAAATGGCTCGCAAGAAGGGTCAAGGAGCAAAAAAGTAGGACTTTTATTCCTAAAATAAGAAATAAGGAGGGGGGAGTTGAAATTTGCGACACCAGAAATAGCTGAGAATTTCCATACATACTATAGTACCCTGTATAAATTAGGAACAAATGGTAAAGGAAGAAAAAGGAAGGAAGCGATTAGGGAATATCTCAAGAAGCTCGAGTTCCCAAGAGAAGAGAGAGAGGAAATGGAGGCCCTAGAGGCCCCCATCTCACCTATGGAAGTGGAGAGAGCAATAAAGGAAATGCCACTGGGGAGTAGCCCCGGCCCAGATGGGTTTTCTAGTAGGTATTATAAGAGATATAAGACCCTGTTAGTCCCAATACTATGTGAATACTTTAATGCAGTGGGTGAGGGCCTAGTGTTCCGTAAAGAAGCGCTTTTGGCCCATATTTCCCTAATTCTGAAGGAGGGTAAGGATCCAGAAGCGTTGGAGAGTTATCGCCCAATATCACTATTGAATGTAGACATAAAAATATATGCAAAAATAATAGCTGAAAGGTTAAAGATTCTCTTACCAACATGGGTCCACGCCGATCAGGCGGGATTCGTGCAGGGACGAGAGGGAAGGGATAACTCGGTGAAATCCATCATTCTGATCCAAGAGGCACATAAAGAGAAATGCCCGACAGTGCTGATGTCAATTGACGCCGAAAAGGCCTTTGACAGGCTAGATTGGGAGTTTATGTACGAAACCCTAAGTTATAAGGGGGTAGGGGAAAGAATGATGAGATGGATCAAGGCATTATACACTCACCCAACGGCCAGATTAAGGGTTAACGGATCCCTGTCTCGCCCCCTAGAGTTGTTCAACGGGACGAGACAGGGATGCCCGCTCTCTCCGCTACTATTTGTTCTGAGCCTAGAACCCCTTTTGGTGGCAATACGTAGGAATCAGGATATCCAGGGTATCAGGGTGGGGGGGATGGAATATAAATTATCGGCATTTGCAGATGATGTGTTGTTATATATAACTAATCCAAGAACTTCTATCCCCCCGATCCTGAAGGAATTGGAGTATTATGGAAGATTATCAAACTTTAAAATAAATCTCACGAAGACAGAGATCTTAAATTTGAATATACCAGTGGAAGAACAGAATGCCCTAGCATCAAGTTCACCATTTAGATGGTGTAAGGGGGAGTTGAAGTATCTAGGGATAAAATTGACCCCACAGAGACAAGGTCTCTATGAGGCAAATTACATCCCGCTCCTAAATAAAATTAAAAAAATAATGAATAACATGAGGTATAAAGCAGTATCCTGGATGGGTAGAGTAAATGTAATAAAAATGATTATCCTCCCTATAATAAATTATACATTTCAAATGAATCCTGTTCCGATCCCAATGTGTTTCTTTAGGAAATTAAAAACGTTAATGATGACTTTTGTATGGCCCCTGAAACGAGTCTTAGTAAAAGGGAAAAAAATATAAAGTCTTAGTAAAGGGAAAAGACAAGGGGGGAGTAGCATTACCAGATGTTAAGAAATATTACGAGGCAATAATAGTAGCTAGAGTTGCAGATTGGATATATAACCAGAAGGAAAAGGGTTGGGTAAACTTGGAAATGAGACTGAGTGGAGTCCCGCTAGAAAAAATGGTATGGATACCATCTGATCAGCGGAATTTAGGAGAAAACACGAGTAATTTAACGAGACACACATTAAGAGTATGGGATAGTATTAATAGGGCGCATAAATGGACTCACAATTCACCGTTAATGTCACTTTTGGACACAGATTATTTTTTACCAGGGAAAGAGGAACGTTTATATTTTAGTAGATGGGCAAGTAAAGAGGAAATAAAATTAGGAGAAATTATTAAAGGAAATAGGTTGTACACGTATATGGAACTCATACAAGAGTGGGGACAAAAACCATTGGATAAATGGAGGTACACTAAAATCACACATTTTGCACAGAGTTTACCAGGCCCACTGCGGGGATTAGAGTCTTTGAGACCTTTGGAGAATTTACTGAAGGACAATAAGTGTTTGGTTCGAAAAGTATCAAAAATTTATAAAATATTAAGACAAGAAAATGACTTAGAATTTCCGAGATTTATAGGGAAATGGGAAGAAGATTTAGGGGCACTAAGGAATGATGAACATAGGATAAAAATATGTAAGCTCACCCACACATTAACAAGAGAAGTCCGTATGATAGAGATGTCGTATAAATTACTATCAAGATGGTATATGACTCCTAAAAGCATGCAGAGGTTTACAGGGGCACGGCAGGCATTGTGTTGGAGGGAGTGTTCGGAAGAGGGCTCCCTCTCACATATATGGTGGAGTTGCCCCAAAATATCCCCGTTCTGGGACAAAATTGTAGAAATTATAAACCTGGTGACACAAAAGAAATGAAAGAAAAACCCCTGGACATGTCTCTTTCACGACACCGAACTAGGAGTAATACAATATAGGAATACGATAGTCCCACACCTCCTCAATGCCGCCAAGATATTGATTCCTCGTTATTGGAAATCTAAACAAATCCCAAGAATTACGGAATGGGTTCAGAGGGTAGAACAAACGAGGAAAATGGAGGAATCATTACATAAACTACAAAACACAGAGGAAAAAGATCATGGGGAGTGGCAACACTGGCTGGCATTGTTGGAGAGGGAGGACTGTCGCGAAATGTTTGAGGGTTAAGGGGACAGAGAGGGAGAGGACAGGGGTTTTTTTTTTTTTTTTTTTGGGGGGGGGGGGGAGGGGGGGTAAAAGAAATTTAGGGAGTGTAAGTAATTGTCAGTAGTGTACTTATATGTGAATAAATGTATAATTGTTTATTAAATGAGAAAGATAAAGGAAAGGTAAAAGAAAAACTTTGCCACAATGATGTCAAAAGGATTTAGCGGAGGCATGAACAGTGAGTTGATTATACTCCGCAAGGATAAAGTATTGGACTGAGATGGCAAGAAAAAAGAAAAAAAAAAAAAGGTTATGTTAAGATGGTATATAGTACCGGCCAGACTTGCCACTTTTGTGCCCGGAGCCACCCCGGTTTGCTTTTGAGGATGCGGACAGTTGGGGACAGCATACCATAATATGGTGGACATCCCCCAAGGTCAGAAGATTTTGGATCAGGGTCTACAACTTTATATACACCCTTACCCAGATTAACCTGCCAAAACCTGCCAAAATCCGCAAAACACGCATTCCTGGGTGGCAAGGTAGCCGAGGCTTCCAAACACAGATGAAGGCTTCTCACCTTCATATTTAAATCAGCTAATATCTTGATAGCAAGAAATTGGAGGTCTGCGGCCCTACCATTCGACCAACTTAAACATAAAATGTCATGGCTTATGCTAAATGAAAGACTTACAGCAATAGTACAGGATAAAATGAAAGTGTTTAATAAAGTATGGGACCCATAGATCAGATATTTAACAAATGACCCTCGGACCATACCAATAGAGGACCAACTATGCAATGTGGAGCCCCCCCCCTTCTCTTTCCCCCTTTTCTATTTCCACTAATTTCTACTCTCCCCCTCTTCACTCAGTTAACGACCAATAACCTCCCTTTTCTGGACAAGTTGAAGTTTACGGACAACCGGGGAGGGGGGGGGGGTCTCACACCCAATGTTAGGGGGTAAGGCCGGTGTTTCGGGTCGGGGGGAGGCCCCCCCGGGTATTATAGGATGGAGTCTTTCTCAAACCAGAAGTCAGGCAAGGACGGGTATGGCTTCAAAGGCCACACAAAGTTAAATACACTTATCTCAATGCAGGTAGAAAAACTGCTGTTGTAAACTATTTTACAGTGGATAATGAAAACAAAAACTGTGATTGTAAACACTCTAGACGAATTTCCTATGCAATTTGTATGTTTGCAATGTAAACAACCACCGTGCAATACCTAAAGAAATGTCGAGAACTGTGTTATTTGTATTCTGAAAACTTTAATAAAAATCACTGAAACATAAGGTGGATAGGGGTTTGTCCAACAGTCTTGACATCAACAGCCCCTCAATCCTATCAGTCTCTAAAGTGATAGGCTTACGAAACTGAGCCCGAAGCATGTGATGTAACAGAAAATATTGGAAGAACATACTTAGAGGCAGAGCAAATCCATCCCTCAGTGCAGCAAACATGTTAAACATGATAACATGATAACATGTTTAAGCATAACAATACCCTTAGCTGCCCTTAACTGAGGTTCCCGGGATCTGAGTAAAGTGTCTCAATTGGGGATTACCCCATAGGGGGGTATAAGGCGAAAAAGTACCCTCTGTCCTATATATACCTGCAGCTTGGACCCCCACACGAAGCGTAGTTCACATAGGTCCAGTGACCTTCATATGTGCCTTAGGTCCGCGATAAACTACATTAGTCAACGCAGCATAGGAGCCTAGCAGTGGCGCCTCAAGTGTAGTTGCCTGGTTTTGGGTGGAGTAAGCAAAAGTTTTGTTTAGGGTTGTAGTTAGAAATCAGAGCGGTTACCTACAGGGCTTTTTATAATAAGGTAAGAAATGTGGATTCTGCAATAAACTAAATGAGTGCTCCCATAGAGGGCTAGTATGGTAAAAGTGTCCCTGCCACTACAAAAATCTTCAACATGGACACACTTCCAGGTATGTTGGATGCCTGTGTCCTCTAGTGCTGGCTCTGGTTTCCCCAGCTTGCGCTATGTCACTACTGTGTCATGTAATGGCATAGGCGCTGGCAGGTGGAACTACGGAACGCAGCAGGGAATGCGATATCCTGCAGTGATGTTCCTGTATTGGCATTAGGACTGGAGGTAAAATCACAGCACACATCCTGCATAAATGCCCTGTATTGGCAGTGGGGCTACAGGTGGAACCATAACATACAGCAGGAGATGCAATATCCTGTATTGGAATTTGGGGCTGCAGGTGAAACCATAACCCACAACAGGGTTTTCAACACCTAGATCGGTGAAACACTGCAAGTTTGTTTTCGTTCAACCCAGTGAGCTGAATGGAAAAAAACAGCTTAGGTCAGAGCCGCTGTACTCACAATCTGATGTTAATACAGCAATCTCCCCTGCTGTTCTGACAGGGAGATGCCCTAGCTGCTGTACATGGACCGCATGTCGGCTTGTTTCTATTGAACCGGCCATTGTTGCCCGACATGTGGTTCAGAAAGTATTGAAGTAGGTGGTT
Organism: Lithobates pipiens; assembly: GCF_037356315.1. Taxonomy (NCBI): domain Eukaryota; kingdom Metazoa; phylum Chordata; class Amphibia; order Anura; family Ranidae; genus Lithobates; species Lithobates pipiens. Next base: position 71,547,419 of record NW_027507686.1, on the reverse strand, counting down.
TAGCATAGTAACCTGACCAGTCATCAACAGCGGCCTCCATGTTTCTGTCGGGAAAGGTTTAAATTTTTTTTTTAAATATTACATTTTCATTTGGACCTCCTTTATTATTGTAAACTGTTACAACAGTGGCTAAACTCTGTGAGGTCACTACTTGTTCCAATTGTCATAGGGATAGGGGGATTTCTTTCACTGAGATGTGTACTGAGATTGGTACTCTTTGGTTACTCTGGAATTTGTTCATAATCTGTATTATTGTACTACTTTCTCAATGTCATCACTGTCCCTTTCAGATGCAAAATGCACAATAAATGCTAATTTAAAAAAAGTTATATTTAAAGTGACTTAGCCATGGCATTTAAACGTTCCATAAAAGCATAATAGTAGTGTAAATACCAACCTTTCCTTTCCTGCTGCCCACACTGCTAAACTCAACTCTGATCCTGAATAAATGCTACTAGGAAGTCAGCAGGAAGTTTTAGGGCTTGTTTACACCATAGAAAACTATGTGCCCTGTTCACCCCATGCAGTACATGTGCAGTGGTGTGCAGAAAAACATAGCTCAACAGACACAGTGTGAACAAGCTGTTAAATCCCGGGTCCCCTGCAGTTCTTAATGGTCCTCTTGCTGACCACTACCTATTACAACAGAAAGTAGTGACTTGGGGTCAACAGGAAGAACCAGTGTCAGCTTTGCGGGGTGGGCCAAGTAGATTGACACTCCGAGAAGTGTCTGTTTTGTAGCCAACTTCAGAGAAAGATTTCCCAGGATCAGAGTGAAATTATGCCATGTGAGCAGCAGGTAGGGTATGTATTTACACACTTCTTTTACAAGGTATGGTTTTTGGCATTCTCTGCATTAAGGTAAAAAAAACACCACACTACCTGTCCCTAAACACCTACAGTCAAACTCCCACAAGGATGGAATAGGGGAGTGGTTTACTGACACTGTGTGTGTGTGTTTGTCTACATATGCACACAGCCCGGCTTGGGACCCAACAGGAGTGTGCATGCATGAGTGCCTCCTTAGCAGCCATACAAGTCCAAACTCGTCTGAGATATCCTGTTTGGAAGCTAATAGCTAATTATAGGCAGTGAAGGCATGGCCTGCCTCACAGCCACATGCATACATATCCCTTGCATGCCTGTTGCTGACAGCTTTCCAGGATGGTTCAGGTGGGTTTGGGCTCATGTCCAAACACAACTGAGCTCATCTCTACATCTTATTTGCTACAGGAGGCACCTAAAGGAGAGAGGAGTGGACAGTGCCAGCAGTAGGGCTTCCAAAAGAGGAGCTAAGTGACCTTTCTGTGCAGTATCGATGACCAGAGCAGGTAAGGCCTGCCATACACAGTTTGAATCTTTTCTGGTTCAGCAGAAACCAGCTGAGGTTTGAACCCCATTAATGGACAGGCTGAATGTACCAAGTTGTATATTTAGCCGCTAGCAATAATCACTGACCCCGCTGGGAAAAGACAATTGCTGTTTCCCCTATCAGAACTGTCTGTGTTGCTGGGGGAGTCGTGCAAATTTCATGGGTTGCAGGAAAGAAATTTGCACCTTGTATGGCCTTCCTTAATATAACCTCTTTTTTAATTTGCTGAATTTTTATTGAAATGTTTCCAATACAATAAGGGGAATAAAATGGAATAAACACAAGAGTAGCCGTAGAATATCAATACATCCTATGCGAATAATGCTTCCCAACTATAAAGCAAGAGTGGCAGCAGCCTTATACTATAAACAAACATGAATAAAGCCAAACTTGCAGAGCATCTATTTAAAAGAGCAATTTGAACGCCTAAGACATAGAGGTCCTTTGTTCCCAAAAAGTGTCAAGAAGACAACATTCTGGCAATCGAAACAATATGCATACAATTCATACCTCTGTGTCCTAATGCCTCTGTGATTGATCTAACTGGCAGATATGAGCAGGAGGCCTGGCAAAAAAAATAACAGCCACAGCCTTCACTGTTCAGCCAGAGCCTACTGGAGCTTAACAAAATAGGAAGAAAACACATAGAGACAATAAAGAAAAAGAGGGAAAGGAAGAGGAAACGGGATTGGAAAAGGAACCTCACTATTCTAGAAATCAGGAGGTCATTTGAGAAGGTGGGAAATGGTCTATCCAGGGTTGCCAAGTCCGTTGCAATTTGTCATACTTGTCGTCAAGGATCGTCGTCAATCTTCCATTAATTAGCATACCATGAACCCAATTTTTAACCTCTTCAATGCTAAGAAGTGGCGTTTTCCAGAACAGTGTTATGGTTTGCTTTGTCACCATGAAAATATTAGTAATTAGAGTGTGTTCCTGATGGTTAACATCAGCGATAGGTTTATGTAAAAGGTCTTCTCATGGATTTTTCCATAAATTTACATGAAGTGTATCGACCAATATGTATACCCTAATCTATAACCTTGGGACAGTTACCCCACATGTGTTTCATGTCGCCCAAATCCGAGCAACTTTAGAAACAGTTGGATGGATATGATGGCTGCAGAGCAGAACCAAGGTCATTTGCCCATTTTTTGCAGTACAAAGGGATTTGCCGTCCAGTGTTATTCAATATAGAGGAATAGATCAAAGAGATCAGACCCTGAGTCATGGGATTGGTTCGACATCTGGTCTCAAAGGCAGTAAACAATAGTGGGTGTTCATGATGTTTGGTAAGGGACTCTAAAAAGTGATGAATTTGTAGATTTTGAAAACATTCAGATTCTGGGATTTCATGGGAGTCCTGTAAGTGTTGGTACGAACAGATACCTCTAGCCGTAAGCAAAGAACGAACTGTATTGAGACCCTTATGCTTCTATCTTTGGAATCTATGAGGATCCTCCAACCCAGGTGGGAAAGGAGGGCAGTTGAGCAAGCCTATTTATTTTATTTTTTTAATGCCTTTAGTATGACTTTTAAGGTCTTCCTTAAACACTGATCTAATCAAACCTGACCACATTTGGCAAAACTACACACACTAAGTCAAAATGATGGCAAGAGCAAAAAAAAACAACAAAATTGTAAAGTATGAGCAGCTAGGAGCTTTAATACAGTGTACTGCAAAAAAAGACTGTTCACTGAGAACTTTGAAAGCTGACGTGCACATGTTGACAATAGGATCTTGTGATCTTTGCCCAGGGGTTAACCTGGATAATAGGCATCTTCTGTACATGCCTTTCTTTTGATTTATGCCTTGTCGCATACTTTAGCTGCAGAGCACTCTGTATAGTATTCCTAGATAAAAAAAAAAAAAAAAAGGTTTGGTGTCCTGTAACAATGAATCCGGTGCTAACAGTAAAATTCAACACATGAAGGAAACACAATGACTCACACATGGGTATGATTACTGGTGCCTGGCAACCCTCTTCCTATTTTGGTATTACACTGCAAACATGAGAAAACAAGCCACACATGAAACATGCAGCTGAACACCTCTAACCTCAGCCTCAATTCTGGCCTCCCTCCCCCTCTAAAGGCCTTCAGTGACTGCAGGTTGGAATGTGAAAGGCACATTCCGTACAGTGCCAGAATTCCTTCTGGAGGATTCACATCCCCATCGTTCCCCTGGGCTCCACTCCTGCCCAGCTACCCGCTCTAGTATAAGAATTTACAAACATTGAGCAATGCCTTCTTTACAAAGAATGAAACAGTGGGTAGAGCCAAAGTTGGTTTAGGTACAGGAGAAACCTTTTTTGTCCACTCACACAACACCGCATATTGAGGCACGTTGCACTAGGCAGCTTTTACTTTTTAAATGGGTTCTGATTGCCCTCCAAGGCACAAAAAAAATATATCCTGCTTTTGTTTTGAAAATGCAATGCCCTACACCGCAGCATGTACTACAGTGCACTGTGCATGTGTGTTGGTGTGCAACAATTGCACCGCACTACATATACAGTATACTGTGCTTTACCCTGCGTTGTGGCGTGAACAAGTCTTAAATTTGTCTTTACGTTAGCGGTGAGCTCTGGCGTGTTTGGATGCTCTGCTAAACCCATGTGGCTCAGCCTGCCAGGAAGTTGTCACCTGTAAAAGATAGTAGATGATTGCACTTCAGTAAAATTATTAATATCACACAGGATTTATATAGTGCCAACAGTTTGCACAACGCTTTACAATATAAGGGATACGGTATGCTTACAATACAATTTAATATAACCCCTTCCAGACCAGACCTTTTCTACCCCTTTGTGTTCACATGTAGCAATAAGTATTTTTTGTTCAGAACCCCCAAACATTATATATATATATTTTAAAAGCAGAGGCCCTAGAGCACATACAGTTAGGTCCATCTATATTTGGACACAGGCACAGTTTTAGTTTTTTCAGGTATTTACTAAAATATATTCAAGCTATAGGTATATATGGGCCGAACATGCACATTCTCAGGTTTAATTTGAGGGTATGTACATCCAAATTGGAGGAAGGATTTAGGAATTACAGCTCTTAAGAATATCCACCCCCCCTTTTTCCAGGGACTGAAAGTAATTGGACAGTTAAATCAAAAGCTGTTTCATGGCCAGATGTGGGCTACTCCTTTGTTAATTCTTCATCAATTAAGCAGGTAAAAGGTCTGGTGTTGATTCTAAGTGTGGTATTTGCATTTGGAATCTATTGCTGTGAACCTACATCATGTGTTCAAAGGAGCTGTCCATGCAAGTGAAACAGGCCATTGTAAGGCTTCAAAAATGAAACAAAGAGAGATAGCAGCAACATTAGGAGTGACCAAATCAACAGTTTGGTACATTCTGAGGAAAGAAGAATGCACTGGTGAGCTCAGCAACATAAAAAGGTCTGGATGTCCACGGAAGGCAACAGTGGTGGATGATCACAGGATCCTCTCTACGATAAAGAAAAACCCATTCACAACATCTAGACAAGTGAAGGACACTCTCCAGGAGGTGGGCATGGTCTACAATCAAGAGAAGACTTCATGAGAACAAATGCAGAGGGTTCATCACAATGTGGAAACCATTCATAAGCCTGAGGAATAGAAAAGCCAGATTAAACTTTGCCAAAAGAAATCAAAAAAATCCAAACCAGTTCTGGAAAAGCATTCTTTGGATGGATGAAACTAAGATGAATCTGTACCAGAATGACAAGAAAAAGAAAGTGTGGAGAAGGCATGGAACAGCTCATGATCCAAAGCACACAAAGTCAGGGCTGCTGATAGAAATCACGGGGCCCCCTTTAGCCCCACCCTCAACCACACCCCTGGCTCCGCCCCAGATCCTGCTTGCGCATGCGCAGTAGGAAACCAGCTAGTTACAATGGCGGTGCCTGCACCTGATCCGATGGATGGATCGGCCTCGGGGTGCCGACATCGCAGGCTCCCTGGACAGGTAAGTGTCCTTATTAAAAGTCAGCAGCTATAGTGTTTGAACACTCAGTCTGTGAAGCTGCCCGGGTCCCCCCTGCTGGCAGGGCCTGGTACAACAGGGCCAGTTGTACTGGCTTATCAGCGGCCCAGTACAAAGTCATCTGTAAAACATGGTGGAGACAGTGTGATGGTATGGGCGGCTTCCAGTGGCACTGGGTCATTAGTGTTTATTGATGATGTGACAGAAGACAGAAGCATGAATTCTGCAGTGTTTAGAGATATACTGTTGCTGCTTGTATAAACAATCCATCAGCTAGTGAGCTGCAAATATTGCTTTTTACAAGAGAGCCGACGACCGGCTCTAAAAAATAGTACCGGATGATGCCTACAGCTGCAAGCATCATTGCAGTATCACCATCCAAAGTCCAGCTATGTACAGGTACGTTGTTGGTCCAAGTAGATAATACAAGAGGGTTCCCGTGGGAAATCACAATCTAATAGAATTAACTTCTTTATCGTGGTACATAAATCCATTCATTACATGCATGAAGTGCGTTGGAGATCCTTTACATGGTTCCTACAGTTACAAGCTGGACTAGCACCTGGTTTTTGGGCACATAAAGGTGGACTGACCTGGAGCGGTATTTTATAATGTTTGCCAAGCTGTTATCTGTAATGGGCCAATCTCCAGCAGGGGCATTCCCCAGGCCGCAGCCGCACGTATATTGGGGTGTTTATACATATAATCGTGGGATGGGGCACGCCCCACAAATGACTGGCCCATTACAGATGACAACTTCCTGGTGGGAATCGGCCAAATGGGATTTGAAGAGCATTCAAACACGCCCAAGTGCATCTCTAATCCTGTCACATGCCAGCTAACAGCTGAAAGCAGGCTTACTGCTGCATCTTCATACTGGTAAGTGCCAGGATCACTTATCTGCCAATAGCCTTATGCTATGCAGCCGTACTGTGCAACAGTAGTAGTAGATCTCAACTAGATGTAAAACATTTTCTATACTTGTGTTTCAGCTGTATAATTAGCTGTTTCACTGGAATTGTCCTACCCAGGCCAGACATTTCCTGCATGTTTATATTAGACAAGGAAATTGGCTCTAGGACATTTTGTTTTTCTGAACCTAGCATAAAGCCGTGAGATAGTTACAAAAACATTTTACCTTGTGTTTATTTCTTCTGCTAATTACCTGGATTGTCTTATTACACAAGAAAAGTCTCAGTTCAGTGTTCATCAACTAAAATAAATAAATGCATGCCTTGCCCATGCAGGGACAGCCAACAGGTTTTCTTTGATCCCCTACCCCTGCAGTACATACTCACCATTTCTTCACCATTTCTTCACTCCCTATCTACTCTGTTTAGCCTTTTGGAGCAAAGACACAGTAACTTACTGGTGCCTTGGGGTTGGCCCAGCACTGTCACATAGGGTAAGGAGAAAGTTTTCAACCTTGTGCAAACTTTGAAAGGAATGGGCTGCTTTTTCTCATTCTGGGTTGGCTGGAGTGGACAAGTGAGTTTAAAGTGGAGGAGTGAAGAAAAGGTAAGTATAAACTGCTTGGCAAGAGCCAAGAGAATATGTTGCTTTGCTCTGCATGCACAAAGCACAGGGTAGCTTTAGTAACACAGGTGAACAGCTTGAGGAATCCAAGGGCAAAGTGCCACTGGAGTACCGTATTTGCCAGTATATAAGGCGACCGGGCATATAAGACAACCCCCTAATTCTCCAGTTAAAACGTTGGTTTTGGTCCCGCCATATAAGATGACCCCCTTCTGACTAGTCTGTCATCCCGGTAGATGTGCGGTAATATCGTATGTACAGTAGCTTCGACAAGACCCAGTATACATACATTATACCACGCTGAGCCAAAAACGGCGACCGATGTAGTCTATTAATGAATACAAAGCCTGCTCAGATTGGCTTTGAGAGTCAGAGAGGCGCAGGCTGATGATGTTCCAACCTCTGCCAATCACAGCGAGCGATGTATTCTATTAATGAATACAAAGCCTGCTCGAATTGGCAGAGGTTGTAACATCAGCCCGTGCCTCTCTGACTCTCAAAGCCAATCCGTGCAGGCTTTGTATTCATTAAAAGAATACATTGCTCCCCCGTGATTGGTCAGCACTGTATATTGTATGTAGCCAAAGCTACATATAGTATTACCACACATCCAACAGGCTGCAAGATTAAGGAAGCTTGGCCCAAACAAACTAAAAGTGCACATTTTGTACTGGTTTATAAGATGACCCCCGATTTTTTGGGGATGTTTTTAAGTATAAAAAGTTGTCTTATACGCCGGAAAATACAGTAGTCTGGTAGCAATTAGGGAGAGACTCTACACAGTAAGTGGATGTTTTGGAGAGCTGCAAACTACTAGGCTTCAGAGCAGCTACCCACTCTCCAGTTCTAACAGTGGTGGGCATCTCACATGGCTGCAAACCACTTGTTCAGCTTCTCTGTCTCGTCCGGTGTGGCCTCTCTGAGCTGCTGAGGGAGAGAAGCAGAGAAACGTATCTTCCCTGAGCATGTCCAAGCACTCAGGTGTGGGAAAGGAGTTAAAGGGGACTGGACCTGCAACTAAGCAGGGGAAGTAAATGGGCACTCCACTACATATCTATATCACACACCAGCCCACCCTGTGTGGCAAAGGCTTCAGAACAAGAGTAGCAGCCTGGGAAAAGATTATCAAGGAGTCAAAACACCACAAGCACAGTAGAGTCAATGTATCAACATGGTCCTCTCTGTGTCAGACAGACAAGTTGCCTGTAGGTCCTCAGTTGGTCAGTCAGTAAGATGACCTACAAAAATGTTACTAGATAATAATAAATCAGATTTGCATTTTATTATAGGTAGTGGAAAAGGGTGATCTATTGATTTGTTTCTTTGTAGCTTAACCATAACATCACAGACAGCTCCACGATCGTAATGTTTCTTCAATTCAACACCCAAATAATCTCACCAAAATTGGCAATGGTATTTTAGGTATTGATCCGTATAATTTCAATTATTTTACCAGATTAATAATAGTCTTTTACCTCTGTAAGGATAAACGGACATACTGTAAATTCTTCTCCAGATATTCTTGAGTTGTTTGTGCGGATGGAACACTACCTGAACAAATGACAGCAATCGCAAACCAGAGTTCATAAAAGACACACTGAAAAGAGTACAGCGCAATAGGATTTTTTCCTGCCAAGAAGGTTTTCCATTTGTACTTCAACATTGTTTGCAGTCCTTTCAATTTGTATGCTTCAAATGCTTACTAATGTATTGATGAGACCCAGAAACAATAATGCCGTCTACACACGACCGGACTTTCCGGCAGACTAGGTCCAACGGTCTTCCCGAAGGACTTTCGGCGGAGTTCTGACAGACTTTCCGAACTAACGGACTTGGAACGGAGTCCGTTGGAAAGATTTGAAACATGTTTTAAATCTAAAGTCCGTCTGATTTTTAGACAGCAAAGGTCAGATGAAGCCCACACACGATTGAATTGTCCGGCGGATTCGTTCCGTCGGACCTTTGCTGTCGAAAAGTCCGGTCGTGTGTACGAGGCATAACACTTTCCTTGGTGGATGCTTTTCACCAGCCAATGCTGTATAATTATTTAAAAAGCAATTATGGGAATCTTCTAGGATCAGTCTGTGGGTTACTGATGCTATCCAGGAGCCACTGGAACTGTATTAAAGTCAGGCACTGTGTACAGTTCATTTTTATCTGAGTTCTGTTCCTTCATTTAGACCATGGGTGCTCAATCTGTGTCCCTCCAACTGTTATAGAACTACAAGTCACATGAGGCATTGCCACTGACAGTTACAAGCATGACTCCCCAAAGTGTATTTTACCTGTGTAGCTTGCTGTTTGGCCAGCGCTGTTTGGTTTTTTGCTGTGACATTTTCTCTCTGGGTATGAGAGACAGACAGAGCCAGGATTGAGGGTACTTTTTCTGTATGCATGGGTGGAAAATCTGGGTTCCCAGATTCAAATTTAGTACCAAAAAGTTGATCTTGGATATCGGGATTGCTTTGCCTGGATGATTAGCGGCACAGTGGTGTGGTGGTTAGCACTCTCGCCTAGCAGTAAAAAGGGTCACTGGTTCGAATCCCAACCATGACACTACCTGCCTGGAGTTTGCATGTTCTCCCTGTGCTTGCATTGGTTTACTCCAGGTACTCCGGTTTCCTCCCACACACCAAAGACATGCAGGTAGGTAAATTGGCCCTAGTATATGAATGGAAACCTTGGATTGTGGGCTCCTTGAGGGTAGGGACCGTGTGAGTGTGCAATGTACAGGGATAGGGACAATTGTAGACACTCACTCAGGTTGAACTGGATGGACTGGTGCCTTTATTCAACCTTACTAACTATGTAACACCCCGATCAGTATAGATTTCTGGCTTCATTGTTGCTGGAATGTACCTTTAAAAAATAACTGGAAGAAATACACATGCCTGGCTTATAATGACTGCATTCCCTCAGGAATTTCTTCTCCACATCAAAAGGTTAATGGATATATATCCTGACAACACACAGCTTGTAAGGCTAACCAACTGTAGTTAGCATATTAACAAGGTTATTTTTGCTCAAGAGCAGCAATTCATTTTACATGGACAGTGACAATGTCGCTATATAATTTCAATATACAGATGTTTTTATTTTTTTTACCTTTCTAAATACTCCTCTAGTACATGTGACATTAACACAGATACCTCAAAGGGATCAGTTATATGGATAACTGGCGCAGTGGTCACATTCCCAAGGCAGGTTGCAGCTGTTGTGGAATATGTAATATGATCATCCACAGCAATGGTCACCATTTACATGTATGCATATATTTGAACTGCAGCAGTTGCAGATGGACACATACCCCATCTGTACTGAAAGTATATTGGCGTCATCATTTCAGAATCGCATTCTGTGCTTTCCATTGGGTATTGAAATACAAGTAAAGAAATTATATTATGTGGCTTGTCTTTAAACCAAAAAGTAAAGAAATCTTGTCTTGCTTAAGAAATTATGTTGTCGGTGCCCACATCTTAACAACTGGGTCACTAAAATTTGGTCATGAACATTTTTTGATGGTGTTCCAACAATGCCACTAGCTTTTAAAACCTTGGAGCTAATTAAAGGTTTTATATTATGACATTTAACTTGCCTGTAAACATTGATCGTTTTACAAACCATGCTGGTTAAAGACATTCCCACTAAATCCACCTCTATTAAGTGTTCAAGCCAACCCAACTGCAGAAGTTTATAGGTTATCACTGCCAGCCTGAGGTTTCAAAGTGGCCTATCTAAAAACATTATATGTTAGTAGAGAGGGAGTGCACATGGTGCATTAAAAGTCACCATGCATGTCTCTGTTATCATTATCATTATTACAATGTTGTATTATAATACAGGATTTCTTAGCTCCCAACTGTCCCGCATTTCGAGAGACTGTCCCTGATTTGGAGCAATGTTCCTCTGTCCCTCATTCCTCAACATTTGTTCCTCATTTTTGTCATATTTATATAGATATATATATATATATATAATGCACTTTTTAACCACTTGCCACCCGCCCTATAACAAAATGACGGCGGCAAAGTGGTTTCAAAATCCTGACCGGAGGTCATATGACGTGATCAGGATTTTGAGCCGCTGCGCTCCCCCGGGGGAGCGCATCGCGGCGATTGTTGTTGCAGGGTGTCAGTCTGACACCCTGCAACTACGATCTTGGTAAAGAGTCTCCGACGGAGACTCTTTACCACGTGATCAGCCGTGTCCAATCACGGCTGATCACAGTGTAAATAGGAAGAGCCAGTGATTGGCTTTTCCTCACTTGCGTCTGTCAAACGCGAGTAGAGGAGAGCCGATCAGCTGCTCCTCTGACGGGGGGGTCTGTGCTGATCGATTATCAGCGCAGCCCCCCTGAGGATTCCCACACTGGACCACCAGGGACGCCACCAGACCACCAGGGATGCCCAGGACAAGGTATGCCACCCTAGACCACCAGGGATGCCAGCCAGTGCCACAATGGATGCCAATCAGTGCCCATAATGGATGCCAATCAGTGCCCACAATGGGCATCACTGATTGGCATGCATTATTGTTTGGCACTGATTGGCATCCATTAGTACAGTATATTATAATACAATGCCGCCTATCAGTTCCCATCTGTGCTGCCTATCAGTGCCCATCCATGCCACCTATCAGTGCCCATCCATGCCCATCTGTGCCGCCTACCCATGCCCATCTGTGCCGCCTACCCATGCCCACCTGTGCCGCCTATCCATGCCCATCCATGCCAATCCGTGCCAGCTATCAGTGCCAATTTGTGCCACCTATCAGTGCCCATCCGTGTCACCCATCAGTGCCACCCATCAGTGCCGCCTATCAGTGTCCATCAATGCCACCTCATCAGTGCCACTTCATCAGTGTAACCCCATCATTGCCCATCACTGAAACAAAAAGTAACTTTTTTTTTTCAAAATTTTCGGTATTTTTTTATTTGTTTAGCAAAAAATTAAAACCGCAGAGGTGATCAAATACCACCAAAAGAAAGCTCTATTTGTGGGAAAAAAAATCATAAAGATTTCATTTGGGTACAGTGTAGTATGACCGCGCAATTGTCACTCAAAGTGCGACAGCGCTGAAAGCTCAAAATTGGTCTGGGCAGGAAGGTGTTTAAGTGCCCGGTATTGAAGTGGTTAACAAAAAGTGTTTTCCAGCGCTAAACCTTTCACCTGGTTTGTAAATTGCTGCATTTGTAAATTCCAAAAGACAATATTAAGGAATAGTAGTGGTAAAAAAAGCCCTTGTGGGTTTAACCAATCTTGTTTTTTTTGTACAATTCTCCTTTAACAGGGCGTGGCAAAGGGTTGTGTCCTATGCCTGCATACTTTTGCTGATAGGTGTCCCTCATTCCCATCTCAAAAAGTTGGGAGGTATGGGATTTATATAACATCAAAAGTTTTCACTGTGCTTTACAAAATAAAAGGAGACAGTATAGTTACAATACAATTCAATAAAAGAGGGTTAGGCAGGCCATACACAGTTCGATCTATCAACTTGAGTACAATCAGCATGGCGTGGTTGAAGGAAATACATTATCTCTAATTATGGCCAACCTTAGGAGCACCGGTTCCGGAATCAAGCATGGGAGGAGGCGATGAGGTAAAAAAGCAGGATGTTTTGGGAGGAGCTTTGGGAGATATTTTGGGACAAGGTTGGTGATGTAGCTTGGGACAAAGTAGTGGATAGCGTTTTACATAATATCTTGAATTATGCGTTAAGTGTGTGGAAGCCAGTGGTGGGAATGGTAGAGAGGATGGACAGACACCGAATAATGGGTGTGGCAGCAGCATTCATGATAAAATGAAGGGAGGACAGCATGTATAGAGGTAGGCCATGAGAGATGTCAACATTAATTCATAGCTTTGTGGTGTAATTGTTAACAAGGTGCAAATTTTAGAAATGATACCGAAGTTGAGGCACCAAGATATGGACAGTGATTGCATGTAGGGCCAAAAGGAGTGGTCAGGAACCAGAATTGCACCTAGCGTCCTGCCATCAGGAGATGGACTGATAGTTGTGTTGCTGAGCTTGATATAGAATTCAAGAGATGGGAGATGAGGGAAAAAAACAATATGCTCAGTTTTTAAAAGATTGAATTTGAGGAAGTGGTGTGACATTCACATTGATAGGTAGAAGTTATAAAACAACAATTAGTGAAATTCACAAAGCCATACAGTACAAAAACAGTGTAAATAAATGATTGAATATAACTTTGGTGCAAATGTGTAACATGAGATAAATGAGTTTAATAAAGTGCACAAAGTTCATTTGATTACTTCATCTGAAAATGCTCTGAAAAGGGTGGTACTTGCAGAGCCCGAATAGGTAAGGGGAGGAACAGAGAGATAGATTTAGGTGCCAATAGCATAAAGGTGCTATTGGTAGCCATTTGAAGCTATGAACTGACCAATAAAGGAGTAGAGACTACAGAATAGAAGTGGTTGGGGGACCCCTACAGAAAGTAGAAGAAGTAGAGGTGTTGGTGACATTGAAAGTTCAGTGATATAGGTAGGAGGAGAACCAGGAAAGTGCAGGGTCTTGAAGGCCAAGGTTGTGCATTTTTTTGAGAATGAGAGGGTGGTCAACTGTACAAAACAGCAGAAAGGTCGGCGAGTATGGTTTTTACTCATTAGTGAGTTATAGGAAGGCAGTTTCTGTGGAATGGTGCATGTGAAAGCCAGACCATAAGGTCAAGAAGGTTGTTATCAGTGTGGTGGTACTTCAGATAGTTGAAGTTTGCAGGTAGAAAGCAAAGCAATACGTTGTTGAAGTTGTTGAAACTGGTGGGGTCCAGTGTTTTTTTTTTAGTATGGGTGTTATAAGTGCATGTTTTTGAGGGGTGGGGAAGATGCCAGTATAGAAGGAGAGACTGAAGGCATGATTTACACAGCATGGGATAGGGTGACCAGTGTGTAGTGACCAGGGTGACCAGTGTGTAGTTGTGTGGGAACAAGGTCCAGTGGGTAGTTTAGTAACTTCTGTAGTAACAGGGTCAAAAGTGGAAAGTATTTAACGTGGTAATGCACATTATGTAAGGCGGGGGAGATATCTGGACAAACTAACTGTGAAGATGCAACTGAATGCATTAAAATACATGCAACATGTAGATGCCTCTGTATTCTGAGCTGGTACTCTTGCCTTTTGTGCCAGGTCATGTATCTTTGTGGTTATTATTGTGTTAAACACTAAATGTTTTCCCATAGTAACTACTGTGGAATATGTTTTAAAGCATAAAAGACAATGGATTTTGAAAAAAATCACAAATGAAATTATATTTTAGTTATAAATGTGGTATAAGCAATACATCAGTCACCCGACAAAAATGTGTAAACAAAAAGTGTAATAGGGGTAGTTAAACTCATATGCTAAGCCCTCCCTCTCATTTCTGCTTTCCCACCAGTTTTATACTCACGTGTCTCAAATCCAGCTCGCTAGATCACATAACCTCCTGTCAAATTCTTTCCAGCTGAACCCATGCATATAATTTGCAATCCCATATAATCCTATGGACTTCCAAGCATGAGTTCATACTTACAAAATGCATTGGGGTGCAGTGCAGTTGCACAGACCCAGCCAGCAAGAAATGGACAAGCGTCTGCGCAATCTAGTGACTGATATCTCAATTGATTGGAACAGGTAAGTATTAGCCCTTGTACACACAGTCGGAGAATCCGTCGGAATGTGTCCTATCGGACCGTGTTGTCGGATAATCTGACTGTGTGTGGTATGCATCGGACTGATTCCGTCGGACCCAATTTTCCAACTTGTTGGAAATATTTTCCGACAAACTGGTCCGATCGGACATACTCCGATCATGTGTAGAGAATTTTGATCGGACCAAGTGCCACGCATGCTCAGATCAAATTCCTACATCAAAGCTATTGGCTACTAGCTTGAATGTAGTCCCATCGTAACTAAATTACGTCATCACGTTCTGAAAGATCGGATTTTTCGACAACTTTGTCCGACCGTGTGTATGCAACAGTTTCGGACAAGATCCGACGGACAAAATCCGACGGATTTGGTTGTCGAAATCTCAGATCGCGTGTACAGGGGCTAAGACAGGGAATGCCACGTGAGTTTAACTGTCCAGAAAGGTTCAGTAACATTTTAAATAAATTTTTTTTGTTAAAGATCTGTATATCATAAACAACCGCCATGTCTGTCAAAGTACCATAGGTACTATTTTCACAATTTTTTTTTTCATCCTCTTTTGGATTTCACTGCAGCTGATCTCCTCCAGCTTCGTTCGGCTATTTTCTGCCTACATGCATGCACTCCAGCATCGGTTTCCAATCATTGCTCATACCTGCTCGTGGCTTGGCTGTTTGCAGCCTGTACCACAAGCACATGTAACAGGGTAAAAGTGCAGAAGCTCAATTTGGAGACAGTTTGTTACCCCCCCCCCAAAAAAAAAAAGAGTCAGAAAAACCCTCATGGTAGGATAAACACATTCTATTTTACTTAGATGTAGTACCCCCTATAGTTAGTTTACTAGGCTAAATTTTGTTTTTTGGCTTCACTGCAGTCAGCGGAGCAGTATTCTACTGTTTGTCTGATCCCTCTCACTTGCTTCTGGGGAAGCTTCCAGAATGTAGGGCACAGACAGTCAAATATCCAATATAAAAGTCCCTACAAGGAACCATACAGAAGGTGGCTGGGGAGGTCATGAATGTCTGGGAGGTATTTCTAGAATGTTCTTTCCTCCCCAGTTTTCCTGGGGCTGCTGCCTCTGGGAGATAGCTCATGAGACAAGAAATTACAGTCGGGCCTCAGCACTTGCTGAGCTAGGGGCCTGGAGAAGACTATCAATGGATTTTGCTAAAGTCCTGGTCTGGAGAAGGATCTTTTGTCTCACTCACTGAGGAACTAGCTGAGGAAGTTTTGTGGCAGACAGCTCTTAGTGTTGTTAGTTGTTGTTAGTAACTAAAAACATAAAAGGGGGGTTTCGGGACTTTGAATAAGGTATTATGATGGGACTCAACAAGTATAACAAGGTAGTAAGTAATGTGTTTATTGTCTAAAACACACAACAATGACATGCAGCAGTGGATACAGGGTATTTGAAAAAGTAATCCTCCATAACAGAATCCTGAAAACACCAGGTAGTGGCCTGTGAGTCTAAAACATGTGCATCTTCGTGCAAGTCCAACACGTTTTATGACACTGAAGCCGCTCTTCAGGGGCGAATACATAATAATATAAAATCTGTAGGGAGATATAAACACTCAGCTCATAAAATTTCTGATCACGCGACCCACTAGGGGGAAGAAGGGACATGGAGTGGAGGAAGTAAGAAGGGGAGTGTTAATCTCCTCTGCTATATGTTAGCAGCTTGTGAAGATATCTGTACTGGAGAAAATAGGCCAGCATGATTGTCTGTACTGGGAGCTGAGGTCAAGTCTATAGCAAGGCAGGGAAAATTAAAGTGTTTCCCAAGGACAGTGTGTGTCCAACATGGGGTGCAGCAAGGAGCGTCAATCTAGAAATTAATGATAGTATATAATATAATAATATATAACCCAAGTGGGGTAAATATAGATGAGACCCCTGAACCAAGTGAATGTAATAAAGGTTGTTGATAGTAAGACCTATGTTTGGGACTTTCATGTGTGTGTCTGTAGATAAAAGGATTTGTGCTAGAAGCTTATCCTCTTATTGATCATTTTGAAGTCTCCTGAACCCCTCTCCTGTTTAACCACTTGCCGACCGCCGCACACACACATAAGTCGGCAGAATGGCACAGGCATACGAATGGGCGTACCTGTACATCCCTTTAAATTTGCCACATATCGGGCACGCATGCACCGCGCACCCTGGGAATGTGCCCATGAGTCCTGTAAACTTGATGTTTCGCTGGCGGCCCGCGATTGCGACAAGGAGAGGCAGAACGGGGAGATGTGAACAAGGCATTTTCCTGTTCTGCCTAGAAACATGACAGGGATCTACTGCTCCCTGTCATCGGGAGCAGTGATCTCTGTCATGTTGTAGTGAGCCCATCCCTCCTATAGTTAGAATCACTCCCTAGGACACACTTAAGGTTGAACATATTTTTATTTCCAAGATCAATGAAAGTTCAGCAATACAAAATTACAAAAATTACAAAAATACACAAGTACTGAGGTACATAAATATGGAGAACCTTGTGTGTAACATAACTTGTTAACATCCATTTTTAAACACATACAGAGGGAGGAATAGGTTGACAGGGAGGGCGGGGAGAAGGGGAAAAGCAAGGTAGACGGGAACCCTAGAGATGGTGAGTGCTTGAGAACACAGAAACAAGGCGTGGGCCCCGTATCCCTGTGGCATCTGCAATTACTGGTGGGGATAATATCAGGGAACTTAGGGCCCAATACCCTGTGACAGTGAAAAAGAAAAAAAAAACTACATAACAGATACCATACGTCTTGTGGCATAACTGCAATAAACTTTGTCAACCCCCGGAACAATCTCAGGGCAGTGTTCTAACGGCTAACATAGATTGTCTCAAAGAAGGGAAGGGGAGAAAGAGCCAGTAAAAATGGGTATGTATGGGCAACCAAGAGAGCCGACATCTGAGCCATGTGGCCCTTTAGACGGTTTTCAAAATAAACACTTAAGTTCAGCTCGAATCGCCTCCTGAGCATAAACCATCTAGGAAGCTTAGCGAGGATGAGTGATGGCGCCATATAGACCACAGGGTGACGAACTTGTCATACCTGTCATCAACGTTCGCCTGTAGTTCCTCCATGACCATCACCTAGGACACACTTAACCCCTTGATCGCCCCCTAGTGTTTAACCCCTTCCCCACCAGTGTAATTTATACAGTAATCAGTGGCTATTTGAAGCTCTGATCACTGTATAAATGACAATGGTCCCAAAATAGTGTCAAAAGTTTCCAATGTGTCTGCCATAATGTTGAAAGCCCTGATAAAAATCGCAGATCACCGCCATTACTAGTAAAAAAATAATAATAAAAATGCCATAAATCTACCCCCTATTTTGTAGACACTACCAATCAGTATACACTTCTTGCAATTTTTTTACCAAAAATATGTAGAAGAATACATATCGTCCTAAACCCTGGAAGAAATTTATTTTTTTATATATTTTAGGTGGGATATTTATTATATCAAAAAGTAAAAAATATTGTTTTTTTTCAAAATTGTCTCTCTTTTTGTTTATAGCGCAAAAAATAAAAGAGGTGATCAAATACCACCAAAAAAAAGCTCTATTTGTTGGAAAAAAATATGTCAATTTTGTTTGGGTACAATGTCTCACGACCGCGCAATTATCAGCTAAAGCGACGCATTACAGAATCGCAAAAAATGCTCTGGTCAGGAAGGGGGTAAATCTTTCCGGGGATGTAGTGGTTAAGTTACTCAGCAATAAATGAATCTATTAACTGTGCTTCTTACCGGCAGCCTCTGTAATAGCAAGGGAGAGGCATATTCTCAGCAGTCCCCCCAGGGGTGAGCGCTACAGAAAGATGTAGATTTATTAGGAACAAAGGCATTGAAATTCCATTAACATGCTAAAGCTTATATGAAATTTTATGAATTAGGTTTAGGTATATTATATTCATTAGAGGGAGAACTAGGGACAAGGCTACAAGCCCCTGCTTCTAAACTAGTCCTACACCACTATATAGACTCTTTTTCACTTTAAATGATCAATTCCTGTACTTCTTAAGCTGGTCATACATGGAACGAAATTCCTACCTACTGATCGATTTCCCTGTCTGTATTTTTTCACTCAGTCAATAGGCTGCATCATTGATCTGTGTATTCTAACAGTGGGGAAGTCTCCCTGGTGTCAGAATACAATACTGCAGTGGGGAGGATTCCTTCCCCCATCCACCTCAAATGTGTGAATGTGGTAATCGGATCAGTGAATAGCCAGCCTTAGGCAAAAAAAATGGCAGTTTTGAATGGCCTTGGTTAGCTTGAAGTTTGCATAAAGTTTGCATGTTCTCGCTGTGCTTGCATGGGTTTCCTCTGGGTAAATAGTCCCTACCCAAAATTAGCCCTAATATAATATTCTACTAATATTCTACTCAGTGCACCCATGATTCCTGCCTCTACAGCAGATAATGTGTTTTGAGTTCCTATGGCAGAAGTTGCTCATTGCTCAAGGAACTCTAGCAACCTCTGGAAGAGCCCTAGTTGAGAAAGGCTAACCTAATGAAAAAAGCGACTGCAAATTTTTTTTCTCTTTCGTTCATTGAAGGACACAGCTCCATTAAATATTTTTTTTAAACTTGGTTTAGTCAAGAAAATGTGCACATCAGGGAAAGAACATGTTGACATTGAAAGCAGTACAGGGTCATGACTAATATCATACATTATGACAAATCAAACATCAAATCATCACATTACATGTACACATAAATTTCTTGAACCTGATATAGAAGAAAAATGAAAAACATCCACCAAAATAGCGAAAAACTGTCATAATACGATAGTCACAATGTTATCTACAAACTACAGTTACTCACCTACACCAATGCTCGTACAGGAGCAATACGAAATTTTATTGCCCTGACTAGTCCAGCACACCAAACCCTTGGTCTTTTGTTATATAGCAATATAGTCATATATTGACTATTAATCTGCGCAGCAATTAAATGATGGGGCAAATTAAAGTGGGGGGGTCAGAAATCAAGTGAAGGAGCCCATCACCGGCATCTTGTGAATCTTCCAAGGGCCTTAGAGTTTAAGGAACTTCTTGGGTATCCCCTCACTTAATATGTTAGTTTGTAGAGTGGTAGGTTCTGGTTAATCATTTTATTCCAAAAGCCAACATATAGGTAATTTGTGCGTATCCAGTGTAAAGCTATAGCTTTTCTGGCATAAGTAGAGTAACAATCTGAGAAATCTTTTAGCCCTAGTAGAGAGCTTGGCATCTTCAAAAATACCTAATGGACAACCCCATGGGTTACAGACATTGGGAAGATCAAAATTATCAGAAATAAAGGCCAAAGCTTCCGACCAAAATGTTTAAGAAATATTTATTTAATTATTTAATAATCAATGCAATGTCAAAAAGCAACAAATCACGTAATCTACAACTGTAGGTGAATATAGCCACCAACTGCAAGCAGGATCTTTCTCAGTAATGGCTGAAACTTAAAGTGATACTATAGGTTAGTTATTTTCTAAATAGGTTCCTTTAAGCTAGTGCATTGTTGGTTCACTTACCTTTTTTTCCTTCGATTTCTCTTCTAAATGCTTTTTTTCTTTGTGTGAATTTCTAACTTCCTGTTCCTCCTCTGTAAGTTTGCCCCCCATCATCAGAGCCGTTCTGGCTGGGGGTTAGTATGCATGCTCACCCCCTCCCTTGGCACTACATCCCTGCAGGGAGACGCTATGTACGTTCACAGGCACCGGAGGCAGGGGAGCCACGGGCGTGTCTAAGATGCTGTAGCTAGGCCTCCCATGCCTTTTTATTGTATTCAATGCTCAGCAGCACAGCCCGCCTTAACTTCGCCCCCCTAATTGCTGAAAGTTGGAATAAATATTTAAATATATTAATTTGTTTTTTTTTTAATAGTAACTAGTATTTGTTTATACTATGGGTGTGCTGGGGAGGCAGGAATGGGCGTGTTAACTGGGCAGCGTGTGTTCAACCAAGGAAGAACTAGAAACAAGAACTAGGCTCGATCTCGCTCTGTCACAAGGCGAAAAAGCGGCAGTGTGCATGCGCGATGCCGCTAAGCCTCAAGAAAACTGTAGTCCCTTTGGAGCCATGACATAGTTGAAACGAACATGCTCAAAAACCTGGAAGTTTAGGATACAGTACACAGAGCAAAGGAGGAAGGGGAGAAAAATACTTCTCTAAAAGGTAATTAAATCATTTTGGCTCAAACAAAATCTATATTCTATATATATATATATCACATAGATTACATATTCCCCCCAAATTCTTTTCCTTTACAACCCCTTTAATATTGACTTGATCTGGGGGATTATCTTGTGCTGCTTTCTAAAAGTAATGCATAAAGTTTTGTGCTCCTACACAGATCTCGCATACTAATATTGGCCCAGATCCATCAAGCACATGGCTACAGGTAACCACTGCCTCAGTGACTGTGAATTCTTCATACCACTGTGTCGCCAATAGGGAGGCAGGAAGGGCTATGAAGGCTGATCTACACAGCGCTGAAAAGAAACTAATTTGCTTTCAGACACTACCAGTGGTGGCACATTTTGTGCAGTTGTCTTATACAGAGGCATAACTAGAACCTTCAGGGCGCTGGTGCAAGAAACCATCAAGGGCCCCTCTGTCCCTTTCCGTTGGTACCGTGGCCCTTTCTTCTGGTCTCTGAGCCCTTTCTTCAAAGCCCGGGGCCCTTCAAACTGATCCCAGGGCCCTTTACTCCAGTTGGGGGGGCCTTTACTTTTCTGCAACTTTGATGCGATTTGATTGACGTAGACTGCAATGCTAAATCACAAAAGCCATAAGCAAGTGACAAGAAAATTGCTTGAAATTGGCAAAGAAATCGTTAGCAAATCACACAACTTTGGAGTCGCAGCAGTGTGAACCAAACCCTTGTTCTGCAGCGGGGCCCCTTCCTGATGTCTTGGGCTCCACCCACGGTGGCAGAACGCCAGGGCCCAATTGCAAGTGCAACCTTTGCGACCCTGGTAGTTCTGCCCCTGGTCTTACAGGCCTTGAATTGAGACAGTTAGAGATGCAACGAAGGTAAACATGTAGGTAGGATCCTAAAAGCAGACATGCTATGACACGAATACCGTAAAAATTACCTGGGATAAAGTATTAAAGATAAGATAACTACTACTGATTAGTCTGGAACTCAACTGAACTCAACTGATGATATAGTAGTCTGCCAATAACCTTAGATAAGGAAAAACAATAAAGAATGTCAAGAGTTTAATGTCAGTTAGAAATCGAATGTCTTGTATTAATATAACAGCCATTATTTATTGCAATTATAGCACAATGACGTAAAAAACTGGACCATCCTGGACCATCCTAGCTGATGCTGGCATAATAATACTACGTGATTTGGTGATTGTCAGAACATTTAGTGATGAAGCAATGGTGAATAACTTTATTTTGTGGCATCTTAACTGCTGTATCCCAGGTAATGTTTGTAAGCCTGACAGTATATCTACAGTATTGTTGTTAAAGGTTACATGATTGGCATTTCACGCTTTAATTATTTTATAGCATTCTTTTCATTTATTGCTATAATTATGTTTAACTTCCTATCAGTATATTCCTTATCACATTCATATTGTTTTTTTCACTCCGGTAATATTTACACATGAAACGTTGATAAGATAAAAATATTTCATTAGAATTAAAAAAAATGATCAAAGTGCATATTTAAAATGCCTCACCAGTCATTTCTATAGACCTTATTTGCAGATTAATTATTTTGCGTATAAATACATGTACTGCAGTCATGGTAGAGAGTGTTGCCATGTCTCTTGCTACTCCTGGCACTCAGCCTTGCCAAACTATAACAGAATGGAAAGGAAGGAGAAATATTACTTTATTCCACGGAAGGAAGAAAGGCGCCTCTAAGTGCAGTATTAAAAGGTTTAATATAGCGCACAAGGGGTTAAAAACACTTACAAGATCGTAGAGATAATCAGGCATGTAATTATCGAGTCCTCATATGATATCTTAGTCCTTTCTCTGTCCACGGGTGGAGAGTGGGGAGAGGCGACCAGCATCTGTCAGAAATCTCCAAGTATGTGCGAGAGGGAGGAGGCAGTGAGGCGGCAGTCCACGCTGAAACGCACGAGGCTGATGACATCAGTGAAGGGCGGTGGGCAGTAAAGTGTTTCAGAGCATGCGTGGCTCCTTCATCAGACCTATGCCCATATTTTCCAGACAAACTTATGAGAGGTGTGGGGAGGGAGTAAGGGAAGGAGTAAGGGATAGATGGATGGATAGTTGATGCCACTCAGGGTTGTGTTACTATGGACAAGCTGGGAGTGAAGCCTGAGCGGCCATACATATGTAGATTATGTCATCCTACTGGACCCACCGCAGCTCAACATAGAACACCATGGCCTTTACAAACTTTTACCATATGCCTTTGCCTAGCCATTTAAGATATCTGTTCACCTTTCATTAAATGTTCAATCCCCTATCCCGGATCACTATACTTAATATGCCCGTAAACTCTTATGCTGATTTACTACCTTTTTATTATCAATATCTTTTTTCCATTTTTTCCTAATTTATATTTTTTACCCATATTGAGGACGACGTGATCTACATAAATACGGCTGCTCAGGCTTCAGTTGTGATTTGTCCTTAGTAGCACAACCCTGATTGCCATCAATTACCCATCCATCTATCCCTTACTTCTCCCCTTACTTTACCCCCACACCTCTCATAAGTCCGTCTGGAAAATATGGACGTAGGTCTGACGAACCGCCCTTCACTGACGCCATCGGCCTCGTGCTCCACCAGCGCACCCTCAACTTTCTATTACTTTGTTCCATACATATGCAATAAGAGAGCACAAACAGCACACAAAGCCACAGTTATTCTTGTGCGCCATAATATTCTGTCTTGGTTGCAACTCCTGGAAATTCCACATTTGTTGTGATAAGCTTCGAAGGGGCTGCTGGAAATTCTGTTCAGAGGCTACCTGCCCAGTTTTCGGTCCCAGAAGCACACAGACAAATTCAGTCTCCAGTCTAGAGGCCTTTTTTTATTGCAGGTCTTGAACAAAATGCAGGGAGAAGGGTAGAGGGTTCAGGATACCCAAGGCACTCAGAAAACTTGGGGAACAGCTTGCCCTAGCAGTATTAAGCCCTGTTCTAGCTCCCTCAAAAATAATGCTGATAGAAGAGGCGTGTAAATCTGTAACCCTCTACGAGTAGTCACAGTCCTTTATCAACAACTTCTGACATCTCATTCTCAAAAAGTACTTCCATACCTGCCGCTATAGATGAAAGTTCCCACCTCACCAGCCAAGCTTCCACAGGCAAGTTTCCTTAAGGCTCTCAGCCCATAGCACCTGCTGAGGCCTAGTAGCACTAATTTCTCTGGAACACACACATACATGCCCCTTCCCAGTGGGAAAAATCCCTAGGGGAGAGAGACTGATCAGATCCTCCAAAATATTATCTTCTCCCCAGCCATATCTTCTGGATTTTGCTTCTAATCCCCTTATGGAGGCTGCCATTTGTGGATGGACATTTTATGGTTACACAACCTTGCCTATAATTGCTATAATCTTTGTATATGGACTATAAACTGAAGGACTTATGAATAAATAGTTGTGGAACAAATCATCTGAGTTTTAATTATTTCTTATGGGGAAATTTGCTTTGATGAGTGCTTTTGATTACAAGCAAGTTTCTGGAACGATTTATGCTGGCAATCCAAGGTTTTATTGTATTATGATATGCATAACTTTTTCTGCAGCGTTGAACTGGGTCTATAATACAACTATGGCATATACTGTACAAGTATATGAAATGATAGGGATAAGAAACATAACCAAAGTATGTCAAAGGTTGTCCACAAACACTTAAAGTGGTATTAAAAGGTTTCATAACAACAACAAAAAAAATCATACTTACCTAGGTGGATGCAGCATTGATCCAATCTGAGCTGCATCTGTCCCCTGCTGGCTCTAAGACCAAGAATGAGCGATCAAACACCGCTGCCTGCTCAGCTCCTGGTCTTCAAGTTGCAGAGAACTGGTGACTATTTGTCACCAGCTCTCTGCTCTGCCCCTGCAGCACTCACTGGAGCGCTGAGCTGTGGAGGGGGTCTCACTAAGACGCTGAGCCAGCTGCCAGCCCAAGCATTTGGGTGTATCCTGACCATATGATAGGGATCTTTTTTAAAGCCTGGACCAGCTCTGTGACTGCTGAACAAACTGCACTCCTGTGATCCATTGGAAAAGTACAGCCAAAAAAGCTTTGGCTATAGTTCTCCTTTAAACCCAAAACCAAAAATGTAATACATTGCAATTTACCAATCCCTTGGCGTAGTGCCTGAATTTGTTTTTATAGTCTTTTTTTCCTTTATTTGCACCTGCTGATATTCTCTAGATTCTCTGCTAAAAATTATATATAATGTTTGGGGGTTTTAAATAATTTCCTGGCAAAAAATAGATTTTAACTTTTAAGCAACAAATGTCAGAAATAGGCATGAAAGGGTTTTTAAGTAGTTATAGCAACATTTTTGTTTCCTTATGGGATAAAGATTTTTACATAAATGAACAAAAGCTGGCCATTGTAAGTACACCTATCAGTGTTAAATGGTTTGTCCCAACCTTTCAACTGCCAATTTTGTTGGATAGCTTGGTCAAGGAAACTGAAAATGAACAAATTTATTTTGTCAAGATCAATAACCTAAAAAAAGAAAACTTATCTTAAAGAGGAACTGCTCACATAATTTGTAATAAAAACATCTTTGCCATTCTGAAGCTTCCCTCCGACCACTTTGCATATTTTATATATACTGTGATTCTGTACTTGCGAAATATGCTGCGGAAATCTCCCACCACTGAGTCTGGCTGCAACCATTATAACTGTGGGCAGCTGAAGCTGCTGCCTGTTCACTTCCTGGATTTACACAGAGGCACACCTCCAGCTCTGCAGCTTTCATTGGCCCTCTTATGACCCATCCCCCCTCCCTTCCTAGCAAACTCTCACGTTAGACCTGCTCCTGTTCAGTGCTCTCAACCGATGTCTTAGCCCTTGTACACACGGTCGGAGATTCCGACAACCAAATCCGTCAGATTTTGTCCGTCGGATTTTGTCCGACGGATCTTGTCCGAAACTGTTGCATACGCACGGTTGGACAAAGTTGTCGGAAAATCCGATCTTTCAGAACGTGATGACGTAATTTTGTTATGATGGGACTACGTTCAGGCTAGTAGCCAATATCTTTGATGTAGGAATTTGACCTGAGCATGTGTTTGGTACTTTGTCCGATTGGAATTCTCTACACATTTTCGGAGTATGTCCGATAGGAGCATTTTGTCGGAAAATATTTCCAGCAAGTTGGAAAATTTGGTCCGATGGATATTCCGATGGAAACAGTCCGATGCAGACCACACACAGTCGGAATATCTGACAAAACGCTCCGATCGGACACATTCCGTCGGAATCTCGGATCGTGTGTACAAGGGCTAAGAGTGCTGACTAGAGTGTTCTGGTGAAGGGGCTGTCCCGCTGTCAGAACACAGTGGAACAGCAGGGGAGATCACTGTACTAACATCGGATTATTAGTACAGCGGCTCCTAGTGTGTACTAGGCTTGAGGCTGGCCATAGACTGTTCAAATCTCAGGCTGGTTCAGCAGGAACCAGCCAAGAAATTGTGTGTTGGCAGGCTGAATCTACCAAGTTGGTCAATGGATTGAATTCACTTGCGATTATCAATAGAAGTTGCTATAGCCGCTAGCATTAATCACTATTTCTTGGTGGGGGCGGCTTCCCCGACTGCCCCGCCCCCTGCTGGGAGCAAAAAATTGCTTGGCAGGAGGGATTCTGTCTGCGCTGATGGGGGAATCGTGCAAAGTCTCTTTTCTGAAACCCGTGGTTGCAGGAAAAATCATTTGCACAGCCTATGGCCTGTCTAACATTGTGAGCATGCTTACGAGAGGGTAGATCTGAGTACTCGTCACTGTGCTGCTGCTCCTTTATTGGCTCCAACCAGCAGGTTGGGGGTGCACACAGGCATTACATGACCAGGGTAGTCTAAAGGTCCCTCTTTTACCTGTTACCCATTCCACTCCAACCCCCACCCCTTTTACCACAACCCTGAATGATGAGACCACACCTTGCTTTGGAGTAAAATGGCCATAACAGCCTTTATTACCATTACTCAAACACTCCAATCAAAATATATATCTCAATATATAAATAGCCAAATATATATGTCTAACCATAACCAACATCAGGTATAACGAATAGCATATAAATAACATGCCCGGTCTGGTGATCTCTGACGGTGACCCATACTTTACCAAACAACCAACTCACTGCGGTACCCACTTCCACTTAACCAGGCCTCCAGCTGTGACCGCTCGGAGACAACTTCCGACAGTGATAACCATAAAGGTATTCCATCCAACGTTCAGGAATACACCGGAGGGACCCATAATAGCAATGGGCCCCCCACCCCTTATCAGATGACCTCTGATTTACCGCCAACCGTCAAAGACCACCAGACAAACACCGCCAACCCAGTTCCATCCGCACCGCTGTCATGACACCCGATCCTTGCCACCTGAAATAGAACAAAAACAACAACCGAAATACCCCAGCAACCTAACAATAGGGAGGGAGGGTGGGAAAACTGCCTCCTCTCGCTGTCCCTTCCTTCGCACTGCCCGTTGCTCCGCCCCTTCCTCCTTTTAAAGCGCTCCTCCCCTTCCATTACATTCTCCACTTGCTCCTCCCCCATAGCCTCTCTCTCTGCACCTTAACCCCTTAGACCTTATCCACCCTGTCATGTCCGGCCCTTCCTTACTTCCCTTTCAGTCCATCCACTGCGGGCCTCTCTTGACCAGGGTAGTCTAAAGGTCCCTCTTTTACCTGTTACCCATTCCACTCCAACCCCCACCCCTTTTACCACAACCCTGAATGATGAGACCACACCTTGCTTTGGAGTAAAATGGCCATAACAGCCTTTATTACCATTACTCAAACACTCCAATCAAAATATATATCTCAATATATAAATAGCCAAATATATATGTCTAACCATAACCAACATCAGGTATAACGAATAGCATATAAATAACATGCCCGGTCTGGTGATCTCTGACGGTGACCCATACTTTACCAAACAACCAACTCACTGCGGTACCCACTTCCACTTAACCAGGCCTCCAGCTGTGACCGCTCGGAGACAACTTCCGACAGTGATAACCATAAAGGTATTCCATCCAACGTTCAGGAATACACCGGAGGGACCCATAATAGCAATGGGCCCCCCACCCCTTATCAGATGACCTCTGATTTACCGCCAACCGTCAAAGACCACCAGACAAACACCGCCACAGCCCGAAAGGGTGACTCCCTTACCCTTAAGGGCCACCCCACCCCCACAAGGCCTTAGAATACCGTCTTGCAATCCCAAGGACCACCCATCAATCCCCACCTCGGCTAAGTGCAACCCCATTCCGTCCAACGCACATACCCCATCGCACGGCAGCACCCGGTGCCGAACCACGAACCCGCTATGCTGGGCCCCAAACCACCCCACCACCTTGTGTACCCTCAGACGGGTCCAATGATGCCCCCGACCAAACGAGCCCAGCACCATACCGTCCCGGCTAAAATGTCTGATCAGCCCACCACTATACCCGCAACACATGACGCTCAACCTCCCCGAACAAACGTTCCCACTTCACCCCCGGGACCCCCAACCCCCGCAAGCAAGCCTCACTCCGAGAAACACCGAGTTGCCTGCCCCCAGGACGTTGGTCTCCTCTCCTATCCCCCAAACACACATAGGAGTGCCCCACGATCCAGACAAGGCGAGCCATACCTCCATCTGAAAAGAAAACCAACAGCACAAAACCAGCCGTCAACTACCACCATTGCACCCACCTCCACAGGAAAACAGCCACACCACCCTGCACATATGTAAATAACTTCCACTTGCGTTGTGCATGCGTGTCCACTTATCCATTTATATATTTATTTATTTATTTATTTATTTATTTTTTTTTTTTAATAGAAACCCACTCAAACCACCACCAACTGAGGCCTAACACACGTACGAAACCACCGAGATTCCCATCTCCCATTCCAGCGAACTGCCGTCTCAACCAGCCCACACCGGGCAGCCTCAGTGACCGCCCGATGCGGTAGGAGTGTGACGCAAAGCCCCTGCTATCCAAACCCACCTCCCGCAAACACTTCCGGAACACCGAAAATTGGTACCCGATCAAAAAAGGACCCTTCCTCATCCCACAGGAAAGGCTCCCCGGCACACTTCCCAAAAACCCTGAACCGCTGCCACGGGGCAAACCCTGGAACCAGGTAACGCAAACCGGGACACCAGCACCCCCTTCCCCTGCTGGTCCGTTTTGGACCTGCGCAGCCAGAGCCCCACCCGATCCCGTCCAAACGCACCATGCCGTTAAACAGACCCCCAGTCACCCTCTCGGTCGGGCTCCCCAATTCCCCGATCCGAAACGCCCCATAAAAGCCAAAGAAAACGCTGCTGTGAACAGCCGCGCCTCGTAACCTGAAGAGCAAACAAACCCCAGCCGATAACAGATCGCCGGCAGGTTCGTGAACGGGACCGGCCTCCGCGCATCCCCCGTCCAGCCCTGCACGCGATAACCTTTTACCGCCCGTCGCACCCAGAAATCTTAGCGGTTTTTTTTTTTTTTTTTTTTTTTTTATTATTTATTACCATCCACCCACCACGAGCTAAACAAAACGTCAAAACACGCCAGTTTCCGGCCACTCGAGGAAACCGACACCCCTCGCCCCCCATTTCTGGCCACAGAGTAGAGCACAAACCGCCGCCTACCGCGTCCCCGATCACCGACCCCTGCTCCCGAACCAGAACCAACCATTTTGCCCAAACCGTGAAGAAGGCCGCCCACCTAGACGCGCTCACCAACTGCCCGAGCCATCCCGCAGCCACCTAATCCACCCCGGGCAAGGGACCCCTCCCGCTTCCGCGCCCGGAGCAAGCTCCCTGAATCTGTCCCCCTGAAAAATGAGACAGGGAGTCAGCCAGCTCAATTGCCACGCCCGAGATGCGTACAGCGTAAAGAAAACATGCAGCTGTAAACAACGAAAAACGAACTACCGCATCAGCCGTGTAACCGGAGGGGAAGTAGCTGACATGCGGCTAACCACCTGCTCAACACCCATGTCGTCGTAAATGCGCAACTTCAAACCCCGACACTCCTCCCCCCACAGCTCCAACGCTAACACCCCCGGAAATAGTGTCAACAAAACCAGATTCCCCAGGAAAGCCGCTGCCTCCCATGTCTCTGGCCAAGGCCCCGCGCTCCACTTGCCCCTGAAAAACGCCCCGTACCCGGTAGAACCCGCCCCATCTGTGGCCAAGGCCATGTAAAAGTCGCTAACCGGGCCCGCCATCCAATTGTCCTACCATTGTAGGAAGCCCAGAACTCATGCCAAACCCGCAAATCCTCCCTATGGCCCCTACCCCAGGCGCACTAAGTGCGTCAGAACGCTGACCCTCCCCGTAGCCGCCGACAGCCGCCCGCGGAAAATCCCTCCCATGGGAATGATCCTACCAGCGAAGCGCAGCTGACCCCGGATTGACTGCAACCTCCGCAACTGAACCATAGTTCCGCGCCAGTGGAACCCCAAAGCCAAAAGCTCCCATGAGGAACAGGGAGCAGCCGGAATGCCGATTCCACATCGGCCTTGGCCATCAGTGCCCCTTGACCCCACCGCCGCACCCACCGGACTGCCGCGCTGAACGACGTGCAGGACACCGTGCACCGCTGGGTCAATAACCGTGTACTGAGCCCCCTTATCGGAAACGACAGGCGATGGAAGAGTCAACATTTCCCCACTTGCGTCTTGGGGACCACCCCCAATGGGAAAACCACCCAGTTGGGCCAAGGCCTACCCCAAACGGCCCCCCGCGTCCGCCACCCCCCTAGTAGCCTGTCAGCCACGAACCCCGGACGCTGCAATGCCGATTTCAACTCCTTCGCCACCAGCGGCACCGCTGGCAGCGACAGGTAATCCTGAAGCCATGTCGAAACAACGCCGGCACCCGCGCCGCCGCCCTCTCCGGATACCTACGCAGAAAAGGAAGCATCCACGCCCGTATCACCGGCGTCCACCCGCTTCCGAGCAGCATCCCCGACTCGACCCCCTATCCGGAAGCACCGAGACAGCGTGTGTGCTCCACCGCAGCCGGAACACTCACGCCGTAACCCGCACGCTCCCCCGAACTGGCATGCTCGCTCGTCGAACTGCCCCCAGACCCCCATTCCTTTCCGGCCGGCAGCCCAGAGGTAGGCGCACACCCGGTCCCCCCGCGAGGAAACAGGCGGGGCCGCGCCTACGACATAAGCCTCATCCAGAAGCTGATGTCCTAGCGGTCCCGGCGCAACGCCGGCCGCACTGCTATGTGCGGCCGGAATTGCCCGACATACCGGGGCCACCACCCCCCCCCATACACCCTATGGGCCGTCCCGATCGAGCCATAGAGCAGAACAGCGCCAAGCCATGCTCGGGGCTTCGCTCGCCAAAATGGCAAACGCCCGTAACCAATTAGGAAATTGCGCGGTAGAAAACCACCGCTCGTCCTCATCCTCCTGCGGGGAATCATCGGGCCTGACCCCATCCACTCTAAACTGCACCAAATGGGAGAGGCGAGAAAGTCTCCCCTTACTCCCCTTTCCCGAGCCTTACCCGCACCTCCTGCGGCCAGTGGGCCCCCAGCGGCCCCACGAACCACCTGTACACCACCCACCACGCCGCGTCGGCGACCCGAACGATGTCCGACCGTACCGCCGCTGCCGTTTGTTCGTTTAATTCTATATTTTAACATGGTCGCGTCCACCACTGGTGCCCCCACCGCCCCGCCCCCACTGGAGTCGGCACAGAAGGTGCCAATGGCGGTGTACCCCCCATGCCCCCAGGAACCCCCCCAAGCACCCCAGCCAGGGGAGCCCCCCACGGGGCCACCGGCGGCGGCCGCGCCAGCCCCCAGTCAAACCGCCCCACCAAGGCCCGCAGCCCATCCCGCAAAACCTGGCAACCGTGCGGCAGGTTCAGCACCCTCGCTGCCCAGTCCCGCCGCCTGAACCCCCCCACGCTGAGGCCCGCCCCACATGCACCACTGTCCTCCCCGCGCCTGCCTGTACCCCGCAATGCCGCAGACTATAAGAAAGCATCTTGTGACTCACCTGGCTTGTCCAGGAACGCCCCCCACAGCCGGACTGGTGACATCCCCTGCTGGATCTGGTACCTCATCATCCGGAATCTCTCCTTCGGACCGATCATCCTGTCCCCAGGTAGGCGGGGGGTGTAAGCCCCCCGGGGGAAGAGACCCCGGAGGCCGATGCCACAACCCGCAGTGGTGCCGCCACCCCTCCGGCCAAGACCACCTCGGCAGACTGGCGATGCGGACCAGACCTGCCAGCCCCTGGGGAAGCAGACACCCGGGCGCCCCTGCTGGCCTTCTGTTTGGAGCAGCCTGCAGGTGATCCCCGCTCCTGACCAGGCTGAAGTGCTGTCCCCCTGATCCCCGGTAGAGCCAGCCCGAGCAGCCATCCCTCCTGCCGAACTGGGCCCCGCTGCAGAGTCCCCCCCCCTCCCCCCACCCTCATTCTACCAAGAAGCTCCCCCGCCTCGTGGCATGCCCGCCCCACCCCCCTCCGCACTAAACGAGGTGGCCGAGTAGCAGGCCCAGGCAAGAACAGGGCCCCGCTGCAGAGTCCCCCCCCCCCTCATTCTCCAAGGAAGCTCCCCCGCCTCGTGGCATGCCCGCCCCGCCCCCCGACACAGGCCGGCGGCGTGATGACCGCCCGAGGCCCGCAAAGTCCACCCGAGTCCCCCTCGCCGGGGGGAGCGATCGGTCGTCCCCAGGGCTCCGCACTAAACGAGGTGGCCGAGTAGCAGGCCCAGGCCAAAAGAGCGCCGAAGGCCGCGACCGCCACGTGCGCTGCAGACTCTCACCCCTCCTGTAGTCCGGTCCCGCCGCAACCGCCAGCCACCCGAGATGCTCCTTCAGCCCGTCCGGCCCTCGTTCCTCCGTCCGTCCGTCCGTCCGTCCGTCGCCTCAGCCCCGCCAGGAGTGTTGCAAAGTCCGCCATCACCGAGGAGCAGTGGTGTAAAACTGCCTCCTCTCGCTGTCCCTTCCTTCGCACTGCCCGTTGCTCCGCCCCTTCCTCCTTTTAAAGCGCTCCTCCTCTTCCATTACATTCTCCACTTGCTCCTCCCCCATAGCCTCTCTCTCTGCACCTTAACCCCTTAGACCTTATCCACCCTGTCATGTCCGGCCCTTCCTTACTTCCCTTTCAGTCCATCCACTGCGGGCCTCTCTTTCTTAATGCTTAAATTACTGTGCATGTTTGCATGGATGTTGCTAATTTGTTGCAAAGATTAGTGTTAGTTCAGATATAATAAAGGCATGTTAATCACAGATTTTCATATAGTAGTACATGTAAGTATTGTATACGGGATACTTTGTGTCAAGATCTTTATCTTCGAGGTGATAAAATGGGGACCAAGGGGATTCCTTGTAGAAAGATGTGAAACCATTAAGGGCTTCTCGTATCATCTTGCAGTCTTGTTTGTCAGTGGCAGAGCTGACTCTTTATGTCATGAGTATATTTTCACCTAAATAGAACTATTGATGTGAGATTAGTATACAGCACTATGAAAAGTGCACCCTTCTCCTCTTTCCGTGTTCTGTGATCCTCCGGGGATGATTGGCTGAGTCCTGGCAGCCTGTCCCAAAATGCTCAGCTGCCTATATAGATTTCAGCACAGGCATGGACTAGATATCCAAGTGCTGGCATAGTGTTCTTTGTGTGCCGACTTATCCACATACTTGCTGATCCATCATCACTACACGTGAGGGAAGAGGTCTCTCTGCCAGTTTTGCAAAACATTTGTAGCTTGAGACATAACTTGGTTAGGCGCATAATAACAAAAGGGACACAACTGTAAAACGAAAAAAAGTTTGGAAAGACTAATTTGAACAAAACCATTATATAAATTGCCACTCTCAAAAGATTAGATATGCAAAGCTGCAGTTAATAGGGTAATAATCTGTGATCTATCTATCTAAGCGCATCTAATTTAAAGAGGAACTGCAGTCTGCTCATATAATGTGTAATAGAAACATCTTCGCCACCCTGAAGCTTCCCTCCAACCACTTTGCATATTATTTTATATATACTGTTATTCTGCAACCCCAGAGTCATAAGCGAGGATATGAATAAGGTCAGATAGCTTAAAGTGGAGTTCCACCCAAAAATTGAACTTCCAATGTCCGGATTCTTCCCCCCCATCTGGTGTCACATTTCGGGGGAAGCACATACCTGTCTAATACAGAAAAAAGTAGTATGCGGCGCTACCTAACCCAAAATTAATTAACGATAAACTACAAAAATAAATAAAAAATAAAATAATACTAAATAAATAAATAGGTGCAAAATATGCAATGTACAAGTAGTACAATCAATGTGCAAAATGTTATAATGCAAAAGCAAAAAACAAAAACAAAAAAAAACTAAAACGCATAAAGTGCAATAATCAACACACTTATAGATAAAATGTGCAATATTCTTATAAGTGCAATCCACAAATAAAGTGAAAAGAATATAATAAGTCCATATATCACAGAAATATAGTGATCTTCATGAAAAGAGTGCTGTTCAGAATATACAATCTCAAACAGTGAGAGTCCAAAACGTCCATGCAGTGAAACAAAGGTGTAGAAAACTCCAAACTGTGACTTCAGTGCTCCACTTGTGCACTCCCTGTTTCCCCCAGCCTCTGACCTCAATAAAAGACCACTAAGGGCCATAAGACACTGTGTATACACTGGTAGCAATCCCAATCCTTCTTTGTTCCTCGTATGCCCAACCTGTCAATATTATAAGTATCGTCAGCAATCAGCATAAATGAGATAAGAAGAGGGGGGGGGGCTCCAATGTATAGTAAGTAAAAACTAGGCTTTAATAAAGTAAATCTTACATTTCAGTTGTAAAACTCGCGAGTGTATAAACAAACCAACTTCCGGTCTCGGCCGCGACCGGAAGTGAGGACAGTGACACCTGGCTCCTCCCTGGCGCGTTGCGTCACATATACGTGACTTTATCAAAGTATCCGCAGCCATCTACGCTATGTCTGGCCTCTCCTCCATCCCCCCGTTGTCTTCTGGGAGACACACAGGTCCCAGAAGACAGCAAGGACTACTCAGAACACACAGCGCGACTCGCGCATGTGCAGTAGGAAACCAGGCCGTGAAGCCGCAAGGCTTCACTTCCTGATTCCCTTACTTAAGCCCAGGGACAGGTTGGCTTCGGGTGAGGACATCACGGGCACCCTGGACAGGTAAGTGTCCTTATTTTAAAAGTCAGCAGCTGCAGTATTTGTAGCTGCTAACTTTTTTTAGGCGGAACTCTGCTTTAACTCACCTCCCTATCAAAGCACAACAAAGTCCTTTAACTTTCTTAACTTTATTTGTAAAATAACAGCAGAGAGTTTGTAGATGAGCTTGTAGATGTTGTAGGGTGTTGAGAGAGAGCTTCTCTATGTGGAAAGCTTATCCAGGAAGGAGATAAAAAACAGAATGCTTATTGCAAGATTTGTCAGGATGTACTTTCAGAGCCTTCCATGAGTACATAAATGAACTGGGGACTGGGCTAAACAGGAAAAGGAACAGGGAGAAAGGAACTGAGTTTAGACAGGGAGAGTGGGCTAATCCATTCTCCCTACCTGAGAATTGAAAGGTTACTATGGCACCAAGACTCTGGTAGACCAGAAAAGTAAACACTGCAAAAAAGAGATGCAGGGCAAACAAACTTGGGATTCTTGTTCCATGATAACTGTGATTCTGTACTTGCCAAATATGCTGCAGAAGTCTCCCTCCACCAAGTCTGGCTGCAATCATTTTAACTGTGGATAGCTGAAGCTGCTGCCTGTTCACTTTCTGGATTTACACAGACACATAGAGGCACACCTCCAGCTCTGGCTCATTGGCCCTCTTATGACTCATCCCCCCTCCCTTCCTGTGCATAATGTCATAAGCCTAAGGTATTTACTGGCAGAAAAAAAATGTTTTACTATCCAAAGTTAAAATAACAAGGGCAGAAGATTTAATAGATGGAAAGTTGAAACAATTACCGAAGGTCCGCTTTAATAAGCATAGTGTCATTTGAAAATTAATATTTCTACCCTCTTTTCTCATAATCATTGCTTCACAATCTAAAAGCTGGTCCCCACTGGCAGAATATCAGCTCGTATCGGCCGGTTCAACAGAAACCAGCTGACATTTGGACAGTGTGTACAGCAGCTTGTCTAACATCTGGCTTATGTTGAACAAGCATGCTGGAAAAACAGCAGCCGATCAAATTCTGATCAGCTCTGACCGGTGTATTTAGGCAGGGGGACAGTCCCCTTGTCAGGACACAATAGCTCAGTGGGGGAGATTGATGTACTAACAATGCATAGTTAGTACAGCAAGCTCATTGCGAGCTCCTCCGTTTTTTTTCCTTCAGCCCATTGGGTTGAACAAAAACAAACTACCCATGTGCACCAGGAATACTATTCCGCTTCTGTCAGATGGGCATGCTGGAGAACCAGCCGCCAGTTGACATCTGGTCAGTATGTGTATTTGTCTTTCCGTTAATACATAAAAGTCCTGGCATTTGCACCTATGCAACATTTCCTAAATATTTATGTTAAAGCGGAGTTCTAGGCTAAAAAGCAAATAGGTCCTGAACAGTAAGGCTCCTTTCACACATGCGGACAGTATGTCCGGATCATTACTGATCCGCCCCATGTGAAAGGGGCCTTTATCCTTTTTGGATTTTTTTTTTAAATGGTTTGGTACCTTTTTATGTTTTTAAGTTGCCCTTCCGTCCTAAGTACGTAAATTCCCAGATTTCTTTGGGCTCTCCTCCTTCACCCTATTGCCTTCTGGGACCTGTGTGTGTTCCAGAAGACTACGGGACAACTCAGCAAGCAAAGCACAACTCTAGCATGCGCAGTAGGAAACCGCCTGAAGGCTTCAATACCGGTTTCCCTAATGTCGCGTACACACAACCGGACTTTCTGGCAGACTAGGTCTGAGAGTCTTCCTGACTGACTTTTCAGTTGAGTTCTGATGGACTTCCGATTAGATTAGATTAGCCCACACACGATTGGATTGTCCGACTGACTGATTCCGTCAGACCGATTAGTTGCAATGTCGGCGCCTGAACCCAAAGCCAATAGACAAATTAGCTTGGGGTGCCGACATAGTGGGATCCCTGGACAGGTAAGTGTCCTAATATTAAAAGTTAGCAGGTACAGTATTTGTAGCTGCTTACTTTAATTTTTTTTTCTTTTGTACAGGCTGGAACACCGCTTTAAACCTAACACTACCAAAACTACTGGAGAGTGAATTGTGTTGATATGTCTTTTACCAGATGGGCCATTGGGTATAAAATGATACGCTCCTCACTCCTAATCATATCAATAAAAATAATACTGCTGTAGGATACCATTGCTGACCTCATTCTGAAAATGTCACTTGTCTGGCTTATCTGCCCTTAATATTTTCAGTCAGCAATCTGGTCAGAGGTAAGTCACATCTCTGATTGAAATACCTGTTCTGTCACGGACTCAAAGCTCTTCGATAACTATACCTGTTGGGTAACTTGCATTTTCAAGGATTTAGCAATAGCAGCTGTATGGAAGCTTTGTACAGTAATTGCTGAATACAATATCAAGCAGTGGACAATCAATGGTATGTCTCTTGTTCAGCACGCAGGCTGCATGAGAGAAAACCGAGCCTTATATGCATAGCTTAATTGTATTTGGCCAGAAAACCAATTGGTGTATTGTAATTGTAATTACTGTTCTGAATGGCAGAGAATTTACTAGTAAGACAGACTTTTAATCAGGGCCGTGCAGTCAGGGGAGGCAGGTGAGGCATAGCCATGAACATAAAAAAGACAAAACAAAAAACAAAACAAAAAACGATCAAATTTCAAGTTTTGTAGATCAGCGACTTGGGGTAACAGAGACTCCAAATTTGGGGAGTAGGTAGCCAAAGTCCTACCCCACCACTGGTCAAAATTTGGGGCTCCTGGTACAGCCTGTCAGAAGCTACATACAGAGCGGCCAGTTTAAATACAATCTGGCACACTCTGTTTGGAGCAGACTGAGAGGATGAGCTCACAGTGCCTCTCACTTCTTGTCAGAGGCACTGAGCTCAGTGGACAGCTTGGAGCCTTGGACCAATGGTAAAGTACCATTGGCCCCAGCAGTCCAATAAAAATGCTTCAGTGGAGGCTGTCCTCTCACTGCAGTGTCATAGAAGGGGGCATGTGTCTAAAAGACAAATACTCCCTTCCAGCCCAGCCCTCTTAACTAGAAGGAAAAAATGTGGGTTTATGTATATAAGATTTACCCACAATCACGTGTTTTTCTCACACAGTTTAGAGGGAGAATGAGAATCTTCTGCTGTTGAAAACTACTGTTTTAGTCAAGCTAAATAATATATTATTATGCTATATGTTATAACATAATAATTTATTATTTATCTATTTACTGTGAAATTACTGATTTGACGTTATAACTTCAAATTTCAGTAATTTGTCTGGTAAGCCACCTGCTTGAGTACAGATTTTGAAAATATAGTAAATTACCTTAAAAACAATATATAATAATTATTTTTATATTACTTACTTATGGTAATTAACTCCTTGCCACCCAGGCCAATTCTTACACTTCTCTCCTACATGTAAAAATCATCATTTTTTTTCTGGAAAATTACTCAGAACCCCCAAACATTATATATATATATATATATATATATATATATATTGTTTTAGCAGACACCCTAGGGAATAAAATGGTGGCCATGCTGGGACTGTGACATCATAATGGGCGGGGTCATCATGTGACATCGCGGAGGAGCCCGACGAGAAGAACCGCAAAACGCGGAGAAGTCGGAAGAAGACCCCCGAGGTCGGAAGAAGACCCTCGAAGTCAGAAGAAGACCCCAGGACGGCGGCGACGACGAAGGCCGGGCTCCTCCGGTAGCAAAAGAGCGGCAAAAGAGCAGAAGATAGCGGAGGACCCCAAGTGAGAAGACCCCCGAAGTCAGAAGAAGACCCCCAGAGCTGCCTAATAAGCTACTATAAATAAAAACCTGTGTGGTGTGTTTTTTTTTTATTGACACTTTTCCCCTCAGGTGAATGGGTAGGGGTTTGATGTACGCTGTACTCTTTCACATAAGTTGATTTCGGATTCCGATAAGCCCCCCATCCGCAGACCCCGACAACCAATGGCCAGGGTTGTCGGAAAGAGGCCCTTGTCCTCATTGACATGAGGACAAGGTGCTTTGGGGGTGGGGGGCCCACAGGGTGCCCCCCTTCCCCAAAGCACCCACCCCCCTATGTTGAGGGCATTCTGCCTGGTAAGGCTCAGGAGGGGGGGCGCTCGCTCATCCCCACCCCCTTTCCTGACTGGCCGGGCTGCGTGCTCAGATAAGGGTCTGGTATTGATTTTGGGGGGACCTCCACACCGTTTTTTCGGCATAGGGGCTTCCCCTTAAAATCCATACTAGACCAAAGGGCTTTGGATGGGCATTCCCTCTCGCTCTCGCTGCGATAGGAAAATGTGTTTTTTCTATTGCAACGAGCATGGGATGTACAGTACCCTGTCATGAGAACCAGCGCGATAGGATCGCGCTGGAAACATTCTCGCAGGCAGGTGCTGTAGTTGCCTGCGCGTCGTATTTGGTCTGTCGGACCAGCATACAGACGAACGGGTTTCCTGCTAGGAACTGAGTCCGGCGGAGTTCCGGCGGGAAAATTTAGAACGTGTTCTATTTCTAAAGTCCGTTGTATTTTTGCCATGCAAAGGTCCGTTGGAGCCCACACACAATCGGAATAGCCGACGGATTTGTTCCACCGCACCTTTGCTGTCAAAAAGTCTGGTCATGTGTACGCGGCATAACAGGTTCTCTTCTAAGATTGCCCTGTATTTGGCACCATCCATATTCCCATCAACTCTGACCAGCTTCCCTGTCCTTGCTGAAGAAAAGCATCCCCACAACATTCTGCCACCACCATGTTTCACAGTAGGGAAGGTGTCTTCAGAGTGATGTGCAGTGTTAGCTTTCCACCACACATATAGTTTTGCTTTTAGGCCAAAAAGTAACATTTTGATCTCATCTGACCAGAGCACCTTCTTCCATATGTTTGCTGTGTCCCCACATGGCTTCTCACAAACTGCAAACAGGACTTCTTATGGCTATTTCAACAATGGCTTTCTTCTTGCTATGCTTCTATACAGGCCAGATTTGTGGAGTGCAAGAGTAAGCCCCTGTACACACGGTCAGACATTCCGACAACAAAATCCGTCTGATTTTTTCTGACAGATTTTGTCCGAAACTGGTGTTGCACACGGTCGGACAAAGTTTTCGGAAAATCCAAAGGTTCAGAACGTGATGACATTCATTCGTTGCGACGGGACTATGTTGCGGCTAGTAGCCAATGGCTTTGGTCTCGTAATTTGATCTGAGCATGCGTGGCACTTTGTCTGATCGGAATTCTCTGAAAATGATCGGAAAAGGTCTGATTGGATTTTGTTGTTGGAAAATTTGAGGTCCTGCTCTCAAATTTTTTCTGTCGGAATTTCCGACGGAAAAAGTCCGATAGAGCCCACACACGATCAGATTTTCCGACAATATAATCCGATCAGACATTTTCCGTCGGAATTTCCGACCGTGTGTACAGGGCATAATAGTTGTCCTGTGGACATGTTCTCCCACCTGAGCTGTGGATCTCTGCAGCCCCTCCAAAGCTACCTCTTGGCTGCTTCTCTGATTAAAGCTCTCCTTGCCTGGCCTGTCAGTTTAGGTGGACGGCCATATCTTGGTAGGTTTGCAGTTGTGCCATACTCTTTCCATTTTCAGATTATGGATTTAACAGTGCTCTGTGAGATGTTCAAAGCAAAGGGATATTTTTTTTATAGCCTAACCCTGCTTTAAACTTCTCCACAACTTTATCCCTATCCTGTCTGGTGTGTTCTTTGGCCTACATGATGCTGTTTGTTCACTAAGGTTCTTTAAACAAACTTCTGAGGGCTTCACAGAGCAACTGTATTTATACTGAGATTAAATTATTACTATTTACTATTTAGGTGACTTCTGAAGGCAATTGGTTCCACTAGATTTTAGTTAGGGCTATCAGAGTAAGACAGTGCTCATGTTGAGGATTATGTTGAATATGATAATGTAATGCACATTCGTAAACAAAAAGATTTAAAAAAAAAAGATACTTGTAGATGTTGCAGCAAAGTTCAGTTTCAGGCTGGATTCACACCTATGCAGTTTTAGTGCTTTTTGCATTTTGCAGATTTGCAGAACAGAAAATGTTCCATAGGAAACAATTTTCAATGGACTGTAGTACAAATCTCCAAAATGCAAAAAGCAATAAAACTGCATAGGTGTGAATCCAGCGTTAGTGGCCACTGAGGACGATCGCAATGTGATGTACATCTTGATGTCGAAGACCTAATAATCCCTAATTCTGGTCTGGATTAGCAACTGTTCCTCCAAGCGGATATGTGGTCTCATCTCCTCTTTTTCTCTCACTGTTTCCTTCCTCTGGGGTTTTTAACCCAGCCCTTCAGAGAGAGGAAGTGATAGATATAAATAAATTTAAGCAGCCTATCAATTTACTAACACAGACAATAGAGGGCAGTAGATCCCTACACTAGCTTCAGTACTTAAAGCGGACCTTCAGTCATTTTTTTCAACTTTCCATCTATTAAATATTCTGCCCTTGTTGTTTTAACTTTGGATAGTAAAACATTTTTTTTGTGCCAGTAAATACCTTATACGGCCCACTTCCTATTTATTGTCTGGTCATTGGCCTAGGCTTATGCCATCATGCACAGCTCTCTCTCACTCTTGTGAGAGTTTGCCAGGAAGGGAAGGGCGTGAGTCATAAGAGGGCCAATCAGAGCTGCAGAGCTGGAGGTGTGCCTCTGTTGTGTCTGTGTAAATTCAGGAAGTGAACAGGCAGCAGCTTCAGCTGTCCACAGTTAAAATGGATGCAGTCAGAATCAGTAGAAGGAGATTTCTGCAGCATAGCAACTACAGTATCACACTATATATAAAATAATATGCAAAGTGGTTGGAAAGAAGCTTCAGAATGGCAAAGATGTTTTTGTTACAAATTATGTGAGCAGACTGCAGTTCCTCTTTAATAGCAGTGGAGAAGAGTTGGGTCAATATATGGTGTCTAGGACAGCTATGTAAATCTCAGGATCAGATGGACAGAAATACAAGTCCTTTGGCAAGTGAAAAGGCTTCTGTGTATGTATTTTAGCTGTGTATTTAGCTGCTTGCCTGGAGTTCAGCTTTAAGAATTGAGGACTTTTACTTTGCTTCAATTTTGCGGATGTGACCTCTCTGCTGCTTCCAGTCATCTGGGACTCTGGATTGTTTATATTGTACAAAGCCACATTTTGGATTGCTGTCCAGATGCCTTTTGTGCATTTAACCTATTGTGATTTTGTACATTATTCCTTCTTCAAAGGACAACAAGTGTCAGTAAAGATTAAAGCTGTCTAAAGCTAGCCATACACTTCGTTTTTGTTTCTTCGGCCCAATGAATTAACAAATAGACGGATCAGAGGCTGCAGTTGGTTTGCTGGCGCCGCCAATCATATTCCTTTGACAGAAGTCAATCAATCAGTCAACCTCTATCAAGCAGGGTTGCCAATACATTGACCAAAATTCAACGGGTCCCTGCTGAATCAGTGTACGACCAGTTTAAAGGGGTTGTAAACCCTAATTTTTAGAACAAAATAACAAACATGCCTATACTTACCTGCTCTGTGCAATTGTTTTGCACAGAGCAGCCCT
Organism: Lithobates pipiens; assembly: GCF_037356315.1. Classification (NCBI taxonomy): domain Eukaryota; kingdom Metazoa; phylum Chordata; class Amphibia; order Anura; family Ranidae; genus Lithobates; species Lithobates pipiens. The sequence goes on along the minus strand of NW_027507686.1, from coordinate 71,504,978 downwards.
GATCCTCTTCTGCTGGGGTGCCCCGTTGGAGCTCCAGGCCCCTCCTCTTTATCGGGTGCCGTCACGGAAAGTCGCTTTCCATGGGGCACCCGTGCGGGCTCGCTTCTGAGTCCCGCTGTTACGTCCATTGACACAGACAGCAGGACTCAGCCCCCCTGCATCACACTGGATTTGGATTGACAGCAGCAGGAGCCAATGGCTCATGCTGCTATCAATCTGTCCAATGAGGAGAGAGATGGCAGCTGGATCGGCTGCACTTGTGCACATTGCTGGATCGGATCACGCTCAGGTAAGAAAAAACGGTGGGTCTGGGGGGAGCTGCCACACAGAAGGTTTTTCACCTTAATGCATAGAATGCATTAAGGTGAAAAACCTTGAGGCTTTTACAACCACTTTAAGTATTACAGTATATCAAGATTGCTTTTCTATTTCAATTTTCTTGCATGGTCACAGAACTGCTGGTGGGCTTTAACCAACTGCTGCTGTTAGGCAGGACACAAACGGTTCAAATCTCAGTCGGTTCAATGTGTAGCACCCTCGTCCCTAGAGTAGGACTGCAGGTACATTTAATTGTGCTGGGTGGTAGTCAGCCTGGCTAGTTGGTAGTGTTTATTGGTCAATTGATATTTATTCTAAATTGTGGCTTCTCCCTTCTGTCAGTAGGTAGTGCTGTTGCCTTTGACATTAGAGTGATGAGCAAACGGCTTCCCCTGCCAGGAGAATACAATAAATTGGCAGGAGCTATTCCCTCACTAACACTTTGTGTTGATGGGGGAATCATGCTAATTTTTTTCCTGCAACCCGTGGTTGCAGGAAAGAAATTTGCACTGTGTATGACTGGCAAAGCCTGGTACACACTATTGTTTTTTTTTTGTCTGAGCCGCTGTACTAATGATCCTGTTAGTATGGTTATCTCCCCTGCTGAGCTGTTGTGTTCTGACAGGGACGGCCATTGACTGAGAGCGCTGATAGGGAGCTAGTTGGCTGCTGGTTTTCCAGCATGCTCTTTCGACAGAAGTTGGCCAAATGTGCAGCTTCTGTCAGACTGGCTGGCATACACACAGGCCGAATGTTTTTTATTGAACCGTTTTTTATTGCATTTGGCCCATGTGTACGGGGATTTACTTTACAACAATTGCAAACTCAGTAAAGAGCAGTCAGTGTTGACAGTGTCCTCTCAGTTCCAAGCTGCCTTATCTTTGTAATGATTTTGCTATAGGGCCCTATTATACAGAGGCACACCCTTGCTAGTGGCTGTTCAGATTTTAATTTCAAGAGATATGGTAACCTCATTTTGTACAGAATCCTGTAGAACTGCTTCTGTGACTGAGAATATAAAACAAGGGCAGATAAATGATCAAATGTTTTTTTTATATATCCCTGCAGTGAAAAGCAAAATACCACGAGCATATTTGTACTTTAAGGAGCGGCTAACTGACCATATGTTGAGTTAGTTTAGGGCCTGGTAGGGGGTGAATTGGCAGTGAATAACAAGCAAAACAATGCAGGCTTTTTAAACAAACATGCAGTAGTATTATACAGGCTAACGAGAATAAATAAAGCCAGTGGATGAACTCTTATCTTCAAATGTAGCTGATGTCTGTGCACTTTGAATTATTCCGCAGGCAATAGTCTACAAACCAGTAATATAACAAATATATGGCCTGCCTATATAGACAGTAATGTCATAGCTTTATACTCTACCCACAAAGCTGCTAGTGCCCTAATTCACTAATCTGCAAAGTCCAAAGGTTTGCATGTGTTAAAAAAAAACACTTGACTTTTCACGCACATTTGCATCTGAGTTTTTGTACGCACCGATGTTATGCCAGTTCCTGCATATTCCTCTACTAATATCATTTATGTGCAAATATTTCCCCATGCAAATGTTCTGTGTATATAAACCTGTGTGTAGCATCCTGGTAGTATGCAGGGTTGCAAACCAATTTAGCTTTGCTATGTGGTAACTAGCCTGGCTGATTGATAGGGGATTCACTGCCTTTCACCTAACTCTGGATTTGATGCACCTCTTTCATCTGTCACTAGGTGGCATTGTTGCCTGTGGCATTAGAATGAGTGCATAGTGAATTCTGAATGGGGTGGATGGGTTGTCTCAGCCAATTGGCAGGTGTTTTTGTAGTCCCTTGGCCTGCTATAAGAGTCTATTTATTTGGGAGGAGTCAGGTGATTGGGGTTCTGTGCCATCTGGGCGGCTGTCTGGGTGGACATGTGTTACAATGCTCCGGGTTGCTAGGCCAGAAGCCTGAGACCTATCCCAGGAGCACCTGGCTGCTAGGCTGTCTGAGGCCTATCCAGGTTTGAGAGAGCAGCCCGGGCTTGGGGCTTTCGGCCGGAAGCCCAACCAAGTTGCAGAGGTTCCACCAGATGGGGAACTGCATTGTTGCCATTGGCGAGAGAGAATTAGTTGCCACATGGGACGACCACTCCTGTTACCAGAGGCAAGTAAGGATCAAGGCCAGAGGTAAAGAGAGGAATAGTCGCCAGCAAGGGGCAGCAATTCCTGGTATCAGAGGCCAGTGTATGGAAGTCTGAAGAAGTACCAGAGCAGCCTTTTCACCAGCCAGGGATGGTGAAGAAGTTGCAAAGCTTCAGCAGAGTGCCAAGCCGGGACCCAGCTGGATAGCAGGGGTAATTCTTAAGGAATATACAGCGGGTTAGCTGTGGAAGAGCTCAGGGGATCTAGTGCGTCTTGGATCTTGAAGTCTAGTGAGAGATGGCGAGCGCAGTGAATGAGGATCTACAGTGGGATACTGTGTGATGTGAGAAAAGATCTATAACGGATTACTGTGAGTTACGTATATGGATCTCTAATAACTGTTCAAAATTAATTTGAAATAGGAGACAGCAGTTCTACAAATACAGTTACTGCATCCAGCTTAAAGGCTGTATATCTGTCTGCTTATTATATTGCCTCAGGATCTGCCAATTACTATTGCACCTGCCTTAGCCCTTGTACACACAGTCGGAGAATCCGTCGGAATGTGTCCTATCGGACCGTGTCGTCGGATAATCCGACTGTGTGTGGTATGCATCGGACTGATTCCGTCTGAATATCCATCGGACCCAATTTTCCAACATGTTGGAAATATTTCCCGACCAACTGGGCCTGTCGGACATACTCCGATCATGTGTAGAGAATTTTGATCAGACCAAGTGCCACGCATGCTCACATTCAATTAGATTTTATTACTCTTTTTTAACCATTTCAGCAATACAATTTTAGTTTGCGTCACATCTACACAATTTTTGATTTCTTTTTTTATTTTTTGGATGTTTTTATTGGGGGATTCACTGAAAATCTCCTTTAAAGACACTTTGCTCATTTATCCTTTTTTTGTTTTTTGTTTTTTTGTGTGTAAACTTACAAAAACAACATTATTATATTTTTGATATTTTTTTTTTCTTTTTTAATCAACAGGAGGTTGTTTAGTGTTGTTACCCCTTGTTATTTATTTCACTTTGTATTTTGGAAATGTACCTGCCTGCTCACAAATAAACTGTACTTTTGGAAGGAAAACACATTACACAAGTATTTCATCAAACAAAAAAAAATTTTATTTTGTTCGCTAGAAACTAAAAATAGGAACGCAGCACTGGAGAAACTTCTTAACTTTGGTGCAGCCTTTGGACCCCAGGGCAGACATGAACAAATTATAATTGAAAAAATTGGTGGCCTGAGGAGTAGATATCTCAGGGAGAGAAGTCTGGTCCCGAAGTCCTAGAGAGCAGGAAATTCAGATGCCATTTCTGTCCCCAGGATGTGGATCTTCAAGAGGCTGCATCTTCTGGCAGACCAGACTGAACCCAGGCCATCACTCTCTCATCTTCCTTCGGGACTTCCCACCAGGCATCCTTCCAGGCTGTGGCTGGGCTCCTGTAGCTGGGGCAGGAGAAGGAGGGTGTTGGTCAACCTCCTGGCTGCCACTTGCCACAGCCTCCCCCCGACTGAGGTCATCCTGTGTATGAAAAGGGGACATAGTTTTAGTTTTTTGATCATCAACCACACCATTTTGTGCTCCTGGCTTTTGCTAATTGAATGTTACCAAATAGAACAGACTATCATTCTGACACCAGCATTTTTCTTTCCCGTCCCAAACATTTTTGGGCACTACTGTCTATTGAGATGTAAACCACTTTGAGAAATCACAACTTACTGATCAATAAGAACATCTAGTTAACATCATTAAATGTAACACAAGAAATATGTTCAACAATGCAATACCGGTCTCAAGCTGGGCCCCACCACATGGTGCTGCCTGGAAGGCCCAGGTTGTACACCAGAAGCCTCAGCTGAGGGTGAAGGATGCCTTGAAGGAAGCCTGGAGAGTGGTGGCCTGAGTGGTGGCCTGGGTACCCCTTGGTCTACCAGAAAATGCAGCCTGTCAAAGTGAACCATCCTGGGGTAATAAACAGCATCTGGATCTCCTGCTCTCAAGGACTCCAGGTGCTTCTTTCTCTCCCTGAGATATGTTAGCTTCATGTCCCCAATTTTACCATTCAGATAGGCCATGCTGATCCGCAACAAAGCAAGCAGTTTCTCTAGTGCTGCCTTCCTCTTTGTTCTGTCAGTATAAAACTTGTTGTGGAACTGCCACAGGCAGGGCATCTCCATGTACAGTTCTATGAATAGCCCCATAAAGTTTGCATTTGTTAATGGATCCATATTGTCTGCAAGACACAACACAAGACAAACCCTCAAATACTAATAATGCAATTAAAATCCCTCCTAATCTTGTCCCAACATCGGCCTAGATAGAAGCAGTCTAGTCTAGTGAAGCACCAAGTTAAAAATGTTACCTTCGTTTCCACGTTCGTCGCGTCCGCGCCTCACACTCTCCTCCCAGATCGTATGGACGATACACACATGTTGCGTTTTATATACAGTGAGCATGCATGAAACTCCGCCCGCCCCTGACGTTCTTTCCAGACTATTCCCCGCCCCTTCGCTTCCCACGCAGTGGGGAGAGCACACGGCGGAGAGAACGCAGGTGCGCACTAATAATAGTTCCACTAACGAGGAGGAGGGTGAGGAAAGCCCGGAGCCTGAAACGTCTCGATCCAGGAAGACAAGATTAAAGCCCTCAAATATGTCTTTTAGAGAGATGTTGGAGATGGTCGACATATTGAACAGGACCGACTATGATGGGAAGTATGGACCTTACCCAAACCCAAATATCAGAAAGGCCAAGATCATGAATAAAGTTGTGAAGAGTCTTCTGAAGAATTTTGGGGTACACCGATCCAAGGATCAACTGAGAAAACGCTGGTCAGACCTGAAACTGAGGGAGCACGAGCAGTACGTAAGGATCAAGCGTGTTCTTAAAAAAAGTAAGTAGTTGTCGTGTGTTCATATGATTATTCTTGCTTGCATACATGCTCCATGTGCTTTGATTTCATGTTGTGCATTTTAAAATGGCCACTTTCAAGGTCATGGTTTCGTTCGTTCGCATGAAACATCGTTCTGCAGGGAAGTATTCCTGCTTAACAAAGTGTCCCCAATAATGTTCTCACCTTGTAACTCGGCCCAAAAACACAATTGTACAACACTTCCAAGCAATGTTTATGATTCCTATTTCTGCCCTCTGTGTGCTAATTAATCTTTGTTTACATTTTCATAGGGGAAAGAAAACTCGGCAAGTATGAGGACACCAGGGACCACACCCCTCCCAAAGAAGGGCAACTTCCAAAAGCAGAAACAGAGGAGCAGGAGCAGGAGCAGGAGGAGGAGGAGGAAGGAGAGATTGTGGAGGTTGGACAAATTGTCACCACAACAGGTGAGTGTCGGAGAACACAGCTTCCGGTAAGCTCATCAATGTATATCACCATATTTGGATTACATGGTGTGTTTGTTTGCTATGTTTTGTAGGTGATGTGGAAGAAGATTCCCGTTTTACCAGCCCAGATCTTGATCGGGGAGATAATGGGGTGCAATCGGGATTTGGAAATTGTCCAACAAAACATCAATGATGTTAAAAATAAAATGAAGAACATCATTGATGTTTTGGGGAGAGTGTGAAACCAAAAAAATTAGATAGGGTTTTATTTTTGCTTTTTTTTTTTAAATGTTGTATTTTGCAAAATAAAAAATTTGGAAGATGCACAGAGTGTGTAAACATGCGCTATCTCCCATCATGGGGGATAAATGTACATGTTTTGTGGAAAGTGTCTGAGATGAAGGGGTTGCAGCCCCAAAGCATGTACATTGATCCCCCATGATGGGAGATAGCACATGTTGACACACTGTGTGCATCTTCCAAATTCGTTTTTTTCAGGGGTCACACCCCATGTGATGAAGGCAATATCAGCCCAGTTTGTACATACTCATGTCTGATATTGTCTTCACTTTTCAAAGTTGAACTTTGTAAGTTTCTGTGTTCTGTATTTTACGGTTTGATACATGCCTGTTTACACAAAAACAACAAGGAACAAAAAATCTGATTAAACTCTGTTTTGGATACACAAAATCTCTTGGTTTGTTGTAAAAACCTTTACTAAACGCACATGTGAATGTGCTTGTATTAAAAAGTTGAATTCTGAACAATGTGTGGCTTCCTTTTTCATTGGGCATAAAATGTATTTGTAATGAAATTTGAGTTTGTGCTGAGAAGGAGTGCAATTTAATAAAAAGGAAACTCCACTTTGCACTCCAAGTGCAGTTTCAGGTGTACTTTTGCAGTGCACTTGTAGTGCATAGTGGATGTGCCTTTAGTAAAAAAAACACCCAGAGTGAGGTGTAAATTTGGACAATCATGACATTTTCCTGCCATGGTGCTGAAAATTAGCACGATTTTGGTCAGTAATGCACTACATACATTCGTTAACAAAAAGAAGGTGTGTGTGTAGCAGACCCACAACATAATAAGATTATCTGAAGAAGAGACTGTCCTCCTCATCTTGCTCTGAACTTGGGTTTGCACTGTTGGTGAAAAAGGAAAAACGGGCAAAGTGGGAGGCCACCGTCTGCCATTCCTTTGGCGTTGAAGGACACTGTGTAGTGAAACAAGAACAAAAACTAGTAATTTGACAAATCAACATTGCAAGCAGATTAGACACCCACATTTTTAGTCAAAATTAGTATAACATTTTTTTAACTGAGTATTTAAAGCCTAAAGTATAAGGTCCCCTTATGAGAGTCATACCCCCCCCCCCCCCATCCCCCCCATATGATGGGCCTTGCTAAAAAATGGGGGGAATGTTTAGGACAGGTAACCCTCTCCACTTGATTGAGAGCTGAATGCCTAAATAATGTGTGATACTTTGGGAAGCCCCTCCTTACTTACACTATTGGCAGCCCACCGGACAGGTAAGAAGTGTCATAATAACTAAATGGAAGCACATTTTGACATTCTGCTAGTACATAGCAAGAAAATTAATGTGTTAAAAAAATAAAAAGAGCATTTGAAAGTATTGAGGCAGGCCCTTACACTACATGCTTTGGTGAATTCGTCCATAAATGTCATCATGAAAAAGGTAGGTATAGTGTGTATTGGGTTTGGTCAAGTCATCAGATAGAAGATTGCTATCAGCTGAGGTAGCAGTTGGGGAGAGGGGGGTTACTAATGAGTTTGGCACAACTCCAAAAATAAAAAAAAGGTCACTTTGCATGAATTGAAGCACACACATCACATTTGTAAAGATTTTAGGGGGTGTTTAGGGGAAAGCAATACTATGAAGCTGCCAAAAGACATTGTTAAGTGACTAGACTATAGTTTTATGGGCCAAGAAAAGCATGGTGGGGAAGTTAGTGAGTCAAATATGCATGAGGACAAAGGGGCAGAGTATATGAATTAGAGCATATTGCAATGACGGTAATTAGGGAATGAGGAAAGAAATGCAAGACATTAGCAATCATGAAATACATAGAATGTGGTGTTTAAGGATAAAACTTAGCATAATATAGTCCTTCTGCAGGAGCTGAATGATGGCAGAACAGGTCTCTGGAATAATGATCCCCAGAGCCTGGGGGGAGATGCCTGTAGAGAACTTGAGGTCCTGAAGACTTCTCCCTGTCACCAAGTAGCGCAACGTGGCAATGAGCCTCTGCTCCGGAGTGATGGCTTGCCACATGCAGGTATCCTGCCTGGTGATATAAGGGGTCAGCAAAGCCAGCAGACGGTGAGAAACGGGGTCCGTCATCCGGAGAAAAATCCAGAAATGATCAGGATTATTCTCGCGGATCTCATGGAGCAAAGGCATGTGGGAGAACCGGTGGCGCTGGCGCAACCAATTCTTGGTCCACAAACACCTCCCTGTTCATGGACTGGGCTTGTGTCAAAGTCAAAGTAAGGACCCCAACATGAAGCCCCTGCACAGCACAAACTGTACGATGAGTACGTAGACGAAACATGTTTTGAAAACGGTCGGCTGGTCAGAACGGACACCAGAAAGCACCGATAAACAGCAAGGCTTGAAAGAACGACCTGAATAGCAGAAGCAAGCAGACAATAAGAAATGCCTTTCAAAGCGTACTATACCAAGATATAGTCCACAATGAAAAGAAAATACTTAATGACTGCACGCACTGATTATCAGATACGCAAAGACAAGCACAAACTGAAGAGCGGTAGCGATCTGAATCACAAATCTGAAAAGCGCGAATCGTCTCTCACCAAACTTCTACTAACACGCGATAGACACGAGATAGACACAATCCGACGGATTTGGTTGGCAGAATGTCCGACCGTGTGTACAGGGGCTAAGGGTGTCCTGGCCCTAACCCTTTCTCCACTAGTTCTGTTAGGATACAATAAATTTATTTTATTCGCACTCAAAAAGTGACTGGCGCCCAATCATTAGTCAGCTCTCCCTAACTCTGGAGGTCACCATTAGGCCTTTAGAGGTCGGTGACGCCGCCAAATTTGCATGCTCAAACATAAAAAAAGGTCAGGAGTTACAGGTAGGAGAGTGCACTTATTGGGTAATTGCTGGCCTTTGATGAAGTTAGATAAGACCATTTTCAAGAGCCAAGGCAATTGGGATTAGCATGCATTACCTTCTAAGCATGTAAACCTGAGTAAAATTCAGAGCACAGATAACCAAAAAATGTTTAAAAAGTAAATGTAAAAAGGTTTTACATGTTGCATAAAACATAGATATTAGGGATGGGCCAAACGGACCGCTGTTCGGTTCGCACCAGAACTTTCGAACACTGCGAAAGTTCGAACCCGAATAATGAACTCAAAAATCAAAAGTGCCCATTTTGAAGGCTTATATGCAAGCCTACCTGTAGCCCTACCCTTAGCCTACCTGTAAAGTGGCGGGTCATTACCATGTCTAGAATTTGCTGCAGCAATAATTGCATTTATAAAGCCAGAAAAATTTTTAATTTTCCCTGCCTTTATTTTGCTCAGCAACAGCTGGGGAGCCAGTGTGTATGATGAGGCCACAATGTAGTGCACTGGTAACAAGATTAGAGATTTTTCTAATACATTCTGGTGTCACTTTGACTTTGGATAGAAGTAACGGGTGCGTAACAATTACTCTTTGGGTATCGGGGGTGCCTTTCCACCGTAATCCTATAGAGGTGCTCTTGATGAAGGCTAAAAAAAATTGCAATTATATGCACCTGTCAAACAGGTGCTGCAAATTGGTCTTTGGGTGTTAATTGTGCCCATGAAACCTATATCAAAGACATTCTTCCAGATGAAATGATTGAACACCCTCAAAGCTAGGCAGCCTCGAAGTCCTGCAGAGATTTCAAATCCCAAAAATACTTAATCAGTGACATCGGCATCAGGGGATTCATAGCTGGTAATCCATACCGGATTCATTTTTATAACAGTCAAACGGTCTGTGGACAGATGCATTCTATGATAAGTAGAGCCTGTTTTGAAAGCATGCTGGATGCAGGGCAGCCCAATAACTTACTGGGCAATTTCTGACCAGTGGTCTATTCTCATGACCCAGTAAGTCAGTGGAACGTCAGCTAGAAAGCTCTCCATCGCTGTTTTGGCCCCATGGTAATCGTCCACCATGTGATGCAGACGCTGCTGATGAGATGTGGAAGCTGGCAGCCCTGGGTGGCGAGGACTAAAAAAATTCCAAAATGCCTCATTTAGACGGACACCTTTTCCAACACTCCTCTCTTGACCAACAGAAGACTCAAAACTAAATTTTACACCACACTGTAACCTACTGGAGTCAGGAAAAACATTCAATAAAATCCTCTTTAATGTGTCCTCAAGAGATTTTATCTATTGCACTCTCTTCTCTGTGGGGACAGGATGAGTTCTGAGACCTTCTCCTTATAAACGGTGTTCAAGGAGGGTTGCCAACCAGTAATCATCCTTCTCCTTAATGCCACATATTCTTATGTCCTTTCAATGGCTTTGAAGCATGAGGTTGCCCATGTGCCTCAAATTTGCCAAGGTTTGACTGTCAACTGACAGTATCTGGAACTTCCTCCTCCCAGCCACGTACTACTCCCAAGGATCCTGGGGTTGGAAAGCCATCGCTTACAGAATGACACATACCTTCCTCTTCTTCGAAGCCTATGAAAGTGTCAGAATAATCCTCATCCCCCTCTCCTCTCTCCTCCTGTTTGTTCTGTGACATAGGAATGATGGTGTCTGGATAAACGGGGCCTTGAGAGGAAAGGAAGTCCTCCCCTTCCTCCTGTTGCTCTGCCTCCAGTGCCTCCAGTGCCCTGTCCATAATGCCTCGCAGAGTCTGCTCCAGCAGGAACACAACAGGGATTGTGTCACAGATGCATGCACTGGCACAGCTCACCATTCTTGTGGCCTCCTCAAATGTTGTAAAATACAGTGCATGGATCCTTAATTATCAGCCATTTTGGAAAAAAAGCAGAGGCAGCCTGAGCCTGTCGTTGTGCCGTATATGCACAGGTACTTGTTTATGACAAAGTCGAGTTCCATCTGGTGGGCATGTCACAAATCAGGCGGCTAATGGGCAGATGGATTAATCTGAATTTCAGCCACTGGCTGTGTATGACTGCCTTAAATGGCTACAGACTCTTCTGGCCAGCTTTAGCACAACTTGCAACCCTGGGTATGTATTTAGGAAACGCTGCACCACCAAATTGAGGACACGTGCCAGGCATGGTACATGTGTCAACTTTCCCTGTCAACATCATATCATAAAACACATAATGACATTGAAATACACATAGAGTTTCAGCAGTGCCAAGGGAATGTCTTCCTCTCCTTGTCCTCCCAGACATTATTGGGAGGGAGGGAGCAGTGCTTATAATCAAGTTTAAAGAAGAAGTAGAAATCTGTACGTAGATGCACTTTAATCAATGTAAAGTGGTGTTTCGTGCACTTTAATTTGAGTACTCACACTACACGGGCACACTTCACGGATATACTATAATATACTGCAATTAAATGCACCAAACGTACAGTGATGCAAAGAACTATATGGCGTTAAACTGGCAGTAACCCACACAAAACTATATGGCGTTAAACTGGCAGTAACGCACACAGAAGTAAATTCTGTTAAACTGGCAGTAACGCACAAAAAACTATATGGCGCTAAATTGGCAGTAACACACAGAAGTAAATGGCGTTAAACTGGCAATAACGCACACAAAACTATATGGCGTTAAACTGGCAGTAATACACACAGAACTATATGGCATTAAACTGGCAGAAACGCACACAAAACTATATGGCATTAAATTGGCAGTAGTCCACACAGAAGTAAATAGCGTTAAACTGGCAGCAACGCACACAGAAGTAAATAGCGTTAAACTGGCAGTAACGCAATCAAATAACCGGTGTTCAACCATCACTACACTTACGCTATCTGAACTGTCCCTACTTTAGCTATACACTAGTGTAAAGATTACTGACACAGTCTCACTAAACTACAGTGAAACTGAGCTGTCCCCACTCTAGTTGCACACTGTGCAAAGCTGAATGATGGTCCTCCTCACTACCCTCACACTATCCCTAGACTGACACTAAACTAATATTCTCCACTGACAATTGAAGCAAAATAGCACAGTATAGCACACTAACTAACTCATAGCACTGAACTGAGCCCTGTTCTATCTCTCTCCATGTCAAAATTACACTGAAAATGGCTGCTATTGAAAGAGACCTTTTATACTGTGGGGTGGGAAAGAGCCATGATTGGATAGTGTCCAATCATGACTTTGACAGTGCTCTGTGTCCTGATTGGCTGATGCTTTCACTGCTTCAACCAATCAGGGCTTGCAATGCATTGTTCAGTGCCGCAATGCATTGTGGTCAGTTCAGGGGGGGGAAACAAACGGTCGAAAGACTTGTTTGTTCGGATGTTCGACGAACGACCGAACAACAAAATTTCAGCCTGAACTTATGCTCGGGCCGAACCATTTGCTCATCCTTAATAGATATCTGGTCTTGCTGCAGAGACTACCTTTTTACATCATATATAACACCCCCCCCCCCCAAAAAAAAAAAAAAAAATGTTAAAAGAATATCTAGAGCCCAAACTTTTTTCAACTTAGGATAATTTGGGGATTGATTAAAACCCTTTGTAACATTGTGTTTTTCTGTCCTGTTGGAGAGATTTCCCTTCACTTCCTGTCTCCATGACACAACAGGAAGTAACAATAATATAATATATGTAATATATTGCAGCTTAGTGGTCCTAAAGCCTAGTATTCAAATGTATTTATTTTTTCGTTCAACCCAGCAGCTCAACCCAAGAGATTGAGAGGAGCACACTGTACTAACTATGCAATGTCAGTACAGCAATCTCACCCCTCTGCTATTGTGTTCTGAATGTGGTAGCTGGCTTGTATTTTTGTGAATGACAGTGTATCATCATTAAAAATTATACAAGCTGACTCCACTCACTCTTGCCTGAATAGCAAGTGGCTGGTGGGCAGGACCGGTCTTTCTTTCTTGTTACTACAAAGATGGTGGCAGAGCAGATCAGAGAGGGCACGGGGCTGGCACCACTTAGTTCACAAGAAAGCTGTGTGTTGCCTGTCAATAACAGGACTTAAAGTGGTTGTAAACCCTTACAACACACTTTGACCTACAGGTAAGCCTAGATTAAGGCTTACCTGTAGGTCCAAGAAATATCTCCTAAACCTACACGGTTTAGGAGATATTTACCGAAAGACAGGCACCGCTGTCTACGGCGCATGCGCCGGAGACAGCGGCACGCAGGCGCACTGAGCGCGCTGCCGTCAACGGCGATATGCCGCGCGTGGCGGCTCCCATGTGCATGCGTGGGAGTGACGTCATCTCGGCTTTGCCGAATGACAGCGGCGGAGCGGCGAGACCCACCGAGAAGATGGATGCGCCAGACTACAGGGGACAGCGGTGACATCACTGGCTCCTGTGTCAGGTAAGTGACACATAATGGACTACTATGCGATGCATAGTAGTCCATTATGCTTTACCTTTGCAGGGAATGAAAGAGGAAGTAAACTCATCAGGGTTTACTTCCTCTTTAAGAGCTGAAAGCAGTTGAAACAGTTTAACAGGTATTTTTCTGTACTTGCTTTATAAATATAAAGCACTTGGAAATGTACATGCATTGTGTAAATGTACTGCTTTGTTTATACAGCATTTGTGTTGCTTTGACATAGCTTTAAAATCTAAAGTTCATCTGAATAATATAGATTAATTAGTACAGTTTAGTAATGTGACAAATGTAAAAGTAGGGAACTGTACTTCCTGAAATGAAGCAGTAGTGCACCCATGACAGCACATAGCCATTTCCATAGTTTCATAGGATTTAACAGGACTTTTACATCATCAAAGACATACAATATACTGCCCACTCTTACCTCGAATTGCTGAATTACCTTGATGGGGCCTTCGTGCCAGGTCTGGGAAGAGGAAGAGCTGCCTATTGATAGCTTGTACCTGCACTAATATGGTGGTTGCCTCACACTCATGTGAAATAGCTGACAAAGTGATCCCAGGCATAACTGACTTGTCTCACACTCACTGAAGGATACGTTTTCCAAAGTCTAGGTGTAAGGTGTGTAGCACCCTCGTTCTATAATAGGGCTATAGGTAAATTTAGTTATTCTGGGTGGTAGCCAGCCTGGCTAATTTGTAGTTTATAGTGAGTGGTCAAATGTCTTCTGTCCTAATACTGTTTAGCTGTGATTTTTCCCTTTGGTCAGTAGGTGGTGCTGTTGCCTTTGACATTAGTGTGATGAGCTACAGTGAAGCATCAAGGGTGACCATGAGCTGGAGGTTATGAAGTGGCTGGGAAGACTTCAAGAGAGAACTCATCCAAGGGAATCTATGTGTGATACTGTGAGTAAACTTTAGTTATTAGAGGAGACAGCCTATCCTACAAAGTACAGATGTGCTGGTTCAGCTTAAAGGCTCTTTTTTCCTGTACTGCTGGCTACATTATCTCACCTATTTTTGTCTAAGGAGTCTGCCAATCCACCTGTTGCTGATCATTATTAAGGGTGTCCTGTGCCCTATCCCCCCCTCAGACATTTTTCCTGTTTGAGAAATAAACTTCTCTCTTGTTTAAGCATAAAAGTGATTGACGCTCAACTTTTTTTTCTTATTCATCACCCACCATGCCCAGTACCCTGCACCCTGAGAAATTATGTTAGCTCCCCTACTTTTGGTAGCCACCATCAGGCTCCCGGAAAATTGGGGTAGGCATTACATCTGGAGCCCAACATGGGGGCAAAGCGTTATTTTTGTGGTGGTCGCCCCTAACAACAAACTGCAATCACACAGGAATTTTGTTTGGCTCTGTGGGAGAGTGGCAAGTAATGTCTGTGTACCTCAGAGACTGTGCTATTTTTCTTTTAAACCATGTGGGGAAAAATCTAATTGTCTTTTTGCTCTTGGGAGAGTGCCAGCCTGGTCTTTTGTCACTTTATGCCAGTGCTGAAGGGGTTACGGCAGACTCCACAACAGTTTTGGTATGCTGTTGGAAGAATGTGCCAGGTGCGGAAGTTTCTGCTGAGCAGCCGGACCAATCCCTTGGTAGGGGAGGAGTCACCGCCATCTTGGGTCCATGTGCTGTAATACTGATACCTAGAAGAGAGCATGGCACATCTGGGAGTCCCCATATCTGAACTCACCCGGCCTGCCTCAGCTCAATATGACCCAAGGGTCATTGCCAGCCTTTTTGCCTCTGGAGAGAATATTACTGATATGGGCCTTCGGCTGGTGCCTCGCTGGTAGATAGCACTGTACATATCCCAAAGTTCTACAGTCATGGGAATTGTTTGCAGGCGATGTTGCAGCTTTGCTGTGTTTCTGCTCCCTTGGAGTCAGTGTTATTGTTGCGGAGAATGGCTGCTGATGCCCGCTCGCCCACCATTGCTATCACAGGTGATGAAGGCAGACTTTGCACGTGGATATGCAACTGTTGAAGAAACCAAGTCCACTACTGCTGCAGCTAGTTTTAGTTTCACTGCTGCAGCTAGTGGGTTAGTTTCTGCTGACGTTAATCTCGCCTTGTCGGAGGCTACTACACCTTCCAGCACGATATCCTCATATTTCCCAAGTCCCTGGAGAGCACAATCTCTATTGTAAATTGGAGAAGTGTGAATTCCATCGTGAACAGGTTAAATTCCTGGGTTCTGTCATTTCCACTGCTGGTTTTTTGATGGACCCAGAGAAACTTTAAGCAGTCTTATAGTGGCCCTGACCCATGGGTTTATGTCCTCTGCAGCGTTTTCTGGGCTTTGCCAACTATTATCGGAAGTTTATTCATAAATTCTCATCTCTGGTCAAGCCCCTGACTGATATGACCAGAAAGGACGGTAACCCACAGTGTTGGTCTCCGGAGTCCATTAAGGCCTTCGAGAGTCTCAGGGCTGCCTTTGTTTCTGCTCCTGTGTTGGCACATCCTGATACTACGTTACCTTTTATCCTTGAGGTTGATGCTTCTGAGACGCCCTCCTGTCTCAATGTCCTACCTCTGTGAGTGCTATGCATCCTTGTGGCTACTTTTACAAGAAATTGTCATCTGCGGAGTGCAATTACCAGATTGGTAACAGAGAGCTGTTAGCGATCATTTTAGCCCTGAAAGAATGGAGACATCTCTTTGAAGGTACAACTGTGCCTGTTCTCATTCTTCCTAACCAAAGGAGACTCTCATTCTTGTCTGATGGCTAAATGCCTCTCTCCCAGAAGGGCGCAATAGGCTCTTTTCTTGTTTAGTTTCAATTACATTGTCTCATTCTTACCCGGTACTAAGAATGGGCTGACACTTTGTCACAACAATTTTCCTCCACTTCCAAGATGGAGTCGGTTCCGGTTCCTGTGATTCCTCCTGAACATATTCTGGCTACGGTTCACACCAGTTTCACTTCTCCTTTGGGTGACAAAATTCCCCCTGCTCAGGTTCATGCTCCTCCTGAGAAACCTTGCTTTGTCCCAGAGAGTCTCCATATTGCAGTGCTCCAGACTTACCATTCTCCCAAGGCTGCTGGCCACCCTAGGAACAATCAACTCTTTTGGGCCATTTCCCAACAATTCTGGTGGCCTAGTTTACGGGCTGATGTAACTGCCTACGTGGCTGGCTGTTCCATGTGTGCTCAGAGTAAGACTCCACAGTACCTTCCAGTGGGCCTCCTACAACCCATACCCAATGGAGAAAGGCCCTGGACCCACCTGTCTATGTATTTCATTGTGGAGTTACCCAACTCCCAGGGCAACTAGTAAGACCTTTTTTTTTGAAAATTGTTTTTTATTTTGTTTCATACAATACATGTTATAACGAGCCACACATTGTGGGCAACCACCGGCCACAAACTTACCGGTACAGAAAACAGTACAACATAAAAGGTATCACATAAACTTGTGATGTATCCCCCCCTAACTTTGCCCAGATAGGCACAAGAACATTCCTACCTCCAGCCGGAGGCAGTCTACCATAACACAAGGATAGAGTTCTGCATCTTCCCATATGATCTATCAAATATCCTCCGTGGAGTGGTGACGTTCCCCCCCCCCCCCGCCCCCTAGTGACATGGTTCAATCAAGGAGAGTTGCCCATCCCAAAATATGCAGTGCGCCAGTTCTTCGACCGCTCACTAATTTCTAGCCCTTCAACACAGTCTCCTCTCCGAGTTACTATGCCTACCAAGGATCCTGGGCTGTGTTCTAGTGTGATTAATCTGATGCCGTGTCCATGGAAGCCACCCCCCCCCCCCAACCTTCTCAAATTTGTTCAGAGCCCCTCTGCTCAAGTATGTAGCCTTATAAAAAGGTATTGCCTTGTTGACCAATGTTTTCCAGGACTCCAAAGTTGGTGATACAGAGCTCTTCCGTGAAAGGATAATGCGCTTTTTAGCATAAAACAGTAACAGGGTAAGAAGGGTCCGAATGGCCCTGGTAGTGGCCAGAGGCTCCACTAAGTGTAGAAGACACACCTCAATGGACACAGGGATAGAGTTTGAAATGACCGACCTTATACAGGAGGCAATGGCTTGCCAATAAGCTTTAATTGATGGGCATTCCAGGTTGGGGACAGGGTCTGGCTGTCATCTCGCAACCTCTGACTTCGTGTTCCCTCTCTGAAGTTCACACCTAAGTTTATTGGGCCTTTCTGTATTTCATGTCTTCTTATTAAAACCTTTGGTCTGCAACTGCTTTACCACCTCGGTATGAAGTACAGTCCGTTGTTGACTGCCGTAAGTTCCGTGGGTGCATACAGTACCTGGTGCATTGGAAAGGGTACGGTCCAGGGGAACGCTCTTGGGTCTCATCCTCGGATGTACATGCTTCTGTCCTTCTCTGTGATTTCCATAGACTTTTTCCCTTCAAGCCTGGTGGTCCTCCAAGGAGGAGGGGTCATTGAGGAGGGGGTGCTGTCAGAGCTGGGCTCAGCCCTTCCTTCACTGAGCTGGCCGTGAGAGAGCTCCCCCCCCTCTTTTCCTGTGGCCTGCCAGGTTGCGTGCTCAGATAAGGGTCTGGTATGGATCTTGGGGGGGGCCCTATGCCATTTTTTTTTTATTTTGGTGCAGGGTTCTCCTTCAAATACATACCAGACCCGAAGGAATATTTAATTTTTATTGTTTCACTTTAAGCATTAAAAAAAATCACTGCTCCTGAAAAAACATCAGTTTTAAAAAAAAAAAAATTTGCATTGATACATGTCCCCTGGGGCAGGACCCAGGCCCCCAAACACTTTTTATGACAATAACTTGCATATAAGCCTTTAAAATGAGCACTTTTGGTTTTTCATGTTAATGTCCCATAGACTTTAACGGTGTTGCGGCCGAACATTCGAACAACCAAAGTTCGGCCTGAACTTATGCTCTGGCCAAACCGTTAGCCCATCCCTAATTATTATCTTTGTTATTTACATTTTTTTTTCATTTATTATGTATGGATCCATTTATTAGCACTGCAACTTTTTTTGATCGTTATGAAGGGTGTCCTGTGCCCTATCCCCTCTATCCCACATTTTCCTGTTTGGGAAATAAACTCCTCTCTTGTTTAAGCATAAAAGTGACTGGCGCTTAAATTCTTTTTCTTGTTCATCACCCACAATGCCCAGTACCATGCACCCTGAGGAATTATGTCAGCCCTCCCTACTTCTGGTAGCCACCATCGGGCTCCTGGAAAATTGGGGTAGGCGCTACAGGTGTGCAAAGCGAACAACCAGTATTTATCTCTTAAAAAATATTCTGTGGCTTATAGTCCTACATTAAACTAAACAGATATTTGTTGTGCCAGCTTTGTCTCCATGGTTGTTCTACTTGTGTAGGCTTGCCCTTTTACTGCTGTATGAAACAGTGTTTACTTATAAGCACTTTTTCAACCAGTACATAATCAAAGCTTGTGCCAAAAGT
Organism: Lithobates pipiens; assembly: GCF_037356315.1. Taxonomy (NCBI): domain Eukaryota; kingdom Metazoa; phylum Chordata; class Amphibia; order Anura; family Ranidae; genus Lithobates; species Lithobates pipiens. The sequence goes on along the minus strand of NW_027507686.1, from coordinate 71,486,206 downwards.
CATTCCCCACTATCACCTCCTATGGCCTGTATCCTTTTTGTAGATTTTAGAGATGTTTCTCTCAATACTAGTTATATAGAAAAACTATGAACATTAGATTCTAATAGGTACATCTTAAATAAACGTGTTGGTCACAGAAAGGGTCAACAATTCTTAATGCTTACTTTGAATATTGGATATTAACTGGGCCTTATGCTACTCAACCCTCATACACAGAAGCTTCTACTGAGAAAGTTCAGACATCTTTTTGTTGGCCATACATTAATAGTTGTGGAAATGTATGAATCTCCCACTTGACAAAATTAATACAGCGCTCACAAACATAAACATATTGGAGATAGAAAAGACATCAAAAACATAAAGTCCATAAAAATAACTGAAAAAATGCTTCAAATCCGCTGTGCAGAAAGTGCAAAATGTGTTTCAGAAATTTTCAAGCGTGACGCAACACCCCCTCATGTGTCCCCACTCACCGGATCACGACACCCAGCTTTGCAGTCTGGGGGTCACTTCAGACTTATAATGATATCCAAAATGGCAGATTCGGTATTGGGACTTGAAGATCACAGAAGATCATCACAATATCTTTCAAGATGATTTCTCAACCATATAAACAGGTACCCAGAATGAAAGAAGATGAACTGATAGTGAAGTACAGCTTAAGAACCAGTTTTATTGCGCATGAAAATGCATACTTACAGACATAAGTTAAAAACAGGCATAAAATGGAGACAGTAATACAGCAAACGCCATTCCTCACATTCCTTCCACGAGACCGGAAGTGACCTCAATGCATTTCGCCCTACCACAGGGGGTCATCAAAGGACCTAATTTCCGGTTTGATCTGATTAGCTTTTAAATACTAGGAGAAGAAAACTCCCATTTGACCCACTAATCAGTAATGACAGAGCAGCCATTTTCTTGGTAGGAAAAAAACGTCGGGCTCCTGTGGATACAGCACAATCCACCAGGGAGACTAAAACGCCATATTGTTGGTTGGATAAAATCCAGCAAAGATTACTAGACACTACTTGACGTCAATTCTGGTAGCATAGTAAACTAACAATGAGAATAAGCCAAAAACTACATAAAACCTAAAAACAAATGAAATTAGAAATAATATAATGAATTGAAAAATAATAATGATCAAAAATAAAAATGAAAATGAATAAAATAAAACAAAATAATAAATAAAAATAAATATAAATAAAAATAAGTAAAAAATTATAAAAATAAATATGAAAAAATAAAAACAAGTATAAAAAAGATAAAAATAAATATGAAAAATATTTAAATTCAAAATAAAAACATAAGAAATATGAAAAAATATATATAACAAAATAAAAATAAAAAATAACAAAAAATGAAAATAGAAAATAAAAAATAAACATGAAAATAAAAATAAATGAAAAATACAAAAATAAAAAAAGTAATTAAAAATATATATAATGAAGATAAAGATAAAAATTAGAGATGATGTTGAAAATAAAATTAATAACAAAGTAATGATAATGAATCCTAACAAAACCAAAAATCTTAATGATAGCTAAAAACACCAATATAAAAGTTGGACAAAAAACAGACAAAAAAGTTGGACAAAAAAACTGTTTAAATCGAATTTTATGTTTAACCCCAAGGGGCACATCATCCTCAAATGATGAATCCATTGGGTCTCATTGTGAGAGATGGCTTTCTTGAGGTTCCCTCCTCTCCAATGACCCCTAACTCTATCTATACCAAAGAGAGTGAGACCACTCGGGTATCTTCCATGGCATAACCTGAAGTGGTTGGACAAGCTGTGATGTTTAAAACCCTTTTTTATCCGGTTGACATGTTCACATAAATGAACTTCCAATGCTCTGGTGGTCCTACCCACGTATTGGAGCCCACATGGGCAGGACAAAAGGTAGGCAACGTGGGTAGTGCCACACGTAACAAATTTGTTAATTTTTAAGGAATCACCAGAGGAATGGGATGTAAAATCTAATGTCTTTCTCACTCTATGTTTGGATGTTTTACCCATAACACACCTCTCACAGCTAAAAAAGCCAACTTGGTCTAAAGAGGTGCACGTCCTCTTAGGGGGGTTGACCACATTAGGTGCCAATTTTAGCCATAAAGTGGGAGGTTTGGTGTAACTAAACAATGGTTTACTAGGTAAAGTTTTAGCAAGATTGTTGTCCTTCAACAACAAATGCCAATACTTACGAATGATTTTTTCGACTTGTCTATATTGCCGAGTAAAACCTGTCATAAAAGCAACACCAAAATCTCGCTCACCTGCTTCCCTTTTCTTAAATGAATCATCTCTGTTCATACTTCTTACTAATGAGAAGGTTTTATTAAGCTCACGTGGAGTGTACCCTTTTTCCACAAATCTATCAAACAGGATTTTCACCTGTATATAAAAGTCCTCAATTTTGGTGCAATTGCGCCTAACTCTCATAAATTGGCTTTTGGGAATTGAACTAAGCAATCAGGGGTGATGGCAACTCCCCAAGGGAATATAGCCATTACGGTCCACCTCTTTGAAGTAAGCCTTTCTGGACAATTGGTGGTTATCTTCAAAAATGACAAGATCAAGAAAGTTAATAGTCTGATAGTCAGAAACTGCCGAGAAAGAAATGCCAAAACTGTTCTCACCAATTTTTGACAAAAAACGTAAGAACGACTCATTTGATCCTGCCCCAAATAATAACAATCTCATCCATATAACGCTTGTAAAACTTAAGCTGAGGTATGTTAGTACCAAAAATAGCATCTTTTTCCCAGTGGCTCATGAATAAATTGGCCACTGAGGGGGCATATTTAGCCCCCATGGCCACCCCTCTTTTTTGCCTAAAAAACTGTTTGTCATGCCAGAAAAAGTTATGACTCATGCCAGATCTAAGGCCTGCACCAAAAAGTCCTTTTGTTTGTTTTTCATTTTTGTATTATTCAAGGCCCATACTACTGCGTCAATCGCATGTTTCTGCTGAATATTAGTATATAGGGAGTTGACATCAATACTGGCCAATATATTATGCCCCTCATCGACCTTGACCCCCCGTAATAACTGCATAAGATCCCTGCTATCTTTAAGATAGGCTGGACAGCTCTGTGCCAATGGCTGTAAAAAGCTGTCTAGGTATTCACCAATTCTAGCAAACAAAGAGTCCTCAATGGGCTTCCGGGTGGTTTGTATGGATTTTTATGAATTTTCGGTAATTGGTAGATTACTAGTATTTTCAGAGCATCAGGTACCAAATATCTGGCCTCTTTTTTGGTAACAATACCCTCATCCTGAGCATTTTTTATCAAACGTCTCAGCTTAGCTTTGAATTTATTGGTGGGATTACCCTCCAATTTTTCATAGGTTTCGGCATCATAGACAAGTCTATTAAGTTCCTCTAGGTAATCAGATTTATTAAGAATAACCAGACCCCCCCTTTGTCTGCACTCCTAATCACTATCTGTTTGTTTTTTTTCTAAAGATTTAATACCCCTTTCAAGGTCTGTTTTGCGCCGACTGGATTTAATGGGTAGATCTTCTAGGTCCTGTTGAAGCAGAGACCTAAAGACCTCAGAAAAATGATTATTAGGATTTCTAGGGGTAAACACCAAATTATTTCTCAAATTGGTGTAACTATAATAAGGGACTTCCTGTCCTGTCTGAGGTAAAATCTTACTAAAATCTTTCTTGATATTTATTTTCCTAATGAACATCTGAATGTCAATGAAGATATCTCCCACTTGGCTTCTCAGGTGACAATTCTCCACCCAGCTCCTTTGAATTTTAATTCGAGGAATGTTTTGCGGGAGGCAGGCGATATGGTCACCCAATGAGCAAATTTCAGCCAGTTCAACAGGAACCAACAAAAATTTCATACAGCTAATGTTAAGGTATCAGCCATACAGAGATTATAAAATGCCCCTGTTACAGGCAATACGTTTTTTTTTCAGCCCGTAAAACCTCTATGTAAGCCTATGGAGGGGATTTACTAAACCTGGAGCACAGAATCTGCTGCAGATGGTCATAGTAACCAGTCAGCTACTAAGTTTTATTTTGAAAACTTAAAGTGGTTGTAACTCTAAAAAATAAATAAATAAATGCTCCTGTTTCTTTAAAGCACGATCAGTAGCATAATGTTGTTGCAGTGTAATTTGTCCCTTTTTTTAAATCTAAAATACCTGGTTGATAATGCCTGTTTTTGTGTCCCCCTGTTGTGCTGACCATGGTAATCATGGCTGCTGATTTATGATACCATGGTCAGGTTGCGTCCTTCCATCATCCCACAGTATTCTGAGTGCCTCCTCCTCTCCTTCTCCCCCTCCCTCCTTGGCTGCCAGCTCCTGCAGAGCCGATCTCCTCCCCACCCCTCCCCTTTCCTTCTGCCTCTATTCCGATGTATTACATAACACAATTACGTGAATCATCTATGTTTTTGCAAGATATAAAGTGTAGTGTGTGTTTCCTTTAAATTATAATCCTAAATACCTTTTTGCACAGCTCCTCTGTGCAGTCATATGATCTCTCTCTTCTATGCTTCCTCAATCTAGGAAGAGTAGTGGGAGGGGCTGAGATTCCCTAGTATTGTCAGCCAGCCAGCCAGCAGAGGGAGATAAGGCGACCACACAGAGGAGCTGTGCAAAAAGGTATTTAGGATTATCATTTTAAAAAACTGACACACTGCACTGAATATCTTGCTAAAACAGAGAGGATACAAGTAATTGTGTCATGTAATACATCGGAATAGAGACAAGTTTGTGACTTTACAACCTCTTTAACTGAGCAAGCTGAAGTTAGAAGCCAATTGGTTACTATAGAGCTGCATCAGGTTCTGAGTGATTCAGTTTTGGTAAGTCCTCCCATATGTGCCCATGCGCACATAGACGTTCCATGCATCCCCATGCAGTCAATCCCATTCCCTTCCATTGGGAAGTAGCAGCTGCACAGATACAGTCTTTGCTCCCATTTTGAAAGCTGTGCGAGGGCAGGTGCATGGCCCTGAATGGCAGACAGTATTTTAAGGTTGAAAAAAAACACAAGACCATCTAGTCCAAAAACACAAGTCCAAAAAAATACTCCATATATACAGAGATAGGTTAAACAGAAAAAAACAACAATAAAAGCATGATTCGATTTGCTCCAGCAGGAGAAAAATAAATCTTTCCTGATTCCCAAGGAGGGAGGCAATCAGTTATTCACTGGATCAACTATCCCCAGTGAAGATTTTGTGCATTTAGCAATGCATCCAGTTCTTTTTTTAAAACAATCTTTTGAACTGTCCAGAACTAGTTCTTGAGGGAATCTATTTCATTATTTTATAGCTATTAGGAGATTAAATCAATTTTCCTCCAGAAATAAAGAGTGCCCCCATGTCCTCTGTGAAAATCTGAAAGTGAATAACTTTGCACCAAGTTCACTATATGGACCACTTATGTATTTATACATGGTGATAATATACGCCCTTAAAGAGGAAGTAAACCCTGATGAGTTTACTTCCTCTTTTTTTCCCTGCAAAGGTAAAGCATAATGGACTAATATGCATCGCATAGTAGCCCATTATGTGTCACTTACCTGACACAGGAGCCAGCGAAGTCGCCGCTGTCCCCTGTAGTCTGCCGCATCCATCTTGCTTGTGGCGTCTCGCAGCTCCGCCGAATGACAGCGGGAGTGGCGTCTCGCAGCTCCGCCGCTGTCATTCGGCAAAGCCGCGATGACGTCACTCCCGTGCATGCGCGCGGGAGTCGACAAATGCGGCAGCTCCATTCTTGGAACTGCCGCGTTTAGTGCGCCTGCGCGCCGCTGTCTACGGCGCATGCGCCGTAGACAGCGGTGCCCGTTTTCGGGCAAATATCTCCTAAACCATTTAGGTTTAGGAGATATTTCTTGGACCTACAGGTAAGCCTTAATCTAGGCTTACCTGTAGGTCAAAGTCGTTTGTAAGGGTTTACTTCCTCTTTAATGGCCTCTTCCCAACAGAAAATAAGTTCATTTTGGCTGACTTTTCCTTATAGCTGAGCTCCTCCATGCCTTTTATCATTTTGGTTGCCCTTCTCTGCACTTTCTCGAGTTTTCCAATATATCAGATATCCCTGTTGTGAACTGGTGCCCAAAACTGAACTGCATTATTCTGCATTGTTGAGGACATTCCAAGCCACTTCTTCAGTTCCAGTGATTGTGAGGAAGATACCGAAGCATTTATATTTACGCCTTGAAACAACTTAATCCAATCACTGTGGAAGATGTAGATGTTGATTATCCAAAAAACAGAATGGGAACTGTGAAAGTTATGGAACCACCCTGTTTCAGTTACATAATTCCTTTGTGTCGGGAAGCCAGCATAAATATTACTTCCTCAACATACACAAGTAAAGGTGTGAATTGTTTTCAAATCGCCAGGGTAGGAATGTTAAAAAGCAAACTTGCTTTGCAAGTTTCTGGCCTACCCAGACTGGGTTTTTGTTAAAACATTCACAAAGTCAAGGAAAATACAGGTCCAGAAACAGAGGGCTGAAGCAGAGCGCACAAAGTAATATAGTCATCCGATCTGCAGCTGGAATGTCAGAAAAATTCACAAGGATCTTTAAAAAACATTGCAATTCTGTGCACTTTAAACCCAGCAATACACTAAGATAGAAACTCGTACATCCTAAAGCTCCAAACACAAACAAAACTTAGCATACACAGTGCAATGTAGTGAGGAATGCAAAGATCTGTACACCTGGGAGACAAAGCAATCTCTACAAAATGAATGGTCCAACATCAGAGCGCAACATCTACAGGCCATAACTAAGCATTCTTCCTACACATTAAGGAAAAAGGTATTTTTTTTGAGGACAGTGAGGTGCACATTTTGGACAAAAGAGCAAATACAACTGGTTTGCAAGAGGCCAACTGCTTCAAAATGGAACAACCATCCTTGAACATAGGCGTGGGCCTTCGACACATTGGGGTTTATCTACTAAAGCTGGAGAGTGCTAAATCAGTCTCACTTCTGCATAATCAGCTTTTAACCTCAGCTTGCTCAATTTAGCTTTGGCAAAAAAACCTGGAAGCTGATTGGTTTCTATGCAGAAGTGAGACTGGTTTTCCACTTTTTCAGCTTTAGTAAACAAACCCCATTCTGTCTTCCACATATAATGCTGTCTTAATATTTTTACCCTGGTGATTTGACAACAATTCACACCTTTACCTATGTAAACCGAGTAACCAACAACTAAGCTGCCTTCCTTACACCAACAATTGGATTATGTAATTAGAACAAGGTGGTTTCAAAACTTTCAAACCTCCTATCCTGTTTCTATACATTGTGTGGTGATTGGATTATGATGTGGATTTACATGCTGGCATATCTTCCTGAAACTCACTAGAATTGAAGAAGTGGTTTGGATCAGCTATGAATTGTATTCAACAGAACAAGTCCATTTGAATTTAACTACATCTACTAGCTAAAGACAAGAATTAAAGTGTAAGAACAGTTTGGACAGTAACAATATACTTTATTTTGCCACAATTTATTTGAATTACCATGCCAACACTCATTGCGAAGACACTGTCACTCTTGAGAAGCTGGTCTGGAGCAATGATTTGCAGCCTACACTAGAGATTTGCAGCACTAAGATAAAAAAGAATATACAAAAGGTGAAAACTGTTGTTAATAGGAAAAAACAGGGAAATTGTTTAAGATGCTTTTCGAAACGAAATGTCATTCAGATATGGTTAGATATAATTTTAGTCCCGATCCTATGGGTTGGGCTTGTATTGTATCATTCAGCAGATAGTTTGAAGGAATAAAATACAGTATGTTTCCATATTAATCATTTGGCACAGAAGACAATACAAAGTACAAAGAATACAACAAGAAATGTAAGGGTGCAATCAGGGCAGCTAAGATAGAACACTAAAGGCACATAGTGAAGGAGAGTAATAAAAATCCAAAGACATTCTTTAATAAGTACATTAGTAGTAAGAAATGGGGGTCAGATCATATTGGTCCCATAAAGAATGATGAAGGGAATCTGGTTACTAAGGATGGAGAGATGGCAAAGGTATTGAATTTATTCTTCTCCTCAGTCTTCACAAGGGAATTGGGGGGCTTCAGTAACCAAAACTGCAATGTTTATCCTCATGACATGTCACAGGAAGCACCCTTATAGCTAACAGAGGACAGAATTAGAAATAAACTTGAAAAACGTAACATTAATAAGTCAACGAGACCAGATGGCTTGCACCCGAGGGTCCTTAAGGAACTTAAGGAAGTAAAGTAATTGCCAGACCATTGTTCCTAATTTTTGAGAACAGTCTACTGAGTGGAATGGTACCAGCTGATTGGAGAAAAGCCAATGTAGCACCAATATTTAAAAAAGGGCCAAGATACATCCCTGGGAATTTCAGACCAGTGAGCCTAACATCAATTTTATGCAAGCTTTTGGAGGGGATGATAAGGGACTATATACAAGATTTTAGAAATGACAACCATATCATTAGCATTAATCAACATGTATTTGTACCTGGAGTATGCTGTCCAGTTCTAGGCACCAGTTCTCAGGAAGGATGTGCTAGAACTGGAGAGGGTCCAGAGAAGGGCAACAAAACTAATAAAGGGTCTGGAGGACCTTAGTTATCAGGAAAGGTTACGAACACTGAACGTATTCTCTATGGAGAAGCTATGCTTGAGAGGGGATATGATTTCAATGCACAAATACCGTACTGGTGACCCCACGATAGGGATACAACTTTTCCACGTAAGGAAATTTAATAAGACACATGCCCATTCACTAAAATTAGAAGAAAAGCGGTTTAACCTTAAACTGCATAGAGGGTCCTTTACTGTAAGAGCGGTTAGGATGTGGAATTCCCTTCCACAGGCAGTGGTTTCAGCAGTGAGCATCGATAATTAAAAAAACTATTATATAAGCACCTGAACGACCACAACATACAGAGATATACAATGTAATACTGACATAAAATCGCACACATAGGTTGGACTTGATGGACTTGTGTCTTTTTCAACCACTTGCCGCCCGCCCTATAACAAATTGACGGTGATCGTTGTTGCGGGGTGTAAGTCTGACACCCTGCAACTACGATCTCGGTAAAGAGTCTCCGACGGAGACTCTTTACCACGTGATCAGCCGTGTCCAATCACGGCTGATCACAGTGTAAATAGGAAAAGCCGGTGATCGGCTTTTCCTCACTCGCGTCTGTCAGACGCGAGCAGAGGAGAGCCGATCGGCTGCTCCTCTGACAGGGGGGGTCTGTGCTGATCGATTATCAGCACAGCCCCCCCGAGGATGCCCACACTGGACCACCAGGGATGCCACCAGACCACCAGGGATGCCCAGGACAAGGTATGCCACCCTAGACCACCAGGGATTCCAGTCAGTGCCACAATGGATGCCAATCAGTGCCCATAATGGATGCCAATCAGTGCCCACAATGGGCATCACTGATTGGCATGCATTATTGTTTGGCACTGATTGGCATACATTAGTACAGTATATTTTAATACAATGCCGCCTATCAGTTCCCATCTGTGCTGCCTATCTGTGCCCATCCATGCCCACCTGTGCCGCCTACCCATGCCCACCTGTGCCGCCTACCTATGCCCACCTGTGCCACCTACCCATGCCCACCTGTGCCGCCTACCCATGCCCACCTGTGCCGCCTATCCATGCCCATCCATGCCAATCCGTGCCAGCTATCAGTGCCAATTTGTGCCACCTATCAGTGCCCATCCGTGTCGCCCATCAGTGCCACCCATCAGTGCCGCCTATCAGTGCCAACTATCAGTGCCACATATCAGTGTCCATCAATGCCACCTCATCAGTGCCACTTCATTGGTGCCACCTCATCATTGCCCATCAGTGTAACCCCATCAGTGCCCATCAGTGAAGGAGAAAACGTATTTATTTGCAAAGTTTTGAAACTGAAACAAAAAAAAACATTTTTTTTTTCAAAATTTTCGGTATTTTTTTATTTGTTTAGCAAAAAATAAAAACCGTAGAGGTGATCAAATACCACCAAAAGAAAGCTCTTTTTATGGGAAAAAAATGATAAAAATTTCATTTGGGTACAGTGTAGCATGACCGCGCAATTGTCATTCAAAGTGCGACAGCGCTGAAAGCTCAAAATTGGTCTGGGCAGGAAGGTGTTTAAGTGCCCGGTATTGAAGTGGTTAAACCTCACCTACTATGTAACTATGCTCACCATGTCTCCATCTATGGAATATTGAGACATGACACAAATACTTCCAATGATGAGGAATATTCAAACCATTAGTCCAGCCTTAATCCAACGGAATCTATTCATAGGATGGTCTAAGCCCTTCTGTTAAACTTTATTATGGGAGCTGAGAAGCCCCTTGGGGACTGAGGTCCTTGTGAGAGAAATAGCATAACATTGAGTGACCAAACCAGAGAATAAAACATAACTCAATCATCTATGTTGCATAGAATATGGAAATACTTTATGAAAATGAGATTTAAGATTAGATGGTGGAAGTCCATCTAGATTTATTTGCTAAAGCATTTGATACTGTGCTTCATAAATTTTCAATCTATAAAAAAAGCTCTGTTGGAGTTGATGAAATTGTATGTACATGGATAGGTAGCTGGCTATATGCAAGGGTCCGTAAAGTAGTAATAAGTGACTTATTCTCTCAATTTACTGGTGTTGTGAGTGGTGTGCCCCAGGATTCCATCTTGGGGCCAATGCTGTTCAGTTTGTTTATTAATGATATAAAGTTTGGAATGAAGAGCTCAATTTAGTGTTTGCTGATAATACCAAATTATGCAAATAAATAATTTTGCCACCGGATACAGCATTCTTACAGTAAGTCCTTGATAAAATATAAGATTGGGCAACTACATTGCAGGTGAGGTTGAATGTTAAGAATGAAGTTGAACAGTAATGAGGTGCTTCCATGGAACAATCAATGATGGAAACTGATCTGGGTGTCCTTATGAATCACAGACTTAGCAATAGCTTGCAATGCCAAGCCACACATAACAAAGCAGGCAAAATACTAAAAAGGGCATATATTAAAGAGATAAATCAAAAATTGTTCCCCTTTACAAAACACTGGTTTGGCCTCACTTTGAACATGCAGTTGAGATTTGGTCATCAATCCTCAGTAAAGATGTTGTTGAATTAGAAAAAGCTCAGTGAAGGGCAAAAAATGTACAGTGCCTTGCAAAAGCATTCACCCCCCTTGGCATTTTTTGTGTTTTGTTGCCTCACAACCTGGAATTAACATGGACTGTTTGAGCATTTGCATCATTTAATTTACAGAACATGCCCACAACACAAAAGATGTTTTTTTTATTATGAAGCAAACAACAAAAAGGACAAAATAACAGAAAAAGTCAATGTGCATAACTATTCACCCCCCCTAAAGTCAATACATTGTAGAGCCACCTTTTGCGGCTATCACAGCTCCAAGCCATTTTGGATAGGTCTCTATAAGTTCGCCACATCTTACCACTGTGATTTTTGCCTATTCCTCCTTGCAAAACTGCTTCAGCTCCTTCAAGTTGGATGGTTTGCATTTGTGAACAGCAACCTTTAAGTCTGACCACAGATTTTCTATTGGATTAAGGTCTGGGCTTTGACTAGGTCATTCCAACACATTTACATGTTTCCCCTTAAACCACTCGAGTTTTGCTTTAGCAGTGTGTTTGGGGTATTGTACTGCTGGAAGGCGAACCTTCGTCCTAGCCTCAAATCACACACAGAGTGGTACAGGTTTTGCTCAAGAATATCCCTGTATTTAGCACCATCCATTTTTCCATCAACTCTGACCAGTTTCCCAGTCCCGGCTGCTGAAAAACAGGAGATGGTGTTCTTTGGGCGATGTGTTGGGTTTGTGCCAGACATAGCGTTTTCTTTGATGGGTAAAAAGTTACATGTTAGTCTCATCGAACCAGAGCACCTTCTTCTATACATTTTGGGAGTCTCCCACATGCCTTTTCGCAAACTCAAAATGTGTAATTTTGTTTTTTGCTGAAAGTAATGGATTTCTTCTGGCCACTCTGCCATAAAGCCCGACTCTATGGAGCGTACGGCTTATTGTCATCCTATGTACAGAAAGTCCAGTCTCTGCTGTGGATCTCTGCAGCTCCTCTAGGGTTACCTAGGGTCTCTGTGCTACCTCCCTCATTAATGCCCTCCTTGCCCGGTCTGCGAGTTTTGGTGTGCGGCTGCCTCTTGACAGGTTTGCAGTTGTGCCATGTTCTTTCCATTTGGTTATGATAGATTTGATGGTGCTCCTAGGGATCATCAAAAATTTGGATTTTTTTTATAACCTAACCCTGACTTGTACTTCTCAACAACATTGTCCCTTACTTGGACAGTTCTTTGGTCTTCATGGCAGTGTTTGGTTAGTGGTGCCTCTTGCTTATGTGTTGCAGCCTCTGGGGCCTTTCAAAAAAAGGTGTTTAATGACAGATTAAGTGACACTTAGATTGCACACAGTCACTAATTATGTGACTTCTGAATGTAATTGGTTGCACCAGAACTTTTTATGGGCTTCATAACAAAGGGGACGAATACATACGCACATGCTAATTATCAGTTTTTTTTTTCTGAAAAATAGTTTTATGTATATATTTTTTCTAATTTTACTTCACTGACTTACACTATTGTCTTCTGATCCATCACATATAATTCAGATTAAAAAAAACATTGAACTAAAGGCTGTAATGTAACAAAATAGGTAAAAAGCCAAGGGGGGGGGGGGGGGGGTGAATACTTTTGCAAGGCACTATAATAAGGGGGTAGAGGACCTCAGATATAAGGATTGATCACATAGATTGCAGTTATTCATTCTGGAGAAGAGGCGCTTAAAAGGGAAATATGATTTCATTTTATAAACTTATCAAACGTGACTTCAGTAACTGTAATACACTGTTTACTCTAAGGTCCCTGAAGAGGACACGCAGCCACAATTAGAGGTTGGAAGAAAAGAGGTCTAAGCTTAGATTGAGATAAGGGTTCTTTACTGTTGAAGCAGTAGAAATGTGGATCTCCGTCTCCAAGAAGTGGTACTAGTTGACAGTGTCGACAACTAAAAAGAATTTTAGATGTCTCTTATGGAAATTGTTAGAGAATGAAAATCACACACACAAAGGTTAAAGTGGATGGACCTTTGTTTTAAACTATTTTAAACTATTATTATTAACTATTAAAATGACAATAAAACAGTTAATGTACCAGTCCTGTCCTAAACTCTCTCCTCCACCTGAACTAGAGCAATAGACAGTAAGCAGAGACTCCTAGTATAGGAACGGGGTCACACGCTATCTATAAAAACCATGGTAACAAAGGTACAGAGGCTGGCTTCAGCTTAATCTACTCCCATCTGACACACCCCGCTAACGCGTTCCATCGGATAGGGCTTAGTTGTACAACTAATTAGTTGCTTTTTGGTACATATTATTTAAACCACAATACTTAGAGGAAAACTCAACCCAGGAACAAAATTATATGTTGAAGCTTACCAGTCCTTAGATGTGGTGGCTGCATTAGGTTTCTGCTCTCTGAAACCACACCAAAACTGCAGGATCTCATAGAAATCCATAGGAAAACACAGGTAACCAGCACAAAAACCACGAGTTAGTGGCACTTTAGCAAAAAGGCAGAGGAGCGGTATGAATCCACCCTTAGTTAGGGAAAACATTGTTAAAGCGGAGTTCCAGCCTGTAAAAAAAATAAAAGTGAGCAGCTACAAATACTGTAGAAGCTAACTTTTAATATAAGGAGACTTACCTGTCTGCAATGTCGGCACCCCAAGCCAATTCGACCATTGGCTTTAGGTGTGGGCGCCAGCATTGCAAGTATGGGTTTCCTACTGCGCATGTCATGCTGCGCTTTCTGAATGGTCCCATCATCTTCTGGGACACACACAGATGCGGTCATCTTACCAGGAATTGGGAGCGGGTACCAGGCACCTGTTCTCCCCTCCCCCCCAAAAAGTGCCAAATGTGGCAGTGCAAGGGGAGGATGCAAACAAGCTAAGCTTCCACTTTTGGGTGGAGCCCTGCTTTAAGTGAAATGTATTATTGTATACATAGGCTGGCATAAGGTTTAAATTCCCTTTAAAGTCCTTTCATTATGCCTCCTAATACACTATTTCAAAATGACTCAACTGACTGAAATGTAACTTGCAGTCAGAGGCGTAACTGCAATTTTTGGGGCCCTGTAGCAAAATTTTGACTTCTCTGTGTGAAAGGGTCAGTTGTAACAATAGTGTAATTGTCTAGCCAAAATGTTATTTTCTTGCTGGGACACTAAATATTGTCAAAAGGACAGGTATTGAGGGGAGATCTCCTTAACAAAGCTTTAGATAGCAGTAAAAACCAGACTAGGGTTCTAATCCATCCCTATTTCATCCAAAACTATAAAAAAAAAATTTGGACTTGACATGAACATAAAGTATGCTTAACGACTTTACTGGGCACCTGAACCCCCTTCCTGCCCAGACCAATTTTCAGCTTTTAGAGCTGTCACTCTTTGAATGACAATTGCGCGGTCATACAACACTGTACTTAAATGACATTTTTCAGATAAAAAAAAAAATACAAAACCGTTTTATATTTTGTTAATACATTTTAAAAACAGGTATTTTTTTTGTCCTTCATTGATGTACGCTGATGAGTCTACACTGATGGGCACTGATAGGCTGCACTGATGGGCACCAATAGGCTGCATTGATGGGCACTGATAAGGTAACACTGATGGGGACTAATAGGCGGCACTAGTGGGCACTGATGGGTGGCACTGATGGGCATTGATAGGTGGCACTGAAGGGCACTAATGGGTGGCACTGATGGGTGGCAATGATAGGCACTGATCAGCACTGGTAGATGACACTGATGGGCAGCACTGCTGGTGGCACTGATGAGGCACTGATTGGCACCACTGGTTGGCATTTATAGGTGGCATTTGTGGGCACTGATAGGTGGCACTGATTGCTGGCACTTAAGTAATGTGGGCACTGATTGATGGGCACTGATTTGTGGCACTGGCAGGAGTTACTGGTGGGCACATAATATGTTGTTTCTCTTCGGCACCGATGTCCCTGCAAACTGAAACCGGTGATCGGCTTTTTTTCTCCTCACGCTGTCAGTGTGAGAAGAAAAAAAACACGATTACCGATCCTCTGTTTACATCACATGATCAGCTGGCATTGGCTGACAGTTGATCACGTGATAAGGACCCTTACTTGGATCTGTGATCACCCAAGTCTCATTGACTCGGGTGATCACAGCAAGTGCCTCAGGGGGGCGTGGCAAGGCTGCAAGGGGGAGGGCATCAATAGACGTACGCCCAGCAAAGCAGATCCGCGTTGTAGCCGTCATTCGGCTATAGTGTGGATCTGAAGGAATTAAATCAAGAACAGGTGGCAGGAAAGCTGCATACACTAATAAAGACCAGTGCTGTAAATAGAAGTTGCCAGAAAAGAGTAGCAGTGCAGGGAATACATTTTAAATTTACTTAGTAACGCCCCAGGAGGATCTTATTTTGTTTTTTGCTTTATTTGGGGCTATAAGATCTTAAAGCTTTGGTGTAAATTTTATAACCTCTTCCCGCCAACATGGATCATGTATATACAGCCCCATGTAAACACTTTTCTGTGCTGAGGGGGTGTGGCTTGTGCATTCAGCACAGTCACTGGTGGGGACCGGAAAGATCCCAATGCATACTTGTGATCGGGGGCTTTCCAATCATGTGACCGCTGTGGCAGCCAATAAAAACAGTCACATGACCTGAATGCCAACCACGGCATTTAGAAGCTCTTAAAGGGCTGGCAGGTGGTGGTAGGAAGGAGTTAAACTGGCTTGCTCGTAATTACAAACCTCAAATCATTATATTATTATTGTACAGGATTTATATAGCGCCTACAGTTTGTGCAGTGCTTTACAACTTGAAATTATGTTTTGTCTTAAGAGATACCTTTAGATTTTCTTTAACATCAGAAAGACTGCGGTAGACATACAGGGTTATATCAACATTGGCCAGGATGACCACAAACATTAAAGGTAATAAATCTACTGACAGATGTGGAAGAAAGGGAGATCTATGACTAGCATCAGCATGATCCCAAAGACTGTTGTGTATCTGACAATCAGCTCTTTTAGATTAGAGACTTTAGAGGATCCAGGTTAATGTAACAGTACAATATCTTATCATTATATTTCCTTAACAAACTCTCTAGTGGGGCCGCCTTCCGAGTACACCAAATTAAAAAGTAGGCCGAATTTAGGATATCTATTGCATGGATATGTGGTCTCTGCAAGGGCGGAAAGTCTGTTAAGTGAGTGTTAACACTGTAGGACAGAAAAAGTGTAAGCCCTTGTACACACGGTCGGACATTTCGACAACAAAATCCGTCGGATTTTGTCCGAAACTGGTGTTGCATACACACGGTCGGACAAAGTTGTCGGAAAATCCGATTGTTCGTAATGTGATGACATTATTTAGTAACGATGGGACTACGTTCAGGCTAGTAGCCAATAGCGTTGGTCTAGGAATTTGATCTGAGCATGCATGGCACTTTGTCCGATCGGAATTCTCTACAAACGATTGCACAAAGTTTGATCGGATCATGTTGTCGGAAAATGTTTATATCCAGCTCTCAAACTTTGTTGGTCAGACATTCCGACGGAAAAAGCCAGATGAAGCCCACACACGGTCGGATTATCCGACAACATGGTCCGATCGGACATTTTCAGTCGGAATGTCTGAACGTGTGTACAAGGGCTAACTGACAGAATTACTAGGTGAAAATAAAGGGGAAAAAAATTGACAAATGATAACTAATGCAGCGATCAAATTTAAGGACTGGCAAATTGCTATATAATTATTTTTGTTTTGGGGTTTAGGTACACTTTAATGAAAGATTTCCCTGTGTCAATCATAGAAATTGTTTAGCTCACATGGTTATTTTTGTTGCCTTTGTTACGAAGCCAAAAGTGAAATAGAAGGTGCAGTACCTACGTAATCTTATCACAGGAATGCTAATAGAATGTTGTAAAGGAAATGAGTGTGCAGTGTAATTGTGAATCAGAGTGAACAGAATAGGAAAGAGGCTAATATCTTCCCACACACCTATGTGCACTCAGACTGAGGTCTTCTACTCTACAGTATCTTTTGCCACAATGTATACTTGAAGCTTCAATGATAATAAAGTTCCTTATCTTTTATTTAGTATGCACCTCTCCAGATAGACATGTAGAAAACCCAGAACCATACCCACTTACATCAAAGTGTAATTAATGGTGATTTTTTTTTTTTTTTTTTATCTTTTAACAGGACATGTATATGTGTATCAATTTACTATTAGCTTCTGTTTATCTGAAAAATCAATTTCAACCTTCTCTTCCATCTCATAAACTGGAATATGTCTAGCAGTTAACTATGTCTTTGCTAGGGATTACCAAAGTGCAGTGGCGTAGCGCGAGGGGTGCAGGGGGTGCCATGGCCCCAGGCGCGACATTTAGGGGGGCGCCAGTATGGGTCACTACTGGCTGACTCCTCCTAATTTTAACTTCCTGTGTCCCCCGTGCTCCGGCCACCATGCTCAGTGTCCGGCCGGCGCCCTGTGATTGGGCGTATGGGGGTCATGTGAGGCGTAGGGCTGGCTTGTCTGAGATTGCTCCTGAAGTCCCACCTCCACACATGACCCCCATATGCCCAATCACAGTCCACCGGCAGGACACTGAACATGGCAGCTAGAGCGCAAGGCAGAGAAGCAAAACTGAGCCGCCGCTGTCTTCTCCTATCTCCGGACCGATGCAGGGCAGGACAGGAAGTTTAGTGAGACTCTCTTCTGAGAGTCGTGGTACTGGCAGGGGGATGGGGGAGAGAGAGGGAGATACAGACTGTAGGCAGGCCAGTGTAGTGTAGTATAGTATAGTGGTCAGTGTAGTATAGTATATTGGTCAGTATGGTATAGTATAGTATAGTGATCAGTGTGGTATAGTATAGTATAGTGGTCAGTGTAGTATAGTATTGTGGTTAGTGTAGTATAGTATAGTGGTCAGTGTAGTATAGTATAGTATAGTGGTCAGTGTAGTATAGTATATGTAAAGAAAGGGAAATTTTGTCGGGACTTTATGGGTGCTAGAGAAAAAAATTAAATATAATAAATAAATAAATAATTTCAATCCATAATGGGTATAAAAGATTACACGATTTTTATTGTTACATATAAGACATGATAAAAGGTTTAATAAAAGTTATGTGCACATGTACAAGGATACAGCTAAAGTTTAAAATAGATGACAAAATATAATCACTCAAAGAAAACAGTAGAGTGATTGTCCCGACATGTTTTGCCGATCTGGGCTCATCAGGGGATATTTTAAAGACAGTCTAGATGTAACACTGCATAGAACCAAAACAAAACAAATGAAAACCATTGCATGGACTGAGGGTACAATACAGAAATGAGAATGGTAATGATACAATAAAATAAGCTGTCAACTACAAAGCCCATCATCTATCGCTCACCCAAATGAAGATCTTTCGTCTGCGCCTCAAAGTCAAATCACGAGAAAACCGTCCATGGGTATTGCACATGGGAAATGCGCCATTTAAGGCTCACAATGGAGTTTTATGGCTGAAATCTAGCCAAAAGTGTAGTGCAAAAATTTGTAAAGGTAAGAAAAAAATGATTAAAATAGTAGTGTTTCTCTTTTTATATTGATTTACATTGTATATACCAGACTACAAATCCATTCATGTTACCTTTTGCAGTGATTCATTACAACATTTTCTCTGTCTGTAGTCTAGGCATTCCCCTCTTTTTTCCATCATTGTTTTTACTGATGGAAGTAAGTGACCCTCATTCCCAGTGACCTTTTATCATGTCTTATATGTAACAATAAAAATTGTGTAATCTTTTATACCCGTTATGGATTGAAATTATTTATTGATTTATTATATTTTTTTCTCTGGCACCCATAAAGTCCCGCAAAATTTCCCTTTCTTTACATTTATGTACAGGGATGTCGGTGCCTTCTGCTTGTCATTATCACCTACCCATATTTTCATTTTCCATGTAGTATAGTATAGTGGTCAGTGTAGTGTAGTATAGTATAGTGGTCAGTGTAGTATAGTATATAGTATAGTGGTCAGTGTAGTATAGTATATAGTATAGTGGTCAGTGTGGTATAGTATAGTATAGTGGTCAGTGTAGTATAGTATGGCTGACTCCTTCTAATTTTAACTTCCTGTGTCCTCCGTAGTGTAGTATAGTATATAGTATAGTGGTCAGTGTGGTATAGTATAGTGGTCAGTATAGTATAATGCAAAATACAAAAGAGGGGAAGGCGCACTGACCTGGTGCATTACCATAAAACAGCTTTATTTAAAATTAAATCAAATAGCAAAATGGCTACTCACAAACAAGTATTGATCAAAGGCAAAATCAGTACAAATAGATCCATCGCACCAAACGTTTGGCGAATCCAGACCAGATGTCCAAGGAATTGGTAAATACCTCTACGGAAATGCGTTTCGGGAGTGACCCCCTTTCTGCCTTTGATCAATACTTGTTTGTGAGTAGCCATTTTGCTATTTGATTTAATTTTAAATAAAGCTGTTT
Organism: Lithobates pipiens; assembly: GCF_037356315.1. NCBI lineage: Eukaryota > Metazoa > Chordata > Amphibia > Anura > Ranidae > Lithobates > Lithobates pipiens. Next base: position 71,466,611 of record NW_027507686.1, on the reverse strand, counting down.
TATGGTAATGCACTAGGTCAGTGCGCCTTCCCCTCTTTTGTATTTTTTCTCTCTAGTATTTGAACACCCAATGTTCTAAAGGAGGGCTGCAAGACCTAGTGACTACACCATTTCAAACTGTATATATCACATTTCAAAGACCAAGAAACCAGAGCGCAGGAGAATTTGCTGTTTCAGTATAGTATAATGGTCAGTGTAGTATAGTATATAGCAGTGATGGCGAACCTTGGCATCCCAGATGTTTTGGAACTACATTTCCCATGATGCTCAGCCACACTTCAGAGTGCATGGGCATCATGGGAAATGTAGTTCCAAAACATCTGGGGTGCCAAGGTTCGCCATCACTGGTATATAGTATAGTGGTCAGTGTGGTATAGTATAATGGTCAGTGTAGTATAGTATAGTGGTCAGTGTAGTATAGTGGTCAGTATAGTATAGTATAGTGGTCAGTATAGTATAGTATAGTGGTCAGTGTAGTATAGTATAGTGGTTAGTATAGTATAGTGATCAGTGTAGTATAGTATAGTGGTCAGTGTAGTGTAGTATAGTGGTCAGTGTAGTATAGTGGTCAGTATAGTATAGTATAGTGGTCTGTGTATTATAGTGTAGTGGTTAGTATAGTATAGTGGTCAGTGTAGTATAGTATAGTGGTCAGTGTAGTGTAGTATAGTGGTCAGTGTAGTATAGTATAGTGGTTAGTATAGTATAGTGGTCAGTGTAGTGTAGTATAGTATAGTAGTCAGTGTAGTGTAGTATAATATAGTGGTCAGTGTAGTGTAGTATAGTGGTCAGTGTAGTGTGGTGGTCGCAAGGGGGCGCCAATTACTTGCCTTGCCCTGGGCGCTGACAACCCACGCTACGCCACTGCCAAAGTGCACACAAGGGAAGCAGTAGAAGAACTGTACTACCTAGGTCTGCAAGTAATACAAGCAGTGGTGGCCTGTCCATTACGGGCGCAGGGGCCCGCCCCCCTAATCTCCATATGGGACACTGGACGCATAGATTTCTATGAGTTTTCTTCTTTCTTTTTTTTGAAGCACATGATTACATAGATAGCAAGCAATTGTGGTGCACGTTTGAAAATGACTTACTAAGCTGTTGCTAGACTTGCCAGACTTTACAAGTTTAATGCACAACTGCAGCAAGTCCGCATTGCATGACTCCAGATCAACTTTCTTTGCAAACATTCTGCAAGTCTGCTGCAAGTTCTGGTTCAGTTATGTTGTGGAATAGTCATCCCACCACAGGGGGCACTGTGACTGAATTTTTATGCTGTAGATTTGCAGAGCTCTTGCTGTAGACTCACCACTGCAACTTTGCTCTTGCTAGAGTCTTGCCATGCAAATTTACTACAAATTGGAAAAGTATCAACTAGAACTTGTGCTTCAAGTGCTCTGCAAGTGTACAACTTGCCAGTGAAAATGTGCAGCAAGTTAACAGACTTTCAGTTCAACACTGCTGTGGCAAATTATCCTTGCTATCTGGGTAGAGCCTGAGGCTCTAATTGGTATGAAAAAGGTTGGGCTTGAGCCAACCCACTTGTGACATTAACGAATCAATATTCACTATTATCTTCCAGATTCTCTTCCCGGCCAATCAGGACTGGAGATGGGTCTTAAGATCAGATTGGCCGGGAGGAGAAGCCAGTGCTCTATCAGAATAGGCAACCCGGACATGAACATCCTCTCCACATTCAGACATGGCACATTCAGGCCACTGGTACTTCACCCAGGAGCAGCTAGAATGCAGCCCGTCCCACCACACCGGCGTGGATCCGGACAAGGAGCTCACATACTGGCAGTAGGCCAACCTCATTCAAGACATGCGCCAGAGGCTTGGCGCATTCTAAAGGAACACCGCAACCTCGATGGGGTAAGTGCGGACTCGGGGGTGGGGGGGTTTGTTTCCCGCTCCCCCTCAAGAAAATTGGAGCCCCAGCTTCCACTGAATACAGATATACACTAAAACACCTACTTTTGGTCATAATGTTTCTGTACTTGCAGAGGTTTCTAATAATCACCAGCACTGACACATAAGTGAATTGTATTCTAAGGTTAATGTACTGATGCAATGATGATAAATCTGTGGAAAAATTACTGTACATTAAACATATGTCACTGTAGTGTTGTAATGATGTTTATCTATTGTAAAATAAGTAGACTGTCTGTAACCATGGAGCACAAGTACACTGCTTGGTGGACGTGGCTGCCATTTCTGTGACAAATGTTTTAAATAAACTAAGAGAATCCTTAACAGTCATTAACAATTTATGTTGCTTACTATGTGGTGATATTGCTAGGTTTATTTATAAAGCCATTTTTGTAAAGCTGTATTCTACTGCAAGGGTAGTTTTGACATTGCACTGGAGTTTTGCTTTAATTTGGGGTACTCAGTTTAAAAAATGTCATGCCTTCAATGAGAAGTCCTCCTTGTCCATTGGATTTGTGATGGAAGTGATGACAAATAACTTCTGTTTTAATAAAACACTGATGTATTTTCTGTGAACATCAAATTCCCAAGAATTAAGACAACTAAGCCATGGTTTCTTGGCGTTCCAAAAATTTTTGTTATATACTTTCATTTTATTGGCAGCCTAAAGTTAACTAATAATAGCATGAATGGTTGTTTTTATGGTTGGGTAGATAAGGGGCACTTCCTTTTCAAAGCAAGATGGGAAATATTTTTACCCCTGTTCCTACATGATGGAAGTATTTAAGTCAGCATTAATAAAGGCAGCAGATCTAGGATAATGATTCTACGTGTATGCATTTCTCCACTCCAAACTCGTTCGTCCATGTCTTTATAGACCTTGCTTTGTGCACTGGTCAAAATCATTTGGTGGAGGGGGATTATGGTGTGGGGTTGTTTTTCAGGGATTGGGCTTGTCTCCTTAGTTCCAGTGAAGGGAACTCTTAAGGCCTCAGCATACCAAGACAATTTGGACAATTTTGTGCACCCAACTTTGTGGGAACAGTATGGAGATGTCCTTTCCTGTTCCAACATGACTGCGCACCAGTGCACAAAGGAAGATTCATCATGGATGAGCGAGTTTGGGGTGGAGGAACTTGACTGGCCTGCCAGGAGTCCTGATCTCAACCCAAAAGAACATCTATGGGATGAAGCCAGGCCTTCTCATTCACATCAGTGCCTGACCTCAGAAATGCATTTCTGGATGAATGGTCAAACATTCCCATAGACCAGGGATATGCAATTAGCGGACCTCCACCTGTTGCAAAACTACAAGTCCCATCATGCCTTTGCCTCTGGGTGTCATGCTTGTAGCTGTCAGAGTCTTGCTATGCCTCATGGGACTTGTAGTTCTGCAACAGCTGGAGGTCCACTAATTGCATATGCCTGCCATAGACACACTAAACTAAACCTTGTGGACAGCCTTCCCAGAAGAGTTGAAGCTGTTATAGCTGCAAAGGGTGGGCCAACTCGATATTGAACCCTACAAACGAAGACTGGGATACCATTGAAGTTCATGTGCGTGTAAAGGCAGGTGTCCCAGTACTTTGGACAATATAGTGTATATGGACAGAATATATAGAAACAACGCCTAGCTGTGTAACAATGAAAGTGTTGTAAGCATATTCTAGGTTATTTATTTCACAGTGGAACAACAAAGGTCCAGACCAGTTTAACCACTTAAGGGCAGTTTCATTTTCCTGCCCAGGGCAATTTTCAGTTTTCAGCGCTGTCGCATTTTGAATGACAATTGCACGGTCATGCAACATTGCACCCAAATGAAGGTATTTGATCACCTCTGCGATTTTTATAAACAAAAGAAGATTGACAGTTTTGAAAAAAAACACAATTTTTTTTTACTTTTTGCTATAATAAATAAAAAAATAATGTTTTCCTCAGTTTAGGCCGATATATATTCTTCTACATGTTTTTGGTAAAATAAGCGTATATTGATCGGTTTGTGCAAAAGTTATAGCCTCAACAAAATAGGGGATAGTTTTAATGGCATTTTTATTATTTTCTTTTTTTTTTTTTTTACTAGTAATGGCGGTGATCTGCGATTTTTATCGTGATTGCGGCAGACACATACGACACTTTTAACACTATTTTGGGACCATTCACATTTATTCAGCGATCGGTGCTATAAGAATGCACTGATTACTGTATACATGTCACTGGCTGGGAAGGGGTTAACACTAGGGGGCGATCAAGGGTTAAATGTGTTATCTAGGGAGTGATTCTAACTGTAGGGGGAGGGGACTCACAAGGGGAGGAGACTGATCAGTGTTCCTCTGTACTGGGAACACACGATTGGTCTCCTCTCCCCTGACAGGACGTGGATCCAAGGTCCTGCTCTGCTATTGGGAAATCATGGGTACCTGTCGGACATTGCGGCTGCCGGGCACACTCACCAGCTCCCGAGTGATGCGGCGGGCACACGCCCCCTAGACGGCCCGGGAAGCCCAGGACGTCATATGACGCCCGCCCAGAATAGGAGAACACTCCTGTGGACGTCATATTACTATGGGTGGGGTATGAAGTGGTTAAAGGAAAAATATACTGAGCAAAGTGCTGTGATTGTACATTCTCCTGTAAGTATGTAGTGCAAGTGTCTGCCTGATTGGATACTAATTATATACAAATATACAAATTAGGTGAGTCCTCATATAGCATAGTTGATTGCACAGAATACTTATTATCAGATTGTAACATGTATTGTGAGTCTTTGTCATTGACCCAGAAGAAACATAATAAAGTGTATAAAATACACAATACATATAGCGCTCCTCTAGGATGTGTAGAAGCAGCAAGTACAAAGTCTGTAGTGGAAGCCGCATTATGAAGAGAAGGATGAATAGATGGGAAATAATAATGTGGTTCACCCCTGCAGCTCCTGTCCTAGATTTGGGTAGGATCTCCTAATGAGCAGGAAAGAAATAGAAGAGCAGAACACTTAGCCCTTGTACACACGATTCGACATTCCGACAACAAAATCCGTCAGATTTTTTCCAACGGATTTTGTCCGAAACTGGTGTTGCATATACACAAAGTTGTCGGAAAATCAGATCGTTCAGAACATGATGACGTTCGGTTGTTGTGACAGGACTACGTTGCGGCTAGTAGCCAATAGCTTTGGTCTCGTAATTTGATATGAGCATGCGTGGCACTTTGTCCGATCAGAATTCTCTACAAACGATCGGACAAAGTCCGGTCGGATCATGTTGTTGGAAAATTTTATATCCAGCTCTCAAACTTTGTTGGTCGGACATTCCGACGGAAAAAGTCAGATGGAGCCCAGACACGGTCGGATTATCTGACAACACTGTCCGATCGGACATTTTCCATAGGTGTGTACAAGGGCTGATGTGTGTACAAGGGCTAAGGGTAATGCCAAGCAATAATAAAAATGCAATTGAAAATATAGGAGAGGAACCTCAGGTAAAAGGCCCCCAACCAGGGTTCACTGGTATCACATACCTGCAATTACACCAAAGAAAAGATATAAGACCCTAATGCAAGAAAGCTACAGTATATTGGATTTTGAAGGTACAACACCATATTTTCATTAAAAAAATGTTAACTTTTATTAATACATGACTAAAAAAATAATCAGTCTCAATTTCTTTAAATCAAGATGGTAATGTTGCCATCTTAGGAGATATTTACTGTACCTATAGGTAAACCTTACTATAGGCGTTTACTCCACTTTAAGTAAACAAATACAGTAAGATGGTCAGTGATAGCCCACTGTATTATACCTCTACTCCCCAGACAGGCAGTTACATTCAGGTGGGCTCTCACTATAACATATTGCTGGTGACCAAAAACATATTACCAGTGGCACAAGAGGAGAATTATATTAAATTAGTGACAGTACCATTAACCCCAGTACTACAGTATATTATGATTGTCAAGGATACCCTGTGGCACAGCAGATACTCAGGCATGCGCACATATGTTGCTACGAGAATGTGCAGGTGTGTACGTGCACAGAGACACGCGGCAGACGCACATGCGCGGAAACACAGATGTGCATGCGTGTTAACTCGGCTTGGCGCGAGTGACCCTTTAAAATGACAGCAGCTGCTCTAGTACAGTGCTGTCTGATCTGCAGCTTTACCTGAGTCTGATCCTGTACCTGCTGTAATTACCTGACCCTGCTCCGTTTGACCACTGCTGCCTTCTCCTCTTCTGACCTTGACTCTGCTATATCTGAACCTGTTGATCTTCTATTGCCAAACCACTGCCTGTCTGCTGACTACTCTTTGCCTGTTGAATTAACTACCCATTACCCATGCTGACCCGGCTTGTCTCACTCTGCTTCAGTCTGTTCCTGATCCAGTCTCCGCCTAGATTCAGGGGTCGCTGACCACACCCGTAACCACTGCCTCCAACTACTTCTACAGTCTAGTCCTTCTGGTGGAACATCTCTACTCATCTGTATCAGCTACCACGGCTCCTACCTCATTGCGCTCTCGTACCACTGTTGCAACCCCAGTGGTTCCCGAGCCAGGGCTGTAAGAGAGGTCTCCTTCTACGGTTGGGCTCTGATACTTGGTACGTGACAACGATATTCTAAGTTATAGATAAAAAAAAGAGAGAAAAATATTGCTCACTGATCAATTCTTAGAATGGTGAATTAACACCCAATAAATATCAAAATTCTTACCAAATGTAATTTGAAGGATTGAAAGGTACATTTATCCACATGGGCCAAAAGAATCACATCAGTAGATTAGCCTACTCCGATCAGGGACTCCGCCCTCATTTTTAAATAAAATTTTTAAGAGAAGGGTGGACCCCCTTGAAACGTATTATGAATCATCCAGGCATTTTGACAGCTGTCATCCCTAGAGACACCACCGGTCTATCCCACATCACAGGCTGGTTTTGGCACTCTGGTGTCTCACATTGCTGCATGCTCGGCAGACACTATGCCTCAGCTGCCCTGTGTCTTGATGTCCCATATACTGTGTGGCGGATTGGTGATTATTTATACGTAAGTGTGCTGCATTTTAGTAAAGTTATTAATGCTAAGTACTAACCTCAGCGCCCTGCTCTTCTATTTCGTTCCTACCCAGAAGAATCATGCTAACCAGGAACTTTGACTACATCACAAAAGCATGGAAGCCAAAGACAAACAATTAGCATTTTCAGAAATAGCAGTCATCATTCATTTTAGTACAGGTTTACTTTAATGAATTTCATGGAAGTGTACAGCAATGACCCCTTATCACAAGGAATTCCCAGCCTGAAAGTGAAGGAGCAAACTGCCTTTATGCCACACATGCAACAACATAATGCCTATTCTACATTTAATCCATTTAGCATAAAAAATGCAAATTGCCTGCTTTTCTGTTATCTCTAGATATTAAAAAGCCATTGATAGCTTCTCCTGGCCATACTTTGTTTCTCTTCTGGTCAAATGGGCATTCAGCCGCAGCATTTTTAAATGGATCAGATCCCTATATGGTGGCCCCAGGGCTTTTGTCCTATATGGTGGATTTTGCTCCCCAGTTTTCCCTATACTAAGAGGCACGAGACAGGGGTGTTCCCTTTCAACACTTCTGTTCACTTTAGCAATGGAGCCCCTAGTATTGGCAATCAGTTCAAAACCTCGCATGCAGGGTATAGAAGTAGCTAAATATCAGCATAAACTCTTGCCTCTTTGCAAATTAAGTGGTTCCTACCCTCTCCAATCCTACCATCTTGCTTCTGAACCTTATTAAAAGCCTTAAACCAATATGCATTATTCTCTGCAGGTTTCTGCATTAACCACTCCAAATCACTGCCCCATAAATGTCACATAAACAGAAACCCAAGTCAGAAACCATAACAAAAACTTTCCCTACAGATGGGAAGTGGTCCAAATCCCTTGCTTGGGTATTTTCCTCCCACCACCAATGAAGCCCTCTACACAACCAAGTATTCCACCCTCCTCCAAGTCAACTTTAGAGTCTTGTATGAGATATCAGATATTGTAGCTCATCAGAATATCAGCATTGAAAAATACACTAATTTCCAAACTACTACACTCTTTTAGAACACTTTCAATCCACATACTGTTACTGTTTGAAGTTCATATGGAGCTACTCCAGACCAAGGGTCTCTCAAAAAATATTATGCCAACCCAAACCAAAGGGGTCTTGGCTTTCCCACATGCTATCAACACCTACCCCTCTTTTACCTCCTACCATGCAACCACAAATGCCCCACTGTGAATTGATATTGAAACTTCCCAAATAGCCCTGCTAGGGATAAACATTGTTCTATGGATACCTCCTCACTTATGAGAACATATAACAAATCCCAGACTTAACTTCCAAAGCCCCTGACACATAACTCTAACTTGGAAAGGTGATATAGAAAACCCTGTAAAAGCAATAAAAGGTCCCAAACATTGTACACGGCCACATATGGCTCCCTGAACACCTCAGTTAACAAAAATAACTACTGTATATTGTACTACTGTTTGGTATATGGTGCTCCACAGATTGGAAAAGTTGGGGAGGGGCACCTGAACCATGCTTCAGGAGTTACAAAGTGGTGGGCACACTTATGCACATCTAGTAGAATTGCCCTAGAATCAAAAGATTTTGGAACAGGGGTTTGCAATTTAGTGTACACGATCTTGGCCCCCAAGAACCCATATAAAGCCCTCCTTAATAATCAATTTCTTGTGTTTTGTTGGGAGGATAAGAATAGAAGAAGGTTAGGTGTGTTAGGCAGGCAAGTAGCAGAAATACAAGCACACCCAATCAATAGTTTTTGTAGTAAAAAAAAAAAAAAGCCTCCTTTTTAAAAAAGGCTTCTGTGTTTAAAGTATATGTACATGTCCTTACTAAAATCCCATATAAACTTTAACATGTTAATATAATTTCAGAAGTTGTTTTCAATTTTTTTTTTTCAGTATCTGGACAAAGAAATGTGTATTTCACTTTCTAAACACTGATTGGTGCTGCTCAAGATGGCACCACACCAAACAGTATTGTTTGGCAAGGGCACAGTAAGGTCCCATGTCAATAGGCTTTTGTTCACGTCAAACACGTTTTGTATTCCCAAACAATTTTAAATGATCTCAGAAGCTTCTCATACTGATGTCTAACTGAAGCTATTGACACAAGCCTAAAGCCTGTCTACACAGGCACTTATGGTAATACCAATGTACCCTTTCACACAAAAAACAAAATGTCCAAGCTAGTGTGGAAGGTAAAAGATCTCCAGCATCTAAAGCAAACAGCGCATATGCCTTCTGTTTAGAAAAAAATCCATAAACTGTCCTTATCTGGAAAGACAAGAAAAAATATCTTTACTATTGCAAAGTCATCTTGCCAAACAGATATCTACATTTCTGTATAACAAAGAAAGTCCTTAAATGTCTAATCATGGGCTAGGCAAATTTGCTTTATGAACAACAAAAGGAATATTAATACATCTTTTTAATTATACCAATGTGCATGTTGTTATTTGCAAATTTCTCCAAGCAAGCTGGAAATGTCTCCATTGTAGAGCATGATCTCTTCGTATGTCAAGGGTTTAACAGGACATCTTCATAAAATGGGATCTGGTTATCTGGAAACTAAGCCTAGTCATAAAATGTATGTGTATAGTTAAGGGTAGATGGCAACATATGAAAAGGGCTCTAAGTTTGCTCAGAAATTCAGGGAAATATTGGTTACATGGATATATTTTATGCAAGATCTGCCCCGATGAGTGTGCCCATTGTAATTCACGAAATAGATCATTATAATTATGAGAGCAGGAGTCAAGCGTAATCTGTTTTCCAAGTACTAAACAACTCGTTTGAATATCTCTATACAGCACTGACTGTTCCTAAAATTTAGAGTAATTACTATCTCTTGAGTTTCAGGGATTTGGGGCATGGAACCCACATGATTCTACTAATTAGAAAGAGAGTGCTTCATAGTCATTTCCGGTAACATATCAATGTTTTTCCATTATAGAAAAACTGTTTCATTTTTTTTAACCATTTACATAACCAAATGTTCATTGAAATGAATGGGAAATATGATACCACATGTTCCAGATATTTTCTTATTTAACTTTTTATGGTGGGAAGACTTGTAAATATCGCAAATCTGCCTTCATTTTAGATTTGTGAAGGTACAAAACCTAAGTGAATGCACACAGCATAGGGTATCCACTATTACCTTATGCTAGTTAAAAAGCCATCTCTTGTGTGACTCTTTGATACTAGTCTAACTTTGCTGCTGTCTTCCCTGATTTCAAGGCTAAGCTCCATCAATGGGGATGGTTCCAATGTTCGCTTGTTCGTAGAACAAACGAACATATAGAGCGCTCACGGAGAGCTCAAGTGCATTATGGGGCACTCCCGTTGAGGAGCGCCCCATAATGCACTTCGAGATTGCAGCGCATTGACTGCTGCTGGCTGAAACATGCACCTGACCTGTATGCTTTAGCCAATCACAGTGTGATGTGCTGTGACAGCCATGTTTGGCCAAAGGCAGGATAATACAGTTCAGAGTATATAGTGCAGTCCGTGTAGTATATATAATACAGTTCAGAGTATATAGTGCAGTCCGTGTAGTATATATAATACAGTGTCATGGGCAGTGGAGAAGGGCAGCTGCAGCCAGGGGGGCTGGCAGGGCCTGAAGATGGCCCACTGGGCTCAGTAGTTGCATGTAGGACAGCTAGTATCAGAGACTTTCTATTTTGCTACACTATAGGGGTCCATGGCCCCTGCCTGCAAAGGGCAATTGCTAAGGCCTGGTGGAGCCAGTGTCTGGCCTATCCACTTTGTTCTAGCTGTGCCTGAACATTAGAGAGGAAGCGATGTGCAGGAGGAAAGGGGAATGAACATTAGAGAGGAAGCGATGTGCAGGAGGAGAGAGGAATGAACATTAGAGAGGAAGCGATGTGCAGGACGGGAGAGGAATGAATATTAGAGAGGGAGCGATGTTCAGGACGAGAGAGGAATGAACATTAGTGAGGAAGCGATGTGCAGGAAGAGAGAGGAGTGAACATTAGAAAGGAAGCAATGTGCAGGAGGTGAAATGGAGTGTATATACCTGAGTGCATATAGTTGCCCTAGCAAGTTCTGCAAAATTCCATTGGGCATCCCATACTTTCTATACCCCATCCAAGTTCAAAACCCTCAATAAAACATAAAAACAAGCACATGGACTGTTTTTCTTTTTGATGTGTCGGAGAGGTGAACGCCAGCCAGGCATAGTGACAGGTGGGCCACAACACTTAGCAGCCCTTACGGGGGTACAGCTACATACAGTTGTGCTCATAAGTTTACACACCCTTTATGATTTCTTGGCCATTTTTCAGAGAATATGAATGATAACACAAAAACTTTTCTTTCACTCATGATTAGTGTTTGGCTGAAGCCATTTATTATCAATCAACTGTGTTTACTCTTTTTAAATCATAATGGCAACATAAACTACCCAAATGACCCTGGTCAAAAGTTTACATACCCCAGTTCTTAATACCGTGTATTGCCCCCTTTAACATTAATGACAGCTGTTTGTGGTTGAGGCTCTTTATCTTCTCAGATGGTAAAGCTGCCATTCCTTTTGGCAAAAAGCCTACAGTTCCTGTAAGTTATTGGGCTGTCTTGCATGAACTGCACATTTGAGATCTCCCCAGAGTGGCTCAATGATATTGAGGTCAGGAGACTGAGATTGCCACTCCAGAACCTTCACTTTATTCTGCTGTAGCCAATGACAGGTCGACTTGGCATTGTGTTTTGGATTATTGTCATGCTGGAATGTCCAAGTATGTCCCATGTTCAGCTTCCTGGCTGATGAATGCAAATGTTCCTCCAGTATTTATTGATAACATACTGCATTCATCTTGCCATCAATTTCGACCAAATTTATTGTGCATTTATAGCTCACACATCCCCAAAACATCAGCAATCCACCTCCGTGTTTTTACAGTAGGAATGGTGTACCTTTCATCATAGGCCTTGTTGACTCCTCTCCAAATGTAGCATTTATGGTTGTGGCGGAAAAGCTCAATTTTGGTCTCATCACTCCAAATGACTGTGCCAGAAGGATTGAAGCTTGTCTCTGTGCTGTTTGGTGTACTGTAAGAGGGATACTTTGTGGCATTTGCATAGTAATGGCTTTCTTCTGGCAACTCAACCATGCAGTTCATCTTTCTTCAAGTGCCTCCTTATTGTGCATCTTGAAACAGCCACAGCAAATGTTTTCAGAGAGTCCTGTATTTCATCTGAAGTTAGTTGTGAGTTTTTCTTTGCATCCCGAACAATTTTCCTGGCAGTTGTGGCTGAAATTTTAGTTGATCTACCTGACCGTGGTTTGGTTTCAACAGAACCCCTCATTTTCCACTTCTTAATTAGAGTTTGAATATTGCTGATTGGCATTCTCAATTTATTTGGATATCTTTTTATATCCCTTTCCTCTTTTATACAGTTTCACTACCCTTTCCTGCAGATCCTTTGACAATTCTTTTGCTTTCCACATGACTCAGAATCCAGAAATGTCAGTGCAGCACTGGATGAAAGATGCAAGGGTCTATCAGGAGTCCAGAAACTCACTGACCTTTTATACACACACACACACACACACACACTAATTATAAACAAACAGATCACAGGTGAGGATTGTTACCTTTAATAGCCATTCAAACCCCTTTGTGTCAACTTGTGTGCATGTTATTAGGCCAAAATCACCAGGGTATATAAACTTTTGATCAGGGTCAGTTGGGTAGTTTCTGTTGCCATTATGATTTAAAGCAGTTGAATACCAGCACATCAAAAAAAAAAAAAAATCTGCAAGGCAAAGGCATAATGAGCTAGTAGCTCATTTACTAGCTCATTATGAAATACTTACCTTAGATCGAAGCCCCCGTATCACAGCCAGGTCCACGTCAAGGAAGCTGACATCTTGCCTTCTGTGTTTCTTTCGGGTTCGTGGCTCCGTCGCTGTGAGTTCCCAAAACTACGATGACGTCACTCCCGCACATGCACGTGTGAATCTTGTTCCAGACAAGCTCCGACAGTGTTTGCATGCAAAGGGAATATCTCCTAAACCGTACAGGTTTAGGAAACATAAATTTTACCTACAGGTAAGACTTTTTAAAGGCTTACCTGCAGGTAAAAATTACAAATTAAGGTATACAACCACTTTAAAAAGAGTAAAACACAGTTAATTGATGATAGATGGCTTTAGCCAAACACTAACCATGAGTGAAATAAAAGTTTTTTGTGTTATTCATATTCTCTGAAAAATGGCCAAGAAATCATAAATTCTGCCAGGGTATGTAAACTTATGAGCACAACTGTATATATAATACAGTTCAGAATATATAGTGCAGTCCGTGTAATATATATATTACAATTCAGAGTATATAGCACAGTCTGTGTAGTATATATAATTCAGTTCAGAGTATATAGTGCATGTATATATATATATATATATATGTATATGTATATATATATATATATATATATATACATATATATATATATATATATATATATATATATATATATATATATATAATACATTACAGAGTATATAGTGTAGTTATTGTAGTATATATAATACAGTGGAGAATATATAGTGCAGTCAGTGTAGTATATATAATACAGTGCAGGGTATATATAAAATGTCAAAAAAAAATGGTGAGGGGTCCCCTCCATAATCCAGACCAGGCCTTTCAGGTCTGGCTTAGATTTTAAGGGAAACTCCATGGCAATTCATTTTTTTTAAATGGTGGCCCCCAGATCCCGCCCCCCCATGTGAATGCGTATCTGGTACATTTTACTCCTACCCATTCACTAGAAAAAGTATCAAAAAGTAAAAAAAAAAACAGTTTTTGACAATTCCTTTATTTAAAAAAAAAAGTGTCCGTGATGACCATCCATCTTCAATCACGCCGCCCGACGGACCCGAAAAACAGATAAAAATAAAAAAGCTCCACCTCAATGGGAGGCCTTCCAGCGACTGCTGTATCCTGGCTTTGACAGCTGTTATATAGGCACATCACGCAACATCATGTGATGTCAGAGGAAGGTGGGGGTCATCCAGTCATGTCAGTGGGTGGGGAAGAGGCTCTTGTCCCCAGGGTTGTTGGGGAATAGGCTCTTGTCCCCATCAACATGGGGGCAAGGTGCTTTGGGGTGGGGGGTGCAGAGTCTTCCTTGCCCTAAAGCACCCACTCCTCCATGTTAAGGGCATATGGCCTGGTATGGTTTGGGGGGAGTGCTCACTCGCCCCCCCCTGTATCCTGATCTCCAGGCTGCATGCTCAAATAAGGGTCTGGTATGGATTTTGGGGGGGGGCCCACACCAATTTTTTTTATTTTGGCATGGAGTTTCCCCTTAAATTCCATATGGACTGGGGGAGGACCCCACGCCATTTTTTTCCTTGGTTTTTCATCTATATTGCCGGGATCCAGCAATACATTACAGCCGCAAGCAAGTTTCAGTTAAATTTTTTCCTTTAAAAGTGTCATTATTGCTGCAGCACTGTTACACAGATGCGCCACTTTACAGGCAGACTAAGGGGACTTCCCAGGCGTGATATTTAAAGAAATAATTAATTTTTATTGTTTCACTTTAAGCGTTATTAAACTCACTGCTCCTGGAAAAACTGTTGTTTTAAAAACTTCTTTCCACATCGATACATGTCCCCTAGGGCAGTACCCGGGTCCCCATATACTTTTTATGGCAATAACTTGCATATAAGCCTTTAAAATGAGGACTTTTGATTTTTCATGTTCATGTCCCATAGGGTTTGCATGTTCGCTAGAATTTTTTGCCTGTTTGAGGTGTTTAGCCCATCCATACTCATCAACTGTCCTCCCATTGTCCAATGAAGCTGCTTGATTTGCCAATACAGTTCAAGAAAGTTCAGAACCTTGAGGGTACAGGCTGTGTTGTATTGACATCCAGATAAATGGGTTGCCCATTCAACTATGCAGAGTTCAAAAGTAGTTTTCATATGTCGATCAGAATAAATATAATAATCAGCACTTCTCCTAAATAAGAGGGGCTCTTACTAGGCCATGTAAGGACAGTCACCTTTTTCTCCTTCAACCACTGTGTTGTCATTTTTGCTGTGTGCTTTGGGTCATTGTCATGTTGGAAGGTAAACCTTCTTCCCTTTGACAACTTTCTGGCAAAGAGGAAGCAGATTTTCCTCAGGAATTGGAGGGAATTTTGCCCCCCATAACAGGATATTACCACCCCCATGCTTTTCTGTAGATATTGTGTTATTTGGATGGTGAGCTGTATTGAATTCCCACCAGACTTATCTTTTGGTGTTTAGGCCAAATAATTTGATTTTAGCCTCATCTGACCAGAACATCTTTTTCCATGTGACCTCAGAATCTTCAAGGTGCGTTTTGGCAAAGCTTAGTTGTGACTGCACGTGGCCTTTCTTGAGGAGTGGCTTTTTGCTTGCAACCCTCCCATGAAAGACACATTTGTGGAGAATTTGTGATATTGTTGTCACAAGTGCAATGACCACTGTTGCTGTAGGCCTCTTGGCAGCCCCCCTAACCAGTTTCCTCCTGATTCTTCCATCTAGTTTGGAGTGACTTCCTGACCCAGGGAGGGTCTGTTTTGTATCAAATACCTTCTACGTCTTAATAATAGACTTCACTGTGCTTCTAGGCATTGATGAAACATTTTACTTTTTTTAACCATCTCCTAACATGTGCCTGTGCACAACTTTATCCCAGAAAATTTTTGACAGTGCCTTGCCACCTATAGTTGATTGTTTGCTTCAGTTGCACTATCAGGGACTGAAATGCTCCAGGAAAGCTCTTTTTATGCTGAGCTAATCAAATTGACCACAACTGATCACAGTTGAAATTCAAATGCCTTTGTGTGCCATTTAGAAGGTGATTAGCTACACTTGATTGAGTTTACATCTCATTTTTAGGAGGTGGTGATCCTTTTTCCAACTCGTGATCCTGTTTTTTTATTTTAATTTTTCTGACATGTTGGTGTTATATCTTTCACTTTGATGTTATAAGTTGCAGAGTAAATACAACGAGATAAAACAAAAACTGTGTCTGTCTTCATTTCAGGCTGCAAAGAAACAAAATGTGATTATTTTAAAAGGGGTGATTCTTTTCTGTACCCACTATATATTTTCTTTTGACTGGATTGGATTACTGTCTGACTGCTATTTGCACATTTAAGTGTCACTCTGCTTTTTGCTTTGGAAACACAATGCACCCAGAGGAAGGAGATTCAGAACTCTGAAACACATTAGCTTCCTGCATACTTTAAATTTGTATTCTATGTTTCCAAAGAGAATTTTCTTTCCCTGTGTTTCTTCAGTATTTTGGACATTGGCTTTGTCTGTCTTATTTTAGTAGAGTAATATATATTTCTTCTAAGCCCTTGTACACACGGTCGGAGAATCTGTCAGAATGAGTCTTATCGGACCCTGTCGTCAGATAATCCGACTGTGTGTGGTATGCATCGGACTGATTCCGTCCGAATCTCCGTCCGACCCAATTTTCCAACATGTTGGAAATATTTCCCGACCAACTGGCCCGGACGGACCTAATCCGATCATCTGTAGAGCATTTTCATCGGACCAAGTGCCACGCATGCTCAGATCAAATTCCTACATCAAAGCTATTGGCTACTGGCCTGAATGTAGCCCCATCATAACGAAATTACGTCATCACGTTCTGAAAGATCGGATTTTTCGCCAACTTGGCCCAACCGTGTGTATGCAATAGTTTCGGACACAATCCGTCGGACTAAATCCAACGGGCAAAATCCGACAGATTTGGTTGGCAAAATCTCCGACCGTGTGTACAGGGGCTTAGTGGCAAATAAGGGCACTTACATTTGTAAGTTATATGACAAGTTGGCAGGCTTAGACCTAAAGGCAGAGAAGGCAGGCATTAGCAATAAAGTGAAACTAGTTTGAATTAAGCAGATCGAAGAACATTTTCTGTCCAACAGATTTAATATCAGGCATTGTGTGATGTTGGTATTTAGGTTAATAGAAATCGCGAATAAAGCAAATATTTGTGCTTCTGACAGGCACCTGAACCCCTACTTGGCTACTTAGTAGCTTGTCCTAGGACCCTGAAACCCAGATTGCTTTGCACTCATTGCATGCACATTGGCCACAAATTATGATAGTTGGCCTCATTGTCCAAAAGGGAGGGATGACCCACAGCGTGGTCATGAAAGCCATGGTTGCTGTTTTCAAAACAGAGCACTCTGGCATAGCATGAGCTGGAATGTAATGCAATCAAGCCCAAGTGGTGCCTTTTTCAGTAGCTATCAGTAACCCAAAGACAGACTTTAAATTGCATCTATACTAAATAGATATCAGGATTTAACTGCCTGCACATTTTTACAGTAGTCCTTTAAAGCTCCTTGGGTAACATACTGTGCACAAAACCAACTTAATCTAAGGAGCTGGTGCTTTGTCCTGCCATCTTTTGTCACAAACATCTAACTATTTGACCATCAGTATGATGGAAGATCTGTCTGACCAATGGTGGGATGCAGGGGGAGGGAGTGGCAGTCTCCAAAAGAAGTGAGTATTTTTATAATAGTGCACAGTGGAGCTCCTTGAGTGCAATTTCTGAACATATGTGCACCTATTTCTGGGTATTTGAGTTTACACCCCGGTGCCAGATTACTGAGTTACAGATTTCCTTAAAGCGTTACTAAACCCACAACAGTAAAATCAGTCTGTGTACTCAGTAAAGCATGCTTGTTATACTCACCTAAGGAACCTAAGGGGTTAATTCTCTGCATTGTGTAAAAAGGCCGTTTGATCCGGTATTTTCCGATCCTCCCCTTCTTCAGAGGCTAGGGGACAAGAGAGTTTTTTTTCTTGGGAGAGTGCATAGGCCAATCAGCACTAGTGATGGCCGAACGGTTCGCCCGGTGGTCGTTTCGGCGAATTTCGGCTGTTCGCGGTCCGCCCGTTCGGCGGACTATTGGCGCCGTTCGCCCGGCGGACTTCCGTGTTTACTGTGTAAAAGAACTTTGACCTATGATGACACATCCATCATGGGGTACAGGACAGCCAATTGAGACATTACAGCACATGGACACTTGGACATTCCCCCTAACTTATAAATACACCCGATCCGGCGGCCATTTTACATTCTTTCTTCTGTCACTATAGGGAGAGGTTGCTGTGTGGAGCAGGGAGAGATTACAGTGACCCAAATCGCTAGCTATTTGGTACACAAAAGTTCTTTTCAGGACTGGTATAGGTGTTAGGTGTAGTTCAGGATAGGCAGTGCTGTGCTAGTGATTGTTGCAGCAGCCTGAGTGTCTTTTGTCAGTTTAGAGAAAGGGATAGGACGGTGTGTGCTACAGGGACAGCCAGTTTAGTCATTAGCTGTTACTATCAGGTCCACAGAAGTGCTATTTCAATTATTGTTCCAGTAGCCTCTGTTTTGTCAGTTTATATAGGGACAGGCAGGAAGCAGTGTGTGAGGCAGTGAGGGTCAGTTTAATCAGTAGCTGTTACTATTAGTTCCACAAACGTTCTTTTCAGGACTGGTATCAGTGGTATGGTAATAGGCTTGTACACGTATAATATTCTTTCTTCCAAATATAGAAAGAATATTATACTTGACTGCTGCCCTTCTGCTGCAGTCAGCTAATCATTCACAACCCACTTGTTCCACAAAGCTCCTTATAAGGACTGGTAACTTGGTCTGTCTAGGGTGCTACAGTACATAGGGTTGAGTGAGGTACAGTCTGCCATTCTATAAGGACTGGTATCGGTCCACAATACATAGGGTTGAGGTGCACTACTGCTGACCGCTGCCCTATACTGCAGCAGTCCTTCATCGGTATAGGGACTGACGTACAGTCTGCTAATCACTCACACACAACCTACTTGGTCCACAAAAGTCCTTATAAGGACTGGTAAGGTATAGGGTGCTACAGTACATAGGGTTGAGTGAGGTACAGTCTGCCATTCTATAAGGACTGGTATAGGTCCACAATACATAGGGTTGAGGTGCACTATACTGCAGCAGTCCTTCATCGGTATAGGGACTGACGTACAGTCTGCTAATCACTCACACACAACCTACTTGGTCAACAAAAGTCCTTATAAGGACTGGTAAGGTATAGGGTGCTACAGTACATAGGGTTGAGTGAGGTACAGTCTTCTACTCTATAAGGACTGGTATAGGTCCACAATACATAGGGTTGAGGTGCACTACTGCTGACCGCTGCCCTATACTGCAGCAGTCCTTCATCGGTATAGGGACTGACGTACAGTCTGCTAATCACTCACACACAACCTACTTGGTCCACAAAAGTCCTTATAAGGACTGGTAAGGTATAGGGTGCTACAGTACATAGGGTTGAGTGAGGTACAGTCTGCTACTCTATAAGGACTGGTATAGGTCCACAATACATAGGGTTGAGGTGCACTACTGCTGACCGCTGCCCTATACTGCAGCAGTCCTTCATCGGTATAGGGACTGACGTACAGTCTGCTAATCACTCACACACAACCTACTTGGTCCACAAAAGTCCTTATAAGGACTGGTAAGGTATAGGGTGCTACAGTACATAGGGTTGAGTGAGGTACAGTCTGCTACTCTATAAGGACTGGTATAGGTCCACAATACATAGGGTTGAGGTGCACTACTGCTGCCCGCTGCCCTATACTGCAGCAGTCCTTCATCGGTATAGGGACTGACGTACAGTCTGCTAATCACTCACACACAACCTACTTGGTCCACAAAAGTCCTTATAAGGACTGGTAAGGTATAGGGTACTACAGTACATAGGGTTGAGTGAGGTACAGTCTGCCATTCTATAAGGACTGCTATCGGTCCACAATAAATAGAATTGAGGTGCACTACTGCTGACCGCTGCCCTATACTGCAGCAGTCCTTTATCGGTATAGGGACAGATAGTTTTGTCACAGGGTCATTTAAAAAATTACGGGCAGAGGAAGAGGCAGGCCCTTCCGCAGGGGTGGTAGGGGTAGGGTAGGAGCAACAGGCTTGAGCCAAAGTGGGAAGTTGCAGAAGGTGCGTTCAATTACTTTAAAGGACGCACCAGACTTGGTTGAGTGGCTCGCTCAGCCTTACTCTTCTGCACCCTCCTCATCCTCTCGATCTGCACCCTCTTCTTCACTCTCTGCTATGTGCACCCCAAAGACACTACCACCAACAACACCACCACCACCACCACCACATACCTTCCGCTTGAGTCACAGTAATTATTTTCCGATCCATATCAAGAGATTTCTGATGCGCAGCCACTCTTGGTATTGGATCAGGAAGAGGAGGCAGCAACAACCGCTACTCAGCAGTCTGATGACAGTACCGGTGTTGCTGCCTACTCCGAGATCTCTACTTATAGCGGTGGGGAAGGTGACGTTGATGATGACGTGTCTAGTGATGTCACGTGGGTGCCCACAAGAGAGGAAGAGGAGGGGAGTTCAGAGGGAGATATGGACCAGCAGATAGGGAGGAGAAGCAGGAATAACTTACATTGCACAGGAGGGACAAAGCAGACTGCAAATGTATCAGGAGCGAGTCATCGACCATGTACGGTCACATCTGGCGCTCCCAGGACACCGGCACAAGGGTCCGCAGTGTGGGCTTTTTTTAACGTGTCCGCTGCTGACAATAGCGTTGCCATCTGCAATCTTTGCAGTCAACGCATTAGTTGCGGTAAGCCCAACACTCACCTAGGGACGACCGCCTTAAGAAGGCACATGAGCAGCCATCACCGAGCCGAGTGGGAGCAATGGAACACACAAAGCCACACTGCAGGCTCTCACCGTCCAGCCTCGTCTTCTACTTCTCCTTCTCCTCTCTCCTCACAATTGTCCTCCACTCCACCTTCCATCACGCCAAGCTCACGTTTTTCTGCAAAAAGGCAGGCTTCTGTGGGCCTAATGTTCGAGCGTAAAAAAATGATGACGCGGGATAACCCTCTTGCCCAACGGTTGACAGCTGGCTTGTCAGAACTGATAGCCCCCCAACTACTGCCATATAAACTGGTGGACTCGGAGGCCTTTCGCAAATTTGTGGCCATTGGAACACCACAATGGAAGGTCCCAGGAAGGAAGTATTTCTCAGAGAAGGGCATCCCAGAGCTATATGGCCATGTTCAGCGGCAAGTGAATGTATCTCTGGCACACAGTGTCGGTGCCAAGATACATCTGACCACAGACACGTGGTCTAGCAAACACGGGCAGGGAAGGTATATCACTTTTACTGCCCACTGGGTGAACCTTCTGACGGCCGTCAAGCATGTAACCCGTGGCACCCGTGTAGATTTGGTTTTACCGCCATGGATTGCATGCAGGCCTGACTCTTCTTCTCCTCCTCCTCCTACTCCATCCTCCTCCCTCTCCTCCTCGGCTGACTCCTCCTTTTCCGCTGTTAGCGTCTCTTCCGCTGCGCTGCCCAAGCTCCCCAGAACCTATTCGACATGCCAGGTGAGACGTTGCCATGCCGTGCTGCGTCTGTTGTGCCTGGAAGCCAAGAGCCACACTGGCCCGGCACTCCTTTCAGCTTTGCGTTCACAGGCATATCAGTGGCTAACACCGCTCAATTTGACAGTTGGTAAAGTGGTGTGTGACAACAGTGCCAATCTGCTTAGCGCATTGAAACAGGGCAAAATCATGCACGTGTCATGCATGGCACACGTCTTAAACTTGGTCGTGCAGCGATTCCTTGTCAAATACCCAGGGGTCCAGGACATCTTGCGGCAGGCAAGGAAAATCTCGGCCCATTTCAGAAGATCTTACACGGCCATGGCTCGCCTTGCTGACATTCAGCAGCAACACAATCTGCCGGTCAGACGTCTTATTTGCGATTGCCCGACGCAATGGAACTCAACCTTCTATATGCTTGATAGGCTGCTCCAGCAGAATCGTGCAGTTAACGTCTACCTGTATGAACTCTGCGGCGGAACCGGTTCTGGGGAGCTGTTTTTTTTTTCACCACGCCAGTGGCTGCTCATGCGCGACGCATGCAGACTTCTGCGCCCATTTGAGGAGATCACCAAACTGGTCAGTCGCAGCCATTGCGCCATCAATGACATGGTACCTTATGCCTTCTTTATGGAGCGTGCATTGTGTCGTGTCATTGATCAAGCTGTGGAGGAGCAGGAAGATGAGGAAGTCGCAATGCTGGATGAATTCCCAGGGGGGGCTACTCTATCTGAGACAAGTGAACAACAGGAGTCTGAAGAGGAGTCAGAGGAGGATGGTGCCGGGGCGGATGAGGAGGAGAAAGAAGAGCATGCTTTAAACCTTTCTGGGATCCCTGTTGTGCGTGGATGGGGAGAGGAGAATGAAGAGGGCGACATTATCCTGGATGATGAGCA
Source organism: Lithobates pipiens (assembly GCF_037356315.1). Lineage (NCBI taxonomy): Eukaryota > Metazoa > Chordata > Amphibia > Anura > Ranidae > Lithobates > Lithobates pipiens. The sequence goes on along the minus strand of NW_027507686.1, from coordinate 71,444,308 downwards.
GGAGCCAGGTCACCACACCGCTTCCACTTTAGTGCAAATGGGGGCCTTCATGCTCCAGTGTTTTAATAGGGACCCCCGTATAAAAAGCATAAGGGTCAAGGACCAGTACTGGGTGGCAAAGTACTTAGACCCCCGGTACAAACACAAAATGGCAGAAATGTTACCGCTGTCACAGAGGGCTGTCAGAATGCAGCACTTCCAGGCCTTGCTTCGAGAAATGCTGCATTCTGCGTGCGCTGGCAGAGGAGCAATTCCCACTCCCAGAGAAGGAGTTGCGGGTACCAATCCAACAGCGCCTGCAAGAAGAGGCCGGTTTGAAGATGTGTTGGTGACTTCGGATATGAGGTCATTCTTTCAGCCAACCCATCGACAGGTGTCATCCGGATCCAGCATCAGGGAACGCTTAGACCGTCCGGTGTCCGACTACATCGGGTTAACGGCCGATGTGGACGCTCTGAGGAGTGATGAAGCCCTGGACTACTGGGTGGGCAGGCTTGACCTCTGGCCAGAGCTTGCCCAATTTGCAATCGAACTGTTGGCTTGCCCCTCATCCAGTGTCCTGTCCAAAAGGACGTTCAGCGCAGCAGGGGGGATCGTGACCGATAAGCGTACTCGCCTAGCTCACGACAGTGATAACTACCTCACATTTCTAAAAATGAATGAGGCATGGATCTCGGAGGAATTCAACACATGTGACCAGTAGACCATGTATATATCTATAAACAATTTTTTTAATCGAGCACAGAGAGCTTCTTTCTTCATTTGGCTCACTTCCTTGTCCAAAAAAAGCACACCGTACTATATGCCCGTACCCTCCTCTTTGAAGAGGTTGAGCAGTGTCATATTTCTACTGGTGCTGCTTATTATGAGGGGCTCCCACCATCCCTGTGCTGTGCTGACATCCTTCTGGGGCTGTACCTCTGCTGTGCATATTATGAGGGGCTCCCACCATCCCTGTGCTGTGCTGACTTCCTCCTGGGGCTGTACCTCTGCTGTGCATATTATGAGGGGCTCCCACCATCCCTGTGCTGTGCTGACATCCTCCTGGGGCTGTACCTCTGCTGTGCATATTATGAGGGGCTCCCACCATCCCTGTGCTGTGCTGACTTCCTCCTGGGGGCTGTACCTCTGCTGTGCATATTTTGAGGTGCTCCCACCATCCCTGTGCTATGCTCATTATGAGGGGCTCCCACCATCCCTGTGCTGTGCTGACTTACTCCTGGGGCTGCTTATTATGAGGGGCTCCCATCATCCCTGTGCTATGCTGACATCCTCCTGGGGCTGCTTATTATGAGGGGCTCCCACCATCCCTGTGCTATGCTGACATCCTCCTGGGGCTGCTTATTATGAGGGGCTCCCACCATCCCTGTGCTATGCTCATTATGAGGGGCTCCCACCATCCCTGTGCTATGCTGACATCCTCCTGGGGCTGCTTATTATGAGGGGCTCCCACCATCCCTATGCTATGCTGACATCCTCCTGGGGCTGCTTATTATGAGGGGCTCCCACCATCCCTGTGCTATGCTCATTATGAGGGGCTCCCACCATCCCTGTGCTATGCTGACTTCCTCCTGGGGCTGCTTACGGTGCAGGTGTCAGTGCTGTATATCACGGTGCTGATGTCAGTGCTCTCTGTCATGGTGCTGCTGTCAGTGCTGTATATCACGGTGCTGGTGTGAGTGCTTTATGTCACGCTGCTGATGTCAGTGCTCTCTATCACGGTGCTGCTGTCAGATCACTCTATCACAGTGCAGGTGTCATTGCTGTATGTCACGCTGCTGATGTCAGTGCTCTCTATCACGGTGCTGCTGTCAGTGCTGTATATCACGGTGCTGGTGTTAGTGCTTTATGTCACGCTGCTGATGTCAGTGCTCTCTATCACGGTGCTGCTGTCAGTGCTGTATATCACGGTGCTGGTGTGAGTGCTTTATGTCACGCTGCTGATGTCAGTGCTCTCTATCACGGTGCTGCTGTCAGATCACTCTATCACGGTGCAGGTGTCATTGCTGTATGTCACGCTGCTGATGTCAGTGCTCTCTATCACGGTGCTGCTGTCAGTGCTGTATATCACGGTGCTGGTGTTAGTGCTTTATGTCACGCTGCTGATGTCAGTGCTCTCTATCACGGTGCTGCTGTCAGTGCTGTATATCACGGTGCTGGTGTGAGTGCTTTATGTCACGCTGCTGATGTCAGTGCTCTCTATCGCGGTGCTGCTGTCAGTGCTGTATATCACGGTGCTGGTGTGAGTGCTTTATGTCACGCTGCTGATGTCAGTGCTATCTATCACGGTGCGGTTGTCAGATCACTCTATCACGGTGCAGGTGTCATTGCTCTATGTCACGCTGCTGATCTCAGTGCTCTCTATCACAGTGCTGTTGTCAGATGACTCTATCAAGGTGCAGGTGTCATTGCTGTATGTCACGCTGCTGGTGATCATCTCCTGCACCCTCTTCTTTGCCTACCCTGGTCCCTGACCTTCCCTCTCCTCCATTGCCTTCATGCGCTCCACAGTCCTGAATTGTCACAACAATTTCCCATATAAAAAAAGAATGCTTGTAGTTGTTGATCCCAGATTCACCTCATACATGTGTTATGTCATTGGCCATGTGGTGGGACTATGTTTGCACAGCTATTAATTATTTTGTGGCTGCAAATTTGACCTGTAGGTTTGCGAAGTTCGCCTCCCATTGAAGTCAATGGGGCCCGCCACGAACGTTCCGGTTCGCGAACTATCGGCCGCGTTCGCGAAACATCCCGTCGGAAGTTCGTCCATCACTAATCAGCACTATTCAGACAGAGGGTCAGAGCTCCTACATCCTCATAGGACAACCATGGGAGAATGAAATCTCCTCCTACAAGCTTTAACCAGATAATGATAGAACTCACAAGACTGCTTTAACTGCTGATGAGAAAAAGGTATTTAGCAGATTGTATTTACTAAAACTATTGCATTTTCATGTTCTGTGTACTGTGGGAGACTAGATATAGTGGATGGAGGGTCCTGGGTTTAGTAACACTTTAAGAGGGTCTTCTAGAAAAGCTCTTTCATGATCATAGTCTGAAAGTTAATGTCCTGTAGGCAAGCTTTTCTTATAGCAGGGTGTTTTTTTTTTTGAGTTGCTCAACTCTGGAATTCTACAATTGATATCAAAAACAGGCCCCAAACAGTAATCTCTGGGGTTCCGGATTATGTAAAAATTCCCATGACTCTTCTGCTTTTTTTGCTGCCAAGTACTGTAGTTGAGCCTCCTCTCCCTTAGGCCCATTTTTACACTGCTGATAGGTCACATTGGTGATTTTGTAGAAGAGATCTGCAGCAGCTACAGTCTTTTTTTTTTTTTTGCGAGAAAAAAATTAATAGCAGTCAATGGAAGGTATGTGTCACTGAAATTCCAAACAATTTGTAGCTCAGCCACTGAATGATTCAGTTTAGCAGTATTTGGATAACATGCGTAGAATGCAAAGCTGTCAGTTTTGTCGCTAGTTCCAATTATACTGAGCTGCTGATGACCATGGTACATAAGCTATTTGTAGCTGCATAGATAAGTACTGTAGACCACCCCCCCCCCCCCCCCCATCAAATCATTCTCTGCAGCTATTACCTTTTGTACCACCACCCCCTCCCTTTAGAATGTAAGCTCTACGAGCAGGGCCCTCCTGTACCTTTTGTATTGTACTGCACTGTAATTGTGTTGTCCCCCCCTATACATTGTAAAGCGCTGCGTAAACTGTTGGCGCTATATAAATCGTGTATAATAATAATAATAATACTGTAGTCAACTACAGCAGTAGCTCTGTAACTCGGCACAAATTGCAAGAGAAATCAATAAGAGAATTGCTACAAATCACTGCTACAAAAACCCCTTAGTGCCGGTTTACATGGGGGCAGCTTCAAAGTCGTCCGACTACAGCGTGACTTCAGTGCGGCTTGCAAGACCACTTCTGTATAGAAGGCAATGCAAGCCGCTCCGAAGTCACCCCAAAGTAGTACAGGAAACTTTTTCTAAGTCGGAGCGACCTGAGTCGCTCCTATTAGAATGGTTCCATTGCAATGCATGGACCGCAACAAGTCGCCTCACAGGTCGCCCCTGTTAAAAACCGGCACTTACAGTTAAAGAGGGAGTCCACCCGAAAAAAATATATTAAAAGCCAGCAGCTATAAATACTACAGCTGCTGACTTTTAATAAATGGACACTTACCTTTCCTGGGGTCCAGCGATGTCGGCAGCCGAGGCCGATTGATCGCTCGGCTCTCGGGTGCTGCCGCCGCCATTCTCAGTGAGGGGATCAGGAAGTGAAGTGTTGCGGCTTCACTTCCCGTGTGTGTTCCAGTAGACAGCGTGGCGGGACAGGAAGAGGCATAGACTCCCGTAGGAGTCTATGCCTGGAAGTGGGTGCAAATACCTGTCTTAGCCCTTGTACACACGATCGGAGATTCTGACAACCAAATCCGTCGGATTTTGTCCGTTGGATTTTGTCAGACGGATTTTGTCTGAAACTTTTGTATACACACGGTCGGACGGAGTTGTCGGAAAATCCGAACGTTCAGAACGTGATGACGTTATTTTGTTACGACGGGACTACGCTCAGGCTAGTAGCCAATAGCTTTGATGTAGGAATTTGATCTGAGCATGTGTGGCACTTTGTCCGATCGGAATTCTATACACATGATCGGAGTATGTCCGATCGGAGCATTTTGTCGGAAAATATTTCCGGCAAGTTGGAAAATTTGGTCCGATGGATATTCCGATGGAATCAGTCCGATGCATACCACACCGTCGGAATATCTGACAAAACGCTCCGATCGGACACATTCCGTCGGAATCTCCGATCGTGTGTACAAGGGCTATGACAGGTATCTGCACCCCCCTCCCCCCTGAAAGGTGCCAACTGTGGCACCAGAGGGGGGGAGGGTTCTGATGAGCGGAAGTTCCACTTTAGGGAGGAACTCCACTTTAAGAAAATAGATCAGTGTGACAGTTATCACTCCTGTAATAAACTGTTGCATTAGTAACAATAAATTATAATCAACGTTTTTCTCACTTTTGGCACTATTAGAACCCATCTCCAGGAAAAAAAAATCGAATTTAAATAGTTCATTGTGCATCACTTACCTAACCGATTGATCTTGATTTTAAACACCTCTTCCTAAGCCAAACTGCAGTGTAATGGTTCAAAACAACAGTTTGCTCAATGGGCAAAGCTAATATCCTGCCCTGGGGACTAGACGTTTTTCTCTTGGGCACTGTTCTCCTCATCACCCTTATGAGCGGTTCTGCCTCTGGAGCCCATGAAAGAACTTGGCCATTGGAAGAGTTGTCTCCACCAATATGAGGTGTGCACATCAAGCAGGTAATGATATGGACATCCAAAGGAATTAAACACAAGAAGAGAGAGCTATCATCATGTCACTGTGGCTTCAGTTAAAGTGGTTGTAAACCCTTACAAACCACTTTGACCTACAGGTAAGCCTAGATTAAGGCTTACCTGTAGGTCCAAGAAATATCTCCTGAACCTATTCGGTTTAGGAGATATTTACCTGAAGACAGCCACCGCTGTCTACGGCGCATGTGTCGTAGACAGCAGCGCGCAGGCGCACTGGGTAAGTCGCAGGTCGCGGCGATATGCCGCAGATCGCGGCGATATGCCGCGAGTGGCGGCTCCCGTGTGTATGCGCAGGAGTGATGTCATCGCTGCTCCGGCGAACCACAGCGCCGAAGCAGCGAGACCCACCAAGAAGATGGACGCTCGGAACTACAGGGGACAGCGGTGACTTCGCTGGCTCCTGTGTCAGGTAAGTGACACATAATGGACTACTATGCGATGCATAGTAGTCCATTATGCTTTACCTTTGCAGGGAATGAAAGAGGAAGTAAACCCATCAGGGTTTACTTCCTCTTTAAGTAAAATGGACGTTTGGATATTTTGTCTTCTTACCAATGGTTAGTTAGAGGGCGGTGGGAAGGAGTGGTGGGAGGGGTGTTGCTAATATCCTGCAGTTGGGCTTTAAATAAACAGGCCTGGGTTTATGACTTAGATTGCCTACATTATGTAGATTGAATAATGTTAAAGGTTAACATTAAATTATACAGGACAAAGTTTATAGGTTCAATAGCTTAAAATGTATACTGTATAAAGTCAACTGTTTTTTTAACATTGGTTAGACCCTTTTTGCATTTTTAATTGCTGTCTTTTACCCCTCTGACTGCCCTAGTGAACACTGTAACTTAGACAAAAATTAGAAAAAAATCTGAATATTTTGAATTGTTACCAGTGCAGTGAAGGAAAATGTAACAAATACAGTGCACCCGGAAAGTATTCACATCGCTTTTTCCACGTTTTGTTATGTTAGAGCCTTATTGCAAAATGGATCAAATTCATTATTTTCCTCAAAATTTTACAAACAATACCCCATAATGGCAATGTGAAAGATGTTTGAAATCTTTGCTAATTTATTATAAATAAAAAAAAAACGAAAAAAAATCACATGTACATAAGTATTACCAGCCTTAGCTCAATACTTTGTTGAAGCACCTTTGGCACCAATTACAGCCTCAAGTCTATTTGAATATGATGCTAAAAGCTTGGCACACCTATTTTTGGGCAGTTTCTCTTATTCTTCTTTGCAGGACCTCTCAAGCACCATCAGGTTGGATGGGGAGCGTCTGTACACAGCCATTTTCAGATCTCTCCAGAAATGTTCAATCAGTTCAAGTCTAGGCTCTGGCTGGGCCACTCAAGGACATTTACAGAGTTGTCCCGTAGCCACTCCTTTGTTATCTTGGCTGTGTGCTTAGGGTCGTTGTCCTGTTTGAAGATGAACATTTGCCCCACTCTGAGATCCAGAGTGCTCTGGAGCAGGTTTTTATCAAGGATGTCTCTGTACATTGCTGCATTTATCTTTCCTGCAATCCCGACTAGTCTTTCAGTTCCTGCTGCTGAAAAACATCCCCACAGCATGATGCTACCACCACCATGCTTCACAATAGGGATGGTATTGGCCAAGTTATAAGCAGTGCCTGGTTTTCTCCTGACATGACAATTGCCATTCAGGTCAAAGAGGTCAATCTTTGTTTCATCAGACTAGAGATTTTTTTTTCACATGGTCTGCGAGTCCTTCAGGTCCCTTTTGGCAAACTCCAGGCAGGCTACCATGGGCCTTTTACTGAGGAGTGGCTTCCGTCTGGCCACTCTACTATACAGGCCCGATTGGTGGAGTGCTGCAGAGATGGTTGTTCTAGAAGGTTCTCCTCTCTACGCAGAGAAACACTGAAGTTCTGTAAGAGTGACAGCCGGGTTCTTGGTTACCTCCCTGACTAAGGCCCTTCTCCCCCGATCGCTCAGTTTGGCCGGGTGGCCCGTTCTAAGAAAAGTGCTGGTGGTTCCAAACGTCTTCCTTTTATGAATGATGGAGGCCACTGTGCTCATTGGGACATTCAATGTTGCAGAAATGTTTCTGTACTCTTCCTGTCAGGAACATACAGCATTAGCTCCGAGGCACATGCAAATGCTCAGGCCTGCTGGCGCCCATCGCACGTGCACAGAAGTGTGCATGTGCACGCATTAGCCGCTTACACTGATGCCAAGTGGCCTATATAAGTGTAGTAGCTGCACTAGTTCTTCGCTGTTTGATCTGCAGCTGTACCTGTGTTCCTGTATCCGATCCTGTTGATTCCTGTGTTTGACCGACTTGCTCCTGACTTTGCTTGATCGCTACCTACCCTGACCTTGGTCTGTCTTTGGACTTTGCTCTGCTTCCTGATTAGCTGCCTAATTCCGTGTTGCAGATCCTTGTTGGTAACCTGACGATTCCACACCTGCATCTGATCATCTGTTACTGACCTGGCTTGTGTGACCATGCACCAGCCCCTCACCTGCCCTGCTAGCACCCACTACCAGCCATTACCCTCTGCTGCTTGCTGTCTACCAACTCGGGGTCTGCTGTTCCACTGTCCACAGCTCCAGCTATCCATCCAGCTCCGGTGATGCACCTGCTATGCCTCACTGCATCCAGCGAAAGACTACACAGGCACCTGTACCTCACAGCGTTCTCTCCGCTACTGTCGTAACATCTGTGTTCCCCGAGCTGGCGCTGCACGAGAGGCCTCCTTCTGCACGTTAGGCTCAGCCACCAGGTACATGACACTTCCCCAGATCTGTGCCTGGATACAATCCTGTCTCAGAGGTCTACACACAATTCTTTGGACTTCATGGCTTGGTTTGTGCTCTGACATGCACCGTTAACTATGGGACCTTGTATAGACAGGTGTGTACCTTTCAAAATCATGTCCAATCAACTGAATTTACCACAGGTGTACTCCAATCAAGTTGTAGAAACATCTCAAGGATAATCAGAGGAAACAGGGTGCACCTGAAATCAATTTTGAGTATCATGGCAAAGGCTGTGAATACTTATGTACATGTGTTTTTGTTTGTTTTTTTATTTTTTATAAATTTGCAAAGATGTCAAACAAACTTATTTCACGTTGTCATTTATGGAGTATTGTTTGTAGAATTTTGAGGAAAATAATGAATTTAATTCCTTTTGGAATAAGGCTGTAACATACAAAATGTGGAAAAAGTGAAGTGTTGTGACTACCTTTCCGGATGCACTGCATGTGCTATAAAACCTTTAGCAAATTTTCCACCAACAAAAGTCTACTAGCTATGAAGGGACAGCAAATAAAGAGGATCCAGTTTAAATGCACTGGACTGCACCTTTGATCATACACATGTAGGCAGTTGCTTGGCTAGAGACAGAGAGAAATTTAGGACACTGTGCTGCAATCAGGGGCGGATCCAGAGTCTAGTCTCGGGAGGGACACTGTTATAAAATATGTTTTTTTTGGGGGCAATTTATATGGGAAATGGCTGGTATTGGCGCTTCAACCATGGTTGTTATGGTGTCAGGATGATTGAAGCACATCATTTCTATTATTACATTGTAATATAAAATTAAATGGTTCAACTCACCATAAGGCAGAATCAGTGGGAGCCCTGAGGGTGTCACTTGCCATGTCGCCTGCCGCCAAATGCGGATTGTCACTTGCCACGTCACTCGTCACCAAATGCGGATTGTCACTTGCCACGTCACCTGCCACACATTGCGGATTGTCACTTGCCACGTCACCTGCCACACATTACAGAATGTCACTTGCTACATCGCCTGCCACACATTGCGGATTGTCACCTACATTGCTTCCATCGACCAGGGGGAGCTGACAAGCAGCAGGAGATTAGGAAACTTGATGGCTGTCAGAGCTGAATCATGGGAGAAAAGTTTGCTAAATAAACTTTACTATGGAAGTTAATAAGTGATTGGACTACAATTTCCAATGCAAGCCATGTACAGTATGTCACAAAAGTGAGTACACCCCTCACATTTTTGTAAATATTTGATTCTATCTTTTCATGTGACAACACTGAAGAAATTACACTTTGCTACAATGTAAAGTAGTGAGTGTACAGCTTGTATAACAGTGTACATTTGCTATCCCCTTAAAATAACTTAACACAGCCATTAATGTCTAAACCACTGGCAACAAAATTGAATATACCCCTAAGTGCAAAATGTCCAAATTGTGCCTAATTAGCTATTTTCCCTCCCCACTGTCATGTGACTCATTAGTGTTACAAGGTCTCAGGTGTGACTGGGGAGCAGGTGTGTTAAATTTGGTGTTATCGTTCTCACTCTCTCAGTTCAACATGGCACCTCATGGCAAATAACTCTCTGAGGATCTGAAAAAAAGAATTGTTGCTCTACATAAAGATGGCCTAGGCTATAAGAAGATTTCCAAGACCCTGAAAGTGACCTGCAGCACAGTGGCCAAGACCATACGGCGGTTTAACAGGACAGGTTCCACTCAGAACAGGCCTCAACATGGTCGACCAAAGAGATTGAGTGCACATGCTCAGCATCATATCCAGAGGTTGTCTTTGGAAAATAGAGGTATAATTGCAGCCAGCATTGCTGCAGAGGTTGAAGGAGTGGGGGGTCAACCTGTCAGTGCTCAGACCATACGTCGCACACTGCATCAAATTGGTCTGCATGGCTGTCATCCCAAAAGGAAGCCTCTTCTAAAGATGATGCACAAGAAAGCCGCAAACAGTTTGCTGAAGACAAGCAGACTATAGACATGGATTAGTGGAACCATGTCCTGTGGTCTGATGAAACAAAGATAAACCTAATTGGTTCAGATGGTGTCAAGTGTGTGTGGTGGTAACCAGATGAGGAGTACAAAGACAAGTGTGTCTTGCCTACTGTCAAGCATGGTAGTGAGAGTGTCATGGCCTGGGGCTGCATGAGTGCTGCCAGCACTGGGGAGCTACAGTTCATTGAGGGAACCATGAATGCCAACATGTACTGTCACATACTGAAGCAAAGCATGATCCCCTCCCCTCAGAAACTGGGCCGCAGGGCAGTATTGCAACATGATAACCCCAAACACACCTCCAAGACCACCACTGCCTTGCTAAAGAAGCTGCGTGTAAAGGTGATGGACTGGCCAAGCATGTCTCCAGACCTAAACCCTATTGAGCATCTGTGGGGCATCCTCAAACGGAAGGTGGAGGAGCGCAAGGTCTCTAACATCCACTTGCTCTGTGATATAGTCATGGAGGAGTGGAAGAGGACTCCAATGGCAACCTGTGAAGCTCTGGTGAACTCCATGCCCAAGGGAGATAAAGCGGGAGTCCGCCGGGAGTCCGCTGTTTTTTTTTTTTATTTAAAAGCCAGCAGCTACAAATACTGCAGCTGCTGACTTTTAAAATAATGACACTTACCCGCCCAGCACGCCCGTGATGTCGGCACCCGAAGCCGATCTCTCGATCGTCTCTCGGGTGCTGCCACCGCCATCTTGGGTATGGGAATCAGGAAGTGGAGCCTTTCGGCTTCATTTCCCGGTTCCCTACTGCGCATGTGTGAGTCGCGCTGCGCAATAAGGATGGTCCCCGCTGTCTCTGGGATCCGTGTGTTTCCCAGCAGGCACCGGGGGACCTTTGGAAAGGGGCGTAGATTCTACGGAAAGGGGCGTACCTTCTGCAGAATCTACGCTGGAAGTGGGTGCAGATACCTGTGCTGTACAGGTACCTGCACCCCCCTCCCCCTGAAAGGTGCCAATTGTGGCGCCAGAGGGGGGGAGGGTT